>NC_092427.1:19354582-19658682 GCF_036169615.1 Heliangelus exortis | reverse complement strand
GGTTTGGCAGCAGCACAGTGCTGAGCCTCCAGTGGGAACCCTGGAGCTGGGGGACAACACGTCCCACCCTCAGTCAGTGAGGAAGGGCTGCTCAAAGCAGCAGCACAGGCTCCAGGCAGAAACACTCCTTCTGAATCCCCCACTGATCTATTTCCAGATGAAAACCCACCTCACTTCTCTCCTTCCCACTTTTTTCCAAAAACATGCAAAAATTTTCATCTACAAAAGAGCTGAATCACTTCCAAATTGGAAATTAAAACAGTGATTTGGCTACAAATCACTCAAATCACTCAGCTACAGCTGGGCACTAAAGAAAGCAAACAAGCAGCCTCTCCCCTGCTCACCTACCCTCTGCAATGCAGGAACCCTTGGACCTTATCCTCAGATGGTCTCAGGACTCTTCCAGTGAGCAGAGCACCCCTTTGGTACTATCCTTAACCCAGGGAGCACCCAGGAGCCTCCTTGGCTTCCTGCAAGTGGAGAAATCACAGCTGGGCAGGTGAAGATCTTCACCAAATGTGCTCAGGTGACACAAATTCCAGGCTGAGTGCTTGGTGCCAAGGTGACCATGAGCAGACAGCCATTTCCAGCCCTGGCACTGCCTCGTGATGCCTGGCATACACACATGGCACCTTCCCAGCATGTCCTGCTTTTCCACCTCTCATTGCCACTGGATTAAGGGAAATGGTGGTAGTATGCATACCTATGGGATGACAGTGGTATTATGCAGCTCAGTTTTTTTCTCCTTTAGCACTGGGGTTTCTTACCCAGGTCAGAAGCCACTATTTGGGTTCAGTGCTCCATAGTGGAGCTCACCAGCCTCAAACCAAGCAGCTCGTGGGTGCAAGGGCAGGGCTGTCAGCCCGAGGTGAAGCTGGCAGCTCTGAAGCATCCTGATATGTTTATCCCCCTCCCTTTTGTTGCTGTTTGTTTTTACAGCAGCGATGGCAAACGACACAATTCCTCAAACTGGCAGTCATGCCTGCAATTGCTGCCAGGAGCTGCCAAAGCTGCTGGAGGAGCCGTGGCAATAAGCCAAGAGGCTATTCAAGCTTGTCTCAGGGCCCTTGCCTGGTGCCAAGCTCTGCTGCCCTGACAAGGATGGCCCTGAGAAAGTCAGGAGGTTTTCACAGGGTCTCCATAGGGGCAAAAATCCCAAGGTAGTACAATGCATCATCCAGTTCCTACCTCATCCCCTTGCATTCACCAGCTGACAGGTTTCAACCCTGCCCAGGAAAAAGACAACCTCAAAAAACAACCTCGCAGCCTGGAAGCTCTGGGTTTCCTATGCCAAATGTCATCCTGCAGGTGCTTGCCCCAGCAGAAGGATGGCCTTGGCTCTACATCCAGCCTCCAGGTTGGGTGGATGAGCACCAAGGTCTGCAGCCTGTTCTTCAGCCATTAATTATCCTGGATACATGGATATTGTGAGGGCAAGGAGCAGCACAGCTCTGCCAGGCCATTACTCCCTCTTCCACACTCCCATTTGGCACTGGCTTTGTGCTGGTGCTTGCAGAGGGTGCCTGTGGGCCCTCTCCCACCCACGGGGCTGCTTTCCCAACAACACAGCAGCAACAGCTGAGACTAGAAACCAGACACCATCACCCCACAGAAAACTGGGGGAGCCATGTCCAGACCCTCTCCATGGCTCACAGGAGACTTCAGGCTCCCACCCCTAATGCCACTCGCTGAAATACGAAGTCTCTACCACTGCTCCAAAAAGATTACCCTCTTAAACACCTGAACTAATCTGTACAGGAGATCGCATCAAAATCACTCCAAGTTGTATTTATCTTTTTAAAAAAGGGTGCTATTTTAGCTGCTTTCTTCCCTGTGATGTGCTGCAGCATGAGAAGCACCCAACTCTCTGGTCAGTCTGTCTGTGGGGCACATATGGAATAATTACACCCTGAATTATTCCTCCCTTTTCATCTATTTACTTAACAGAATTCTTTTCTCCCTAATTGGGAAGCCATCAGCCAGTCTCTTCCTCCCTGCTTTTCACATGTGTGTATTTTGTTTTGAATTTTGCTTGGACAGTCACTAGAGTGTACAAAATGGAAATTACAAGTGTATGGGGCTAGCAGTACAATTGGAGGGGAAAAAAAAATGGCACAGATGCTCAGTTTTGCTTGTGTTTGAACAGCCAAAGCAGTGGATTACATTTGAATAATATTTTGTTGATGGCCTGAATTACTAGCAAATCCAGGAAGCTTCATTGTAAAGCTGAGATTTATGTCAGGGTAAGAGTAAAGGAAAATGCAGGAGGGAAAGATAAACCTCTCAAAATATATTTCATATGAAATGTAATGCATCTGACTCCAATAAAAGCACAAAATGTACACCAGAAAAAGATGAGAAGGGCAAAAGGTCTCTGTAACAAGCTGGAAGGACACAGGTAGTGGGACACACACTTCTCCAAACCCTCAGTGTTGTGGCACCCTGGCTGCTCCTGCACAGCTCTCTTCTGCACTTCAACACGCAGAGGCCCAGCAAGGATTTTGCAGGAGAGGAACACATTAGCCATTTTAATTATTAATTTTGGTAATGGCTTAACCAGTTTTCATTGTGCTCAGGTATGGAGCAGGCAGCTCAGCTGGGCTGGCAGCTGAGCCAGTCCCCAGGGCCCAGGGAAGTCAGACATCCTGTCTCTAGGGGCCCTGGACAGAGAAATTCTGTATAATCACTTTGGGCAATTTAGCACTTAAGCAATATTTGCAAAATCTCCAAACAATCCTAAGTGTCAGTCCAGCTGCCCAAAACTCCCACTAACGACTGGTACAAATGTAATGGACCTAAAAGCTGTTGTTAATGGCCCAATCCTGAGTGCAGTAAGGCAGGGTGCACACACCAGCTGGGCTGTCAGGAACTGGGAGTTAGATGCAGATGTGCAGAGTGGGAGCTTCACTATCCTAAAGGATATATTCTGGTGCTCTGAAAGGAAACATGGAGCTCTAGAACACCAGCTTGCTTCAATTGAGAGTGTTCTCATTAGCAAAGAAAGAAGAAAACCCCCAGATATTTGTATAAAAATATTATAATTTTATTACATTCCACACAATACATCTTCAAAGAGATTCAAATTTTCACAAGATATTTTTCACACACAGGCAACTGGGCAATGCTGGAGATGTCAGGGGTGGAGGAGTGGGGGAGAACTGGGAATAAAAACCTCAAAGTGACCTTCTGTCTTGTCTTTGGTAATTTTGGTTTGAAAGACAGGGTGAAACATTCTCCTCCCTGACACTCCAATGCACACTTGCTAGAGTCCACGGACCAGAAACTGGATGAAGAGAGGGGATGTCCTGACCTAGAGAGATTGAAGTGACTTTGGAAAAGTGACAGTATCACCTGCTGACATGGCTTGGGCTGTCCTGAAAATGCAACAAGCACATGCTGATATTTCATATCTGTTTCAATTTGCAGCTGGCTGAGGGGAGGTGGGATTTCACATCACAGACCATACATACCAGTGCTGCATGATGAGGATGTTCACTGAGAGAGCAGCCCTTGCCCTGGAAGCCCTTCTCTGGGGACCCCTGGGCAGTACCACCTGCAAGGTGACAGGAGTCCCCCCAGATCCTTCACAGGTCCTACTGGGACATGCATCTCCCTGCTGCCCTCCAAAAGCTCATGGGAGCCAGGCCCCAGGTGATGCTGCCCCAAACACGTGCTCACCGTGCCAAATCACCCTGGGTTTTTCTGTGCTCCCTGCTTGTTTTGGACACTTGCTGCTGAGGGAGTCCTGCTGAAATCTGTTGAGTCAACAGCATGAGCAGCCGGAACAGGCTGCATGAATAAAGGCAGGGAGGGAGGGGAGTGTGGCACCTCCATCAACTGAGATCCTCTGGAGAGAGGGCTCTGCTGAAATAGCAGCTCATGCTACACATGAACAGCACTGCTTGTGATTTCAGTTTTTCCTTCAACCAAAAGAAAGCTCAAGACTGCAGGGAAGTCAACAGAGCTGCTCGCCTCAATTAATTTTATCCACTATTCATGGACAAATGAGGGCTGGGGAGCACTAGCAAGTTTAGGAGGAGGGAGGGAACCTGATCACTCATCACAAATGAACACAAGATGGAGAACCTTGCTCACTGAAGGTACTTTTTTTGCCTGCAAACAGGTTAGAGTTAATGATTCAATCCACTTTCTCATGTCATCATTCAGTAACTTATATAAGGCATTTCCACTATAATATGCTGGGCCATTCAACAGTCAGAGGCATCTCACCTTCCTGGTTAAGGCAGCAGCAGTAGCTGCCCCCCCCAGGGCTTGCCTGTTAGGCTTTGCTTTACTAGATATTACTGATGCTTTAAGAAGCAGAACATGAGCAAATGCAAAACTAACTGACATTCTAGAAAGTCAATTGGCAATTTTTTATGATTCAGCAGCTATGAATTTGACAGAGGAAAAAAAATACAAACCCAAAACTCAGAAAGGAGAAATACACTTTTCCTTTGACCATTTCTAGCAGAAAGACAAGGAGAAGTCCTCTCCCTCTTCCCTGTGTAAAAAGCAAAACCATCAGCAACCAGAGAGAGGATTACTTACAAAATAAATAAACCTTCAATTCTGAAGAAACTACAGTACTTAGCATCCACCTTAGACCTGCTGAAGTCTATGTGTTACCTTAAGGCTGGCTTTAACAGATACAAACAAAACATTCATTATGAGCTTCTTTTTTATAAGGCAACTTTAAATAGATTCACTTTGCGGGTGGGAGAAGGGGAGGGTTTCCCCTCTTCCTTCCAAACAATGGCTGTGTTATCATGTTGGTTGCGGAAAGAATAAGATGGAGAGATCTTACTTTTTGGACATCTATGACCTCTCTGAATTCTTCTAGCCATCTGGGGTGGACATTCCTACTGTCCAGCCTGGCCTCTTCTCATTTTGCACATGAGCCATTAGCAATATCAAACAAGAAACCCAGCCAAAGCTAGATAAGGCAACAAAAAAGCAGGGCTTTCTTCCCCAAGTAAACAAATGAGGGTATTTTCCATAAATGTGTCCCAGACCTTCCAAAGGAAAGGTGGGAAGGGGGGGAATTTAAAAGGAAAAAAATCCCACACATTCCCTGTGCAAGCAGAAACAATAACAAGCAAATTCAAAAGGGGCTGTTTCTAAATATACATTCAGTCAGTCAGATGCACACATCCCATGCACACTCACACACGGCTTTAGCACACACATGCACAAGCTGCACCCACACGAGCTTCCAGGATAGAAAAAACAAACCAAACGAGCTTACCAACAACAACAAAAAAATACTCCCCAAACAAACACAACAAAGAACCCCACCAGACAACCCAAGAGTCTTTGAAAAGTAATTGAAAGGGAGGGTTGACTTCTGAGTGAAGGGGCGGTGTGTCTCTTCTGGTGATCCGAGATGCAGCATTAGTTTAGAGTCTACAAAAGATTCGGGGAGGGCCGGGGGGGATGGAGAAGGGATGGAGATGTCTACAGTTCACACGCATGCTAGGTAAGAAAAAAAGGTGCGAAACTGAGGCAAAGTATCTGAAGTCTTAGTTTCTGTCTGTCTGTCTGGTTTGTGTTTTGTTTGCTCTCTCATTCTCGTTCGGCTCTCAGCAGCATGAGCTGGGGTCTTGCTCTAGTTTTATAGTTAGGGTGGGCTCCACGGCCACGGGGGCCCCGTTGGCATAGTGGGAGGTTTTGTAGGTGATGGAGTGATCGCTCTTCTTGGCCGCATAGCGGAACCGGTGGTAGTGGAGCACAAGGGCCAGCGCGATGGAGACCAGCACCACAACAGCACCTCCGGAGGCAAGAACATAATACCAGTAGGCTGGGATGGGCTGCACTGACACTGTGTCCACTGTGGGCTCGGTCCCTGGCAGGAGGGTTGCCCCTGGGGAGGAGACAGAACAGGGTTGCTAGGTGGGAGGCACGTAGATGCACAAAAAGAAACACACATGCTTTTAAAAGCACAGCCTGGAGTAACGTGAGGTTCTCTGGGGCTGCCTCTGGATTTGGGGTGTGCTCCTGGGGGGGCAAGCACAGCCAGTTGTTTGCTGAGCACCTTTTGCTTCCCGTTTAAATAAATAACCAGGCTGCCTGGATTGCAATACAAATTCCATATGCACACTATTATTACTGCTGTTCCCGGTATCAACAACTTTTATTTCCCTCTTTTTTGTTTTGGTCTTCTCCGGACTGGCCACCTGGTTTTGTCACCACATCGCAGATGTTGTCAAGCAGTGACAAAACACAGCACATTCCTAAGTGGAGGAAGAGCTTAGTCTCTGATGACCAAGGAAATTACAGCAGGAGACTGGGAAAGAAATTACAGGGAGAAACATTTGTGGTTCTTACAGAAAAGACAGAGAAGAAGATCTCTGACAAAAAGTGCTCTGCATACAGATCTAGTCTCATTGGGTGCCCCGTTCACAGACTGAGAGGTTTCCTTATTATTTTTTTAAAGCAAGAAAGTATGGTTATGATTATTTACATAGCACAAGCTGTGAAATTGAACCCAATCCTCACACAAGAAACTCATGCAAGCCAGGACTAGGAATTCACGCCAATAAAGCAAACACACCTAGAGAGGGCTGGAAAACCACCGGCTCCCTTGGATGCAAGGACAGGCTGCACCCAGGCTCAGCCCAGCCATGGTTAACCCTTCCTATTCCTGCCACTGCAGTGAGTTGGGAGGCAGGGTACTGCACAGAGAGCCTCCTGCTACTTGGGTCATCCCAGGAAGCTCAGCACACATCCTCTGTTCACACATCTAGGACCTCACTGACAGAAGCCTGCATGCACACAGGCCCCTGGCAGCCCACCCTGGAGAGAAGTGCCCACACCACTGCTCCTCCTACTGCTCCCATCAGCCCTGTGCCACTCACAGGGCTGAGCTGTAAATACCACCGGAGTGATGCACTGCTGTGCTACATTTATTTCCTGGCTGCTACATGGGGAACAAAGTCCCTGGGGAAGCCCTGAAGGATGAAGGGTTTGCTCTGCCACGGGACACGCTGACCCCTCCACTTGCATTCTGCTCTTGTCCTGGGAGGGAGCAGCCACCAGGCTGGGTGCTGGCAAGCAGAATTTTGAGGGCTGACAGTTTGGTGTCAGCATATCCCTGAGCTCTGTGCCAACCAAACTCCAACCCAGTTTCCTGAGCAGGCTCAGAGGATGACAAGTAGAGGGAATATTTACAAGGATGGGTAACAAAATGAGGGGTAATGTTTTCAAACTGGAAGAGGGTGGATTTAGATCAGGTACTAGGAAGAGATTCTTTACTGTGAGAGTGGTGAGACACTGGAATAGGTTGTCCAGAGAAGGTGTGGGTGCCCCATCCCTGGAAGTGTTCAAGGCCAGGTTGGATGGGGCTGTGAGTTAACTGGTCTGGTGGAAGGTGTCCCTGTTTGAGCAGAGGGGTTAGAACTAGGTGTTCTTTGAGGCCCCTTCCAACCCAAGCTATTGTATAATTCTATGAAAAACAAAATAGTGCAAAGTGCACCCAGCTTTGCAAGGGTGCAAAGGCACCTTACAGCACAGCCTCTGTCCTCTCCAAACACTGCCTTACCCCGGCAAATTTGGTATGACAATGGCTTTTCTGCTGCTAGTGGCACAAGAGATCTTGCAAAATGATGGTTCTTCAACAAGGCTTCCCTCCCTCCCTATCCTTCAAAACCTGGGCACAGGAAGTAAACAAAAGAATAAACAGTGCCTCCAGATGCAGAGCTACAACAAAAAGCCCTCAAAACCAAGAGAAAAAAAAAACATAGGCAAGACAAATCCTGCTTTTACAGAGCAGGAGGCTGAGAACCACCCACATATTTGTCATTGTAGGCAAGAAATTCAGATGTCTCAGGAGAAGCCTACATGCCAGATACACCCTCACCTGTCCCTCCAGCTTCCTGGGCAGCACCTGGGAAAAGGGATCCAGGCTGGGCTATGGGCTAGGAGTGATGAAAATACAGAGTAGGCAGCTCTTCAACCTCCTTCTCTGCCTCCACCAGCTACCTTGGCATGGGAGAATAAACATGGCACATCCCTGTGCAACCCCACACAACCCTGAGCAGCTGCTGCCTCTCACCTGGTTGTATGGGGGGGTGACAGTGTGGGCCACCCCCCGGGGGGCTGCCACCAGCCCCTGCCCTGGGCTTCGATAACGTGCTGCTGTTTCCCACAGCAACTTGCTTGTGCCTGACAGCACTCAGGTACGAGACTGACTCCTAAGAATATCTTGAGACTTGCTCCAGAGAGATTTACGGGTAAATAGCCTCTCATACCACCAGTATGTACTGCCCCCCAGTGGAAACAGGAATGGGGGAGAGGGGAGCAGGTGTCAGGGATGCCAATGGCTCCTCCTGAGCCCCTCTGAAAAACAGAGGGGAGGAGGCTTAACATGGCCTCCCAATGGCTGAACATTGCCCAGAGCAGGGCTAGGAGTATACAGCATGGGTCTGGCCATAGAGGAGCACATACCAAGGCACCCAGCCTGCACCCCCTGTCCCTCCTCCCCTTGGTCCTCTGCCTGTCTAAGGATGGAGGGAGGCAGTTGGATGTGCCTCAGATGATCCCACTTGTGACAAGGATCCGTGGAAGATCTCAGGGTGGCTGTGGGACCAGGACACCCTCTGCTTGGCTCTGACCTACTCCAGATGTCCCCACGCAGCAGTCAGGGCTGCAAGCATGAGGGGCGCAGCAGAGCCCCTCCTTGGCTACCATTTCTGCACATTGTGGCCGTTCTGAGTAGGCAGCAGAAGTCTGGAGAGTCCATTTAGCAACGGAAGTAATTAAGGAACCACACTCAGCTGTCTCTAAGCCCTAATGAAGCCAATTCCAAACATTAATGATTGTTCTTCCTTACACTGTCAGCTACTATATTTAGCTGCCCAGCCACTCAGCACCGATGTTATCTATCTGCTCTGTTTTTACTGGCTCTGCTACTCTCTGGCAGTTTTGCCTTATAGCAGTGGAAAAGTTCTCTGCTCAGGGAGATGGAAAAAAAAATTCCAACCTCTCCCCTTTGCCTTCCACCACAGACGCACGCGTGAGCACACACACAGACACACACACACACTTGCCCTTCCTCACTTACTCTCTAGGGTGCTTGGCTTAATAAAGAAATGCCTTCTGCTGTTGCAGTCAAGTTTGTGGGTGTTGTGTTTATGCATATGGCTTGGGACATCAGTCAGGGGAAACTCAGTTTAATCCCTACAGTGTGAATGATTTCATGTGAGTGTACTGCTGCGTCTACACCTCCAGCCTGATCAGGTACAGCCTCCTCCTCTTCCCAGCAGGAAAGACTCTACAGGGACCAGTTCTGGACCTGTGTAGCAGAAATCAAATCCCCAAAGAAGCAAGAGTAAAAGTCAACTGGAGAAAAACGGGAGAAAAACCTTTGCAGAGAGCCTTCTAGATGGCTGCCTGCCTTGTTCTGCCACTGGTGTGTCACAGCTTGTATTGGTCTCTAAAATCACTGAAATTAACCACTGTGGACAAGCAGCACAGCTGGACATAGAGGGCACAGAGGAAAATGAGTATTGGAATCACCTAATCTGAATGCCACAAAACCAGTGTTAGCCTCAACCCCTTAACTGGTACCTGTCATTTCTCCAGGAAGATATCTCTGTCTTGATTTCAGGATACCTGGTGTGGGGGAATCCACCAGTCCCAAAGGCAAATTCTTCTTGTGTCTTGTCTCCATAAGCTTTGGAATATTTCTCTTATTTTAGACCAGTATTTCACACAATCACAGAATTGCTATGGTTGGAAAAGACCTCTAAGATCACTGTGTCCAACCATCAACTACCCACCTCCCCAAATAAAAAAAACTAACAAAAAACTCACCATCCCACTGGAGCATGTCCTGAAGTCCCTTATCAACACAGTTTTTAAATACCTCCAGGAATGGTGACTCCACCACCTCTCCAAGCAGCCAGTTACAGCATCTGACCACTCCCTCAGTAATGAAATCTTCCTAATACCTAGTCTAGACCTCCCCTGGTCCAACTTCAGGCCATGTCCTCTAGTCCTATCATTATTTACTTTAGAGGAGGCCAACACCCACCTCCCTGGAACCTCCTTCCAGCTAGCTGTAGAGAGCAACAAGGTCTCCCTTCATCCTCCTCCAAACTAAACAACCCCAGTTCCTCAGCCTCTCCTCATAAGACTTTTTCTACAGACCCTTCACCAGCATGGCTGCCCTGCTCTGAACTCACACCTTTAACTAATGTCTCAAAACACTTCCCTTCTCCTGCAGGCCACACTATGCCTGATACAAGCCATGATGCTGCTGGCCTTCTTGGCCATCTGGGCACACTGTTGGTTCATATTCAGCCAGGTGTCAACCAACACCCCAAGGCACTATTCCTCCAGGCAGCTTTCCAGCCACTCTGCCCCAAGCTTGGGGTTGTTGTTACTGAAATGCAGGAGCCAGCACTTGGCCTTTTTAAACCTCACACAGTTTACCTCAGCCCCTTGATTCAACCTGTCCAGATCCTTCTGCAGAGTCTTCCTATCCTCAAGCAGATCAACACTCCCACCCAACTCAGTGTTGTCTGCAAACTTGTTGAGGAAGCCCTCAATCCCCTCATCTAGATCATTCATGAAGATATTGAACTGAACTGGCCCTGAAACTGAGCCCTGGGGAACACCACTGGTGACTGGCTGCCAACTGGATTGAACTCCACTGACTACAGCTCTCTGACCCTGGCCATACAGCCAGATTTTGACTCAGCAAAGAGTACACCTGTCTATGCCATGAGCCACCAGCCTCTCTAGGAGAATGCTCTGGAAGATGGTGTCAAAAGCTTTACTGAAGTCCAGGTAGACAATGTCCACAGCCTTTCCTTTGTCCACTAGGAGGGACACCTGGTCATAGAATGAGATCAGGTTGGTCAAGCAGGACCTGCCTTTCCTGAACCCATGCTGGCTGGGCCTGATCCCCTGGCTGTCCTGCCCTTGTCATGTGAGCACACTCAAGATGAACTTCTCCAAAATTTTCTGGGCACCAAGGTCAGGCTGACAGGCCTGAAGTTCCCCAGATCCTCCTTCCAGCCCTTCCTGTAGATGGATGTCACACTGGAAAGTCCCCGGTCATCTGGAACCTCCCCTGTTAACCAACACCAGTGATAAACAATGGAGAGAGGGTTGTCAACAACTCCTCTGCCAGCTCCCTCAATACTCTTGGGTGGATACCATCTGGCCCCATAGACTTGTGAGTGTCCAGGTGTCCTAGAAGGTCATTAACTGTCCTCATGGATTATGGGGGAGTTACTGGTCTGACTAATAAAGATGGAGACAAAGAAGGCATTAAATATTTTTTTCCTCATCCTTGGTTGTAATGTTTCCCTCCTGTATCCGAGAAAGGATGGAGATTCTCTCTGGCTCTCCAGCTGGGCTTTTACCTTTCTGTTTTTTTCTTTGCATGACCTAACAAGATCCCTGTACTCATCCTGAGATGCTTTCCTCTTTTTCCAATGGAGTTAAACTCTCCTTTTTTTTCCTGACTCTGGTAGGCTAAAGTCCCCCAGAAAAACAAGGGACAGTGATTGTGAGACCTCTGCCAGCCACTTGTAGAATGCTTCATCTGCCTCCTCATCCTGTTTAGGTGGTCTATAAGAGACACCCAGCAGGATATCCACCTTATTTGCCTTCCCTCTCATCCGTAAACATTATCCATAAACACTCAACCTTATCATCATTATCATCATCAAACTATGCAATCAAAACACTCCCTAACATACAGAGCCACCCCACAACCTCTTCTTCCCTGTCTATCCTTTCTGAAGAGCTTATAGCCATCTACTGCAGCATTCCAGTAATCAGGAGAGTCATCCCACCATGTTTTTGTGAGGGCAACTACATCATAGCTGTCCTGCCTCACAATGGCTTCCACCTCCTCCTGTTTGTTGCCCAAATTTATCTAAATCCTTGCTCCCAGCCACTTGTTATTCCTTTTCCTTACGAGTGAGATGCACCAACTCAAATGCAGCACAGTTTTAAGTGCTTGATCTTGTAAGATGCTGACCCACGAGCTGAAGGATATTCCACCCACATAACTCTCCTATTATTTTTCTTGTGATCCTGAAGCCTGCAAGGTGTGTATTTTCAGTTTTGCTCCCAACTTAGGAGATTCTGTTATTATTTTTAATGACAACTGACTTTTCATCTCATGTAATTGCAGGAGTGGGGGGGCTACAGAACATCTTGATAATTCCTTCACAGTCTTTCCTCTTGAGTTCCTTTTTTTCTCCAGCCAAGGACTTCTTCCCCTCCTTTTTCCTTCTTCTTCTGTTAGGCATCTCTGTCCTCCCTTCATTTTAATTGCTATCTGTCTTTGTCAAATCTTCATCTTAACTTGTTCATCTTTCTCTTTGCTTTTTTCTCCTTCCCCGGTCACTCCATCACCCTGTCCCATCTGCTACTGCCTCTCAGTCAGGGAAATCTTCTCAAATTTTTGCTGCAATTGCTCCCCTGTTTTAAGCTGTGCTAGGATGTCATCCAGGGAGCTAGTGATGGGCAGGACCCCGGTGGCACAAGCTGACAAGTTCCTGTGTGAACAGGAGGTGTGCCTGCAGCAGCATCTGCCTGTGGTGCTCAGGGACCTCACTGTACAGGGCACAGCAAATGCTGTCCCTATCCATGTGGTGTGCCCTGGGGAATGGGATGGGGAAATGGAGGCATATAGACAGCAGGGCTTGGGGAGAAGGGCAAAAGAAACAACATGGTTTTGTGACAGACTTAATGTCAGAAGTCAGAATGAGATTCAAACTGAGTATGACACACATTTAACAAGTCCAAAAAGACAGGGATGCTGTTTGCAAAATAGGTACCAGACCAGGCCCAGGAGAACATGGAGAGATAGTGCAAGTGAGGAAGGGACACAAGGCTTTAACTTTCAGCTAAGAATATTTCAGCAGCTTTTCAGTAGCACCACAAACATGAGCAGTTCAGAAATAAGCAGCCTACAAACAAGAAAGCCCAAATTCCTTGTTGTAACACTGGGTATGACTGCAGAATAGGGTGTTATGTCCTGCACATGTTCCTCCAGTTGGTAGTGCTCCACAGCCTGCCTTACACCCCAGGGACTTGACTTCAATCTCAGTGTCTATTTTCCATCACCATCACAGCTCCCATCACACATAACTACCAGGGACAGCTTTGCCCTGCACAGAAATGCAGTTGCTTCTAGGGTAGGAACCCAGCCATATCTTACAGCCCATCAGCAGAAGAGGGGACAGAAAGAGTACAGACATCATGTCCTACTGAAAGCAAGGGGTGCATTGACTGAACTAGCAAAACAACTTCCAAAGTTAAGGGAAGGCCCAAATTTGCTCTTTATCACAACAAAACCCCTAGATGAAGAGGCAGCTGGGAAAACAAAATACGAAATCAAAACAGGGAAAAACACCTCAAACAATAAACTGATCATTCTCACAAAAGCCGAGAGATTTCTCACTCCAGAGGAAGACAAACAGCATCCCCACTGACTGCTCACAAGAGAGGCAGTTTTATTGAGTTCCTCACCCTTTGTCTTACTTTGTAGGTTTGATCAGACAAATGTTCATTTCTATCCTTCAGGCTAGTAATTAAGCTAGTAAATGCACCATTTCCCCTTCACCTTGTTTTCTTTTTATTGACTATCCCCTTCAGAGCAGTTTGTTCTCCCACTTTTACCTCCCAACTCCCTCCCCTTCCAAGCAGACTGACCTCAGCCTCCTTCACAAGCAGCTCCAATACCACCACAGCTAGAGAGTCTATAAACTAGAGAACAAGTCATTTCCACCTCATTTCACCTTTAATGGTTTTTCGTTTAAAATCAGTTTATAACATCCCTTTCCTCCTCAGCCTTCCCTGCTCTTCAGGAGGTCAGGTGCCCCATGATGACAGGTTTCATAATGCTGTTCAGCCCAAGACAGTGGGACTTCCTGCTGCTGTGGCAGGAGAGGTTTAGCACACATTTGTCATTTCACTACTCAGAACATTTGTTGTTTGTACAAGCCTGCACATTGCTTCCCTTCAATGTAAAAGCCCAGGTTAGCAGAAAGAAAGTACTAAGTGCATTTTTACCTGGAAAGTAGTTCTCACCTGGGAAAGCTGTGATGGGTTCTGCAAAGGGAAAAAAAAACTTAGTATTAGAGAAGGGAATACTGGATCCAGGACAGGGAAAAACCCTGTCTCAGCTGAAGAATGACCACATGCAATAAGCTTCAATTCAGACACATACTTCAGAGGAAAATATGTCTGAAGTTGAGGGTCATTTGGATTCAGCTGACTGGCCTGAATCATCCAAAGCCCCACCTGGCCCAGTGATGAAAACTTGAAACCCCCTAAAATTTCCACGAGCAGTTGAAACCCCTTAAAATTTCCATGAGGAGTTTGCTTTCTGGCTCAACTCTGGCATCACTATTCACATAGGAATTGTGTTGCCTAACAGATTCATAGAATTGGAAATGGCTTGGAAAAGACCTTAAAGATCATCTAGTTCCAATCCCCCTGCATGGGCAGGGACATCTCCCAAGAGACCAGGTTGCTCAATGTGCTGTCCAACCTGTCCTTAAACACAACCAGGGAGGGGGAATCAGTGCCGAGCTCCTCCCCATCTCAAAGTGCCAAGGAAGAAAGGCAAATGATTTTTTTCTTCTTCCAAGATATTTTGAAGTCATCTATTACAAATTACTGGATCTGAATAGCAACAATCAGGACTTGTTACTGATTACTTTCTCACAGAAGAAATAAGACTTCTGATTATTTTTAGATTACTTCTGCATTATTCTTGTGAGTCACAGAAACAGACTGGCTCTACTGAGTACTGTGAAATCACCACTCAAATGCAGAATGAGAATGACACAACTGTCAAAGGAAAAAAATTATTATGACTTACTAGTATTCTTTCGTTGCTAAAAAGGAATAATTACTTTCCAGGATTACATTTGAAAAAGCAGTAGCCTGTGCTGGAGTCAGCTGTTCTCATGGCCCTAACAGATAAAGCACTGTATCTCTACCATTTCATTATTATTTTGGTGACATGAGAAATGACCCATGAGTTATGTTATAGTTTGCAGTGGGAGCCCTTTGTTAGAAATGATCTGAAACAAACGATCCTTATCAGTTTTAAGATTCCCATTCAGCTTCCTTGAACGGAACAAATAATTTTATGTAGCAGTTCGAGTGTTATTTTTAGGGCTGGCAGCACTTGAAACTTTGTAATTTATTAATGATTTTGTTTTGAAGTATTAAGCTTTAGGTTCATTAACCCCAAGACACAGTAACACTGGAGGTAGGTGAAGCTAAGCTCAAAAGAAGTTAAGATAGGAAATGCTATTAGTGTTAATCATCAGTCTGGCTTCTCTTTAATGCCATAGAAGGCAAGGGATTAAAACACCACTGTCAAGCTTTAAATACAGGGAATTGGACATATGGAGTATTAACTCCTTTGGAAGATTGGAGACCAGCAGAGTTCAAAGCATCAAAGAAACTGGGACTGCTGGAGCTCAGGAGCACCTCTGGGGCAGTCCTGCTGCTCTGTTCTATTATTAATGCTGGTTCCTCCACCATCTTCACCATCTCCTGCCTGTACAGGGGGACAAGCAGCATGAGCAGCCTTTGCCTCCCCTGTGCCTCCTCCCCTGAGATAGACCCGTCCAAGAAGAGTGGGAGAGTGTCCATCTCACTGGGGTTAGGAGGCACTGTGGTCCTCTGTGTACCTTGGTGGGGGAGAGGAAAGCAGATTCACTGACCAGGGCCTTTCAAAGCTTGAAGGGGAAAGAGGCTCTGCTCCACCTGACTTCAGGATGGGTTGGACACTGCAGTTAACAGTGAAACATGAATTTCTCAGGTGACACAGAAGAGAAGGACCTTGCTACTGTGGGTACCCTCAGCACAGATCCCACTAACTGAATAATTTGCTGGTCCCATCCTCAATTAGGATGGCTATAAATCCACATCCAAGCTAGATGGTAATCAGAATTTGTGTTCCTACTTCCTCTGTGTTACACTACACAGAGGAACAAGGGAAGGGAAATGGCTCCACTGGTGAACTGCTGTAACACACCTTTTTCCTCTCTCTTTTTTTTTTTAAAGTCCACTCTGTCTTTAACACTGAATGAATCCGCATGTCTTTTGGCCTGGTTTGGGGAATAGTGAATTTTAGGACAAAAATATTTCTTTTGTTATTCTGTTAATATTGCTGTAAAACCCTTCTGCAATTTTATTTCTTATTAGAGAAGACTCCTTTTGAAGTCATCAGCCTCTCTAAGCATGTAATACTGACTGACAGCTGGTTTCTTTTGTCCAGTAAATTTAAAAGGAAATTTTAAATTTAGTGTACATCTTTATCACATAGGATACTCCTTGGTAACCCTCAGCTGTACTTTCAGCTTTGAGCAGCAGAGACACGTGCTTCCTGCCTCTCACATAAACTCAGTCATAGCCCCTGTCCCTCAGAGACCGAGTCCCCATCATTTCTTTTGTGGGCAAGGCAAGTCCCAGCTGAGATGTAGAGAATCCCAGTAACTCAAACAGGACAGAAGTGGCCCACTGGCATCCTGAGAGCAAAGTCTCTCCAGTCCTGACACCACCACCCCCAACCCCATAGCCAGACACAGCACATACCCATGCAGTTCTCCAGTGGGATGTCAGTGCCGAGCTGGATGGCATCGAGGGCGAGCTCTCCGGAGTGGTCGTTGCGTATAAACCCCTCAAACACAATCTGTGAGAAATTGAGACAGGCAAGTCAGTGCTAAGAGGAGAGGGGTCGATTTATTCCTACTTAATCACAGGCAAAATATATTTACAAAAATAAACAGAGTTGTTAGCTCTAAGAACTGCTGAGTGGAGAGACTGACATTATTTACATAATGATGCTGTTATTTAGCTAATGCCGGGATATTCACATTTAACGCACAAAGTAATCAGCCAGCACCCATCAGCCTTATCTGCAGGCATATTTTGTTTACTGGTACTTTATTAAAAAACTAAACACACACACAAACTAGCTATGAAGTTCCAGGGCCAGGTTTTTGCTTTCTATCTCCCTCACCGCTCTTGAGGGTTCAAATAATTTCCTAGGGCTATGTATTTGAAAAGACTCCTCTCCCCATTGATGTACCCCCTTTCTCTGGGGTGGCTGGGCAGCCCGATCCTGTGCCTGCCTGTAAGAAGACCTCCCTGGAGGGCTGGATGTCTGTCTGTGCACAGGGTTGGGTGTCAGGGCTGCTGAGCTCAAGTGTGAGCCATCAACCCATGTAGGATGCTGAAGTTTGGAGTGATTGGTGGCCTGAGAACAGCAGCCCCTCTGGTCAGGGGTGGGACCAGTCAGAGCAAGGCTCCCTGTCAGGGTGGTCATCAAAGTTCTGTCTTGGGCGTGTGAAGTGTGTTCTTCTGCTTTGGAGGGTTCTAAGTGCCATTCTGATACTCATTAACAATTGACAACAGCAGCTCTTGACTCTCTGGCAAATGACACCCTGCCTGGAAGGATCCACCTTGCCAAAGGCACTCCTGGAAGCAGCAGCCTCTCCACTGGGCACTGGCACAGCTGTGTCAGAGGGGGCTCAGGAGGCTGTAGCAAGCAGCACAGCTCCCTCCAACTCATCCCTTCTATCCAAGAAGTGGATTCACAAATGAATCAGCATCTCCTATTCCTTTTCCCACTTGCAGCGGAGGCTGGAAAAGGGCTGTTTACTGCCTACGCTTAAAAGCTGGCTGTGCCCCTTCCTGGCTTCCCAATTCCCCTGGCTGCAGGGTTTGGGTCTGCTCCACAGAGTTGACACCTGCTTCTGGTCAGATTATTTGATGACCATCAGTTGAGGGAGGGGAATGCACAAAACAAACAAAAAAAAGAGAAGGGAAAATATTTGCAAAGTGGGAGATTTGAAGATATAAAAGGCAACAGACTGAACAAAGACACAAATCTGTACAGAAGACAGGCACTGTGAATAACAAACAGTGTCATTTAGTTACTATAGTAACTCAAGAAACACAATGAAAACAGTCACATTCCCTAATGATGAATGGCCCTGGCTCTGAAACACTGAAATAAAGATGCTGAAGATGCCTGCCTGGCCCAGCACACCTTCCCCAAACATCTTACCCTGTACTCCATGTCATAGCTCGGCAGGATGATGCGGCCTTCCCTCCATTCCTCCCCTTGGTCCTCCGTGATGACCCACAGTGCCTTGTGCTCCTGGCTGGCTTCCCTCCAGACCCGTAGCATCACCCCATTGCTGCCCCATGCCTGGTACTGGAAGACCATGCAGACAGCACTCCGGGGCAGATAGATGGTGGGGCTGATGAGCCGGGCTCGCTGGCCTTCCCTCCTTCTGCTGCTCTTCAGCTGGAGGTAACTCTTGCTATCTGTTCAAAGAGGAAAACACCATTATATTATTTCCTGCAGCCACTTGTAACAGGTATCCCACCTCCTTCCAGGTGGCTCTGGCAGTGCTGGGCTGGCTCTCACAACCACACCTGCAGGAGAGGGGTCTCACCCCAGCACCCTGATGTGCACAGCAAGCTGTGCCACTGCTGTGCCCTGGGCATTGAGGAGCACACTTCCCTCACAAGCCACTGCTGTCTGGTAGGAGACAGACAGCAAAACCAGAAAGCATTAAGCTGAAGATGAACATAATTAGACATTAAAGAGCAGTTATTGTCAAAGAAGTGATGCCACAATGAGATTGTGTGTGTGTCTGTGTGTGTGTGTTTATTCTGCTGGGAGTTTGCTCATTGAACAGTCTGGGTGGGTTTTTCTAACTGCCCATGCTGAAAACTCATCTTGGGATGGGGATCTCAAGCTGTGTTCATCCTGTCTCTTTTCATTCCCAATGCTAAATACTCCTCAATCAGGCTCTAGGTGACACTCTTGTTTCAGGGATATGCACGACAAAATGAAAGGAAGACTCTCCACTGGTTAGGGAGGATTGGGTTAGAGACTGTTTGGGCAAACTGAACATAAATCCATGGGCCCTGGTGGGATGCACCCATGAGTGCTGAGAGAGCTGGCTGATGTTGTTGTACCACTCTCCATTTTTGTAAGATGTTTGAAAACAGGAGCGGTGCCTGAGGACTGGATGAAAGCTAATGTCAATCTTCAAAAAGGGCAGGAAGGAAGATACAGGAAACACAAGACCAGTCAGTCTCACCTCCATCCCTGGAAAGGTGATGGATCAGCTCATTCTGGAGGTCATCTCTAAGCACGTGGAAGAAAAGAAGGTTATCAGTAGTCAGCACGGATTCACCAAGGGGAAATCGTGTTGGACTAATCTGATAGCCTTGTATGATGGTGTGACTGAATGGGTAGGTGCAGGGACAGCAGTGGATGTTGTCTACCTTTACTTTAGCAAGGCGTTTGAACCTGTGTCCCATAGCAACCTCCTGGATAAACTCAGGAAGTGGGGATTAGAAGAGAGGATCGTGAGGTGGATTGAGAACTGGCTCAACAATAGAGTTCAGAGGGTTGTGATCAATGGTACAGATCTGTGAGATCTGTGACTGGTGGTGTTCCCCAGGGGTCAGTGCTGGGTCTGTCTTATTCAACATCTTCATCAACGACCTGGATGAGGGGACAGAGTGTATCCTCAGCATGTTTGCCTATGATACAAAACTGGGAGGATTGGTGGATGCACCAGGAGGCTGTGCAGACATTCAGCAAGATCTGGACAGAGTGGAGAGCTGGACAAAGGGGAACCTAATGAAGTTCAACAAGAATAAATGCAGAGTCCTGCACCTGTGAAGGAATAACACCATGCAACAGTACAGATTAGGGGTTGACCTGCTTGGAAACAGCTCCTTGGAGTCCTGGTGGACTATCTATGGGACAGCAATGTGCTGTTGTGGCCAAGAAAGCCAGTGGGGTGTACTGAATGTGTCCAGCATGTCAAGGGAGGTTCTCCTCCCCCTCTACTTTGCCCTAGTGAGACCATATCTGGAGTACCGTGTCCAGTTCTGGGCTCCCCAGTTCAAGAGGGACAGGAATATACTACAGAGAGTCCAACAGAGGGTCACAAGGATGATCGGGGGACTGGGACATTTGTCTTATCAGGAGAGGATAAGAGACCTGGGGCTGCTTAGTCTGGAAAAGACTGAGAGAGCATCTTATTAATGTTCAAAAATATCTGAAAAGTGGGTGTCAAGAAGTAGGGGCCAGTCCCTTTTCAGTGGTGTTCTGTCTTAGGACAAGGGGCAAAGGACACGAAGTGGAACACAGGAAGTTCCACCTCAACATGAGGAAAAACTTCTTTATTGTAAGGGTGATGGAGGCCTGGAACAGGCTGCTCAGAGACATTGTGTGTGTCTCCTTCTCCAGAGACTTTCAAGACCTGTCTGAATGCATTCCTGTGCAACCTGCCCTAGGTAATCCTGCTTTGGCAGAGGGGTTGGACTCAATGATCTCTAGTGGTCCCTTCCAACCCCTAACATTTTATGATTCTAAAAAAACCATGAAATTCTGGCTCTCAGTTTTTCTGTAATGCAGCAAGACAGCCCCTAAAGCACAGCACAGTAGAAGGACATGGTCCCAGTGAGTAAAATATGCACAAGTGACAACTGGGTAGCTGCAAACTTGAAGGTAGCTGAAATACATACTGAAGGGGATTCACTTGCTTTAATACTACATTTTAAATTGTGCCATGCTTTTTGTCAATCCTCAAAGAGGAGATTTGGTACATTGGATATCCCAAGAGAAGTTCAAGGCTGAAACTAGAATTGAATATACTTAATCTGAATACCAACAGATGTAGAAGTCCATGGATATAAATCCTTGAGCATGGCTAATTTGGTCTGGAATCAGTGGATTCCAGCCCCCTCTGATAAGGAATCTCCTCAAGAAGCTCCCTATTTGTAGCTTGGATGCCTGAAGTCCCTTAGCACAGACTGAAAGCCAAGCATGTAGCTGATCTGATCCTTCCCTGTCCCCTCCCATCATGACCAATGGAAGGAGAGAGTCCCTTGGGTTGCCCTGACTTCAGTGCCTCCAATACAAGGTCACAATACAGGCCAACAGCAGATACTGCTGTGATTTGTGTTTCAATCATGCTTGACCAGAGTCACTGGTGTTTCATGCCAGCACGTGCAAGGCCACACATAAGTGTCTGTCACTGCTTTTCACCACATCTTATTCCACTGCACCTGAGAGGCACAGTTCTAAGCAGCAGCCTGCCTCCTGCTTGCCCTGCTCCCTCGGCAGCTTCAGTGCCCCCAGCAACAACAGAAGAGCAGTGTCTGCACAGAGAAAGTTTGTGAAAGGAACCCAAAACACTTCCAAAACGTAAACCTACACTTAGAGCACAGTTCCTGAGCATGGTGCCCAGAAAACAGCAGTTGACTTCACTGGCACTCAGCAATCTGGTGACATCCCAGACTAAGGGAGATGCATCAGTGGTTGCACAAGCCCTGCCGCAGGTTTGTCACTGCCAGAGAGCTGGGCTGAAACCAACCTGTGAGCTACACAGCTTTCTAAAATAAATTTAGGAGAAGGCAGCAGAAAGATGTGCCACCACTCTACTCCTGGGATTATGATCAGAATATTGCAGAAGCTTATCCACTCCATATGAATTTTCACTGATTTTGCTCCATGAAGAACAAATCTGTCCCTGACCAGCCACATAAAGAAAGAGCCAACATTTTCCAGCACCTATGAAATGTACTTGGGCCACTTGGAACTGTATGCCAACAAAGAGTAGCAGAGAAAAAGATGAAAGTGTGTTTGCCTACTCCTGCTTAAGTGAGTCACTTGAAAAAGTACCATGCCGTTCTCTAATGGAGGAGTGTTCCTGTCATTTACCTCAGAGTGGTAGTGGTGGAGGAGACATGGGAGATAAACAAGTGGAGGAATAAAAAAAAGAACAAGCTGTACTCCATGCCTAAGGAGCAATAAGGCATAATAAGCCATCAGGGTCTACTGAATTAAAACCCTCTTTTTGTAATTCACTACAAGCCTCTTAAAAGCAAAAAACAAGTACAAGAAAAAAACCCAGCTACAACAAACAAGGTGGTAGAGCAAATCAGACTGCAATCATACAATTATCTCATAGCTGAAATGGCCTCACGGGAAAATCCTTAATAAAAGCACCAGCCAGACTCCAACATGACCAAATCCAGATCCTCAAAGTTCAGGACAGACCTTGGGTGCCAGCATTGTGGCAGCCTAATTGAGTGCAGGGATGTGCCACCCTTGGATCCCTCCAAAGCCTACAGCTGACCACAGAGGACTAGGATGATTGTACAGATGAACACACCCCAAATCTGCATCCCTCACTGGGAGATGGTCATACCCAGCACTGCTACTTCAGCAAAGGAGACTGTGTGCCTCTGAGACACATCCCTCTCACCAGGGATGATGCTGACCTCTGATTTATTCCCATCCCTCTCAGGCTATGAAATCGAAGAAAATCCTGAACTGCAGACACAGTCAATGGCCCCTCCAACTACCCCTCCAACTACACACACACTCTTTAAGAGCTCCAGGAGTCCTCCCTGCATCTTTCGTGCTCCCTGCCCATTGCTTGGTGTGGAGCTCTCCAGGCAATCCCAAGGGCTGCAGGGAGGCTCACTCTTTGGGTGATGAACCCAGCTGCTCCCCTGTAAGTGGCAGTGGGGTTTGGATACCATGTACTCCTCCTCCTGGTAGCAGGAGCTTCTGGAATGGAGAGCAAAGTGCAAACAGACACAATATAAGGGTTGGAGCAGGTGAACTTTGAGGTCCCTTCTAACCACCCATTCTATGATTCTATGAAGTGGCTGGATTACCTAATGAATTACTAATGGATAGTTGGACCTTCTGAATAGCTCCATAACTTCGCTAAGATTGACTGAGCAAGGGCACTGTGGAGCAAGTTGTTGGAACAGCACGTAGGAGCCTGGTGGTTGCAGTAGTTGCTCTGTTTGGTACAGTAAATGGAAGCTTTAGGCACAGAAAGCACCTGAAAAGGTTGATTTTTTTCTGCTAAAAAACTTGAAGGGAGCCTTGCAACAATGAGCTGACCAATTCTTAGAGGATCAGAAATGCATTTTCACCTCTTTCCCAGAACTTGGCTTTGCAGACTCTATCCCAGCTAACACGGCAGCTCCATTCCCCACCAAACTGGCACCGGTAGTTCAAGGTGTCATCTCAGAAAAGGCAGGACAAACCTACTCAGGCATTTTAACCTACCACTGTTTTTGGCACCGATGCTATGGCATAAATCTCATAGAAGATTTATGGAATCATCTGGATGAAGGGGAGGCCAGAGAAGCATGAATATGCAACCATGCCCAGTCAGACGATGGCTGAGCCGCTTGCATGGCATTGAGCCCCTGATAAATCACCAGTGGGGCCCCTGCAAGGAAACCATCTGGCCAAGACAGTTTCCTCTTGGCATGCCTGTCCCTTCTTGCTAGCAAGCCATCTGAGGAGACATTAGGGACAGCATGGGATGAATTCTCACAGTTCGGATCAAGCTGCAAGCACAAGCTATGGCAGCTGCCCTCTCTGCAAGGTCAGGCTGCCTGTGCCTGGGTCCTGCACGTCTCAACCGCTCATCCAAGAAAAGCACCTTCCCTCATCAGTCTCAGCAGCACATCTGGAGATTTTCCAGCAAAATGTCTCAGGCAGGATGTGCACAAGCAACTACTGAGATTTCAGATTCCCTTTGCATGTCCCCCTTGCTGGATATGGTCATGTCACAACTGCTGCACCTGTGGAGGACCCATGCTGAACTGCCTTCACTTGTGCCCATTCAAGTGTCACTGCTGTCTTCTTCATTGCAGTGACTGTCTGCTCAGCCCTGTCTGCTGCCTGCACAGCCCCAAATGCCATCTCTGACCATGCTGTGTCCCAGTGGGGCCAGATCCTGATGCAGTTTTGGGGCATGCAAGCTGGAGGCTGTATCAGCCTTTGCCTTTCCTGAGGAGCAGATGAGCTGAGATTTCCTCATAGCTGCAGGGTGCTCTGGTAGCATGGTGATAGCAGCTGCATGAATATGCAGATTGAAACTGGATAGGGTTTTTTTGTTGTTTTGGTTTGGGGTTTTTTTTCTTTTTTTGTTTTTCAGTGACAGGCCTCTCCTTTCCCTCCATTTATGAAGGGAAACCAATCCTCTGTAAAACCAATATTTATATTAATTAGATCACTGCATCTGCTGGAAGATCTCTTAAGTTTTGATTACGTGTTAATTAGTTTGTCAAGTATTTGCCATTTCGGTTTCTAAATCAGTCATGAAAAGACAAAACGCCACACTTCTCCAGAACCAAGCTCTCCACCTGCTCTCTGGAGCCCTTCTAGTGGACAGGTCACTACATCCTCTCCTAATTAAGCCTCACATCCTCAACAGCATGGCACAACTGTGAGTCCCACTGCCTCCCCCCAGAGTGCAGGGAAGGTACAGTGTCCCTGGCAAACCAAATCCCAATTTGAGTCTGACATTTATGCTAAGTGAGCTGCTTGCCACTTCATAGTATCCACCACCAGCCTGGCAGGCATGCTGCATGCCCCTATGTGAAAGGGTGTGCAGAGGCCAATCCACCCCCAGCATTAGGGGGTGCACAATTTAAAGCATTAACCCTAGAAGCCTAGGGCTGCCATCATGCAGGCTGCACTCCTGTGCAGGCTTTGCTGACTTGGGCTCCACGACTCGCAGGCTGCTAAGTCACTGCTCCAAAGCAATGGAGTTCACACACTAAGGTTTGAGAGGCAGTGTCTGGCTCTCCAGAGAGCCTTCCAGCCTGGTTTAATAGGCAGTTCGTGTCATCAGTGTTTGGATCCAAAAAGTGACTAAGGACTCTGACAGGTGAGCAGTGAAGAAAAGGATGAGCCCCAGAAGAAGGGTTTTTTTTCTCTGCCTCCAGCTCAGCCCAAGCTAGTGGAAGCTTTGCCCACAGCACAGGGACAGAGTGCAGCAGTGCCTCTTCTTTCAGGAAAGACAATGTGGGCAACAGGATGGCCACAGCCAGGGCACTTGCAAAGCCCAGCCAATGCTGAACAAACCTCCTGTGATCTGGGTGCCAGAGCACCACAGTTACACCACACTGTAGGCAGCCAAGGCACAAATGACTTTGTAGGGTTTGCTGTCCTCACTGTGCAAATGAGTCAGGAGAGCCACGCAGAGCTTTGCCGAGTAGCAATCTGCACCACACATGGGGAGAGCGCAGAGAGACAGAGCCGGGTATGTGGTCTCCTTCCCACAGAGTGCAGCTGCTCCATATTGCACAGAAGTGCTTGACTTTCACACCACCCTATGTGCAAAACTCCCTCCTACTTCAAAGGGGACGTGATTGACCCTAAAGGTCAAAACGCATCCCCAAGGCACAAGCCCTGAGAGTCTCATGAGGGTAAGTGCAGACCCAGTTCAGTCCAGTCTTGCTCCATTAACACCATGAAAAACTTTCCACTGATTCAGACTGAGTAGAATCAGGGGCTTCAGTCAGAAGTTCTCATGAATAAAAAAAAAAAATGCAAACTTTACCATTTAAAGATCCCACGGGAAAAACAAAGGAATGGTAAAGGGTCACCCTCAGCTTAAAAACAGCTCAACATTTGTTTTCCTTAAAAAATAAGCTCTTATGAAACTTCAGAGCACTGCAAACATTCCTCTGCTGGAAATGCTTTGAAACAAATAAACCTTTCCCTGTAGCGCCTGCAATCCGAATGAGCTGCATTCCTGACCCTCAAAGCCAGCCAGGCCATGGCCTACAGCAGAAGTTCCTGGTGGGTTTTTGCAACCCAGTCCAAGAGCTATGTGATCAGGGGAGTTGTATGGTTAATATTGCTTCCTTTTCTGTGTGCAATTAACCAACATCGGAACAACATGGGGTTCACGATGCTGCCAGGGCTCTGACCTCCTCAATGCAGAACTCACCTGAATGGGAAGCAGCAAGTGACAGACACACAGACCCCACAGTACTCTTCTGGGACAACAAGATATTTACTTAATGACTGCAAGAAAAGTGGAAGGAATAAAAAAATGGCCAAAACACACTGATTTCTCCTTTTCAGTGCTGGCTTAGTAGGGTAGCATCACTAAGAGCAACACAATTGCACCTACCATGTAAGGATAGGGTCTTTACACCCTTCAGGATCATGACCCTGGTGAAATTCAAAGATGGTGCCCAACTTACCAACCCAGGTTTATTTTCAGGTTTTAAGACCTCTGTCTTGACACCAATGACACATTGCCATGTGTACACCACGAGGGGGGATAAAACCTCATTAAAATCTGGTGTTCCTTAAAGCTTATTAGGTGCAGCCAAGGGTAAGGTTTCTATAGATTGGAAGCATTTCAAAGTCCATAGAGGGAAAAGTCTGGCAATCGGTCATGGTGGCACAGAAAATGGAGCAATAGTATTTTTTAGGTTTGCAAAGGGCAGTGTAACAGCTGGAATCATGCTGGGTTTCTGCTGAGTTGGGCATTTTGGGTCCACTTTCACCAACAGGTTCCCCAGACATGTAACGGGAGCCTGCAGGAGAGGACATGGAGCTAATCCATGGTGCAAAGAGCCCAAGGAACACAGGTCTAAAAAAAGAAATGCAGAGCTGCCTGAAAGAGTATCTTGGAAATAAAAATAGTGGAATGAGAGCAGTGGGTGTCTTGTCAGTCTTGAAAAGTTTTCTGTGCCAAAGACAAGGAGGAATTGCATGCAGCGCATAAAATGAAATGGGGAGATATCTGAGGAATTCAGGCTAGTCTCTCAGCAGACTTTTCTAATCAAGTGTCTAACAGAGGATATTTCACCATGGTCATTTCCTCCCCCTCTCTCTCAAGCAGACTGAGGAAGGGCTCCTCCTTTCATTATTATTTTTTTTCCCTTTTAATTTTAAGTTTTGTTTTGCCATTTTCTGAAGAAATAAAAACAAATCCCACATGGCTCTTAAAGGCACAGCATATTTCCTTGGTACTGTAGAGAAGCCACAGCATCTAGCCCAGTCCAGCACCTTTAAATCAGAATAAATCGGGTTCCAGTGGCTTTGAGTTCCCCTTAGCTTTTGCCCTGCCCCTAAACCAAGCACAGCTGTTCTCCTTCACCCAACTGCTCACACCAGGGGGCAGGGGGGGGGAGAAATTCACAAGAAAAGACCACCCCGAACAAGGGCTTTTCATTCCTTACTCCCTGGAGTCTGAGGATGAATTTTCTAAATAGAAACAAAGTGCTGGAGGGGGTGTGAGTGAAAGGCAGGGGAAGAATGGAGGAGTGTGAACCAAACAATGCTTCGATTCTGTCCCCACTGAGAGGCCAGTATCACTTCTTTTTCATGTTTCTCTACTTGCTTTTAAAAGCTGTGCAGGGAGGAAAAAACCAGATACTTGTTTTCTTTTGTGTCATGTTTTCTTCATTTCCAGGAGCAGAACCAAAGTGAGACACAGAAGTGACACCTTTGCATGCTGACCCCTCCACAGCTCTTTGCAGTGTGGGCAAACTGTGGCACAGCTGCCAGGAGAGCACAACCCTGCTCAACCCAACTGGGAGGCTGATCACAGGTTGGCATGGCAGTGCCAACAACTATTCCTCAGCCTGGGCCTGATGTCTGCTGCTGACATCCTCCATCACTGTGGGCAAGTCACCTCAACCCCCGTGGAGCTGCTGCCTCCTCCTCTTCCTCTGCCTGCCCAAGATTTGCTGGGCACCCACCTGCACCCTGACAGCGCTTCAGTGCCTGGGTCAGCACAGCACCATAAAGGAGAGCCCTCTGCACTGGCATCAAACCAGATCACTGAACTCAGCAGCAAAATATCCCTCTGGCCACACTGATGAGGTTTTACAACTCAAAACTGACTAAGAAAGAGAAGAAAGTGAAGAATAAGGGGAAAAAACAGAACAAGATGCTGAGCTGTCTGAGGCAGCACCGGGCTCTCCTAGGCTGTGCATCCACACACGTGCACACATACAACAGAGTCTTCTAAGCTGTGACCTGCTAATTGTAAGGAGACTCAGGGGAAAGGAAATGATATGAAAAATTGAGTCTGAGTTATAAAAATAAGTAATTTTTGTCCTACTTGCAGGAGGCTTGTATTAATTAAACATTATTACAGTGAATAAGATGGGGAGGGTTATTAAGTCTGGGTCTGGCTGTAAGTGTTCTCTCCTGTTGCCTGAGGCTCCACTGAGCTCCAGATATTAATCTTCTAAAGCACTCAAATGCTGAAGAGATAAACACTTGAAATATGAAAATGTTTTTCTCCATAGCAGACACTGTGATCCTATGTCATGCCAAAGAATTTGTCAGATGTCCATACAGGCTGCACTTAGGGCATTACTATGCCTTTTAGAAAAATGCCAGGCACCTCAGGAGCTAAAGAGAAAAGTTATATGTGCATTTGTGTGGGGGGGATCTGTGTGTGGAGGTGTAGCAGATTCTGCTACATCTGTTCCTGGAATACATATTTCCCTCTTTAGCACTGCCTACCAGGTGTTGGCTGCACGACTTTCCAACTTGTTGGTGGCATTGCCAATCCGGCCAGTGCCTTTGCCACCAGCTGGCTGACAGCTTTGCCTGAATGTTTGCATCTCAAGATTCAACCTTCCAGGAGGGGGTTGGGGAGCTTGCATCATGCACAGCTCCCTGTGTGCATGGCATGCAGCCACTGGATCACTGGGCATCAGGGCAGAATCAAAGCCAGGTAAGATCGACCAGCTCTCCCCAGGGAAGCCTTGAGTTTCATGAGCAATGAAAGTGAAGTGATGTGATGAGGATGTAATCTACTGTTACTAAGAAACCAGCAAATGTTATCTGTGCCACCTGTGCCACAAAGTCAGTGAGGGCAAGGAAAGGGCACCGGTCCTGGCATGAGTTCCAAGATGTGAAGCTGAAGAACTTGATCCATCAACCACACTGCCAGAGGCAGGCTCCCTTCCAACCCGTACCAGCACATCTCAGTGAGGCCTTCCATAAATCAGACTTGGCCATGATAATACAAATCTTCTGCTTCTAAAGCATAGAATTAAAAAGACCAAAAGTCAAACAGCAAGAAACTGGCACATTTCTGCATTCTTAGAGCTTAGCTATCCTTCACGTGAAGGAGGCTGAAATTCAGCCTGCTCTGCTCCGAGTGCAGAATAGCTGAAGACTATAGGCAATCTGAGCAACATATGGGAGGAAGAAATGCGTATCTAAAAAAAGAGGAAAAGCAGCATTTTGGGAAAAAAAAACATTGGGTCCTACAGAGAAATGTGGATCAGGATGGAAAACAAAGGCCTGACTAACCCACACAGCCCCAGGGGATTCAAAGCCCAGTGTTCAATCTCAGGAGGACACTTAGTAAAAATTTAGTGCCAGTGGTCACAATCCTATAAATAAATCATTAAACCATAAAGCAAAGCATCTGAAAGCTTCCACAGAAGAAAATGTTCAGCTCTCCACAGCCTTCACCACTCTTGATAGCTGTGCAATATTCAGTCATACTGTCCACATGGAGGAAGCCCCATCAGTTCCCTCTTCCTTGCTTTGATATGGTATTAGCAGTCTTACCAGGCACAGTCTCAGGGCTTGGTTCAGAGCTGCCAATCCAGGTGCTTGTAGGCTGAAATGACCATGTATAACCAGTTGCCAAGTCATGCGACCAACCACAGAGGTCTTCAGGGAGATCAAAGTTGCAGTTGAAGTTTGCAGGGAGATGGAAATCTTAGAAAAAGAAATAGAAGCAAGATAAAATTGGATTTTAAAATGACCTGGCCAAGAAGGGTTGCTACTAAAACACAACCCAACCCCAAAATATTTGGCAAGCCACAAATAATAAAGCAAGCATGAAATCTCACTCCCACTGATGCTTTTAACCTTCCATCAGCTCCAGGGATCAGCCTTAAGTTCTGCATCATCAAAATGCTCACACCACATCCAGCAGCTAATCCACCAAAGTAAGCAAAGTACCAATTGCTTCCAGACTCTAATCAGCACCTTCTATTCATCCCCTAGAGTAGTTAAATACTAAATACCTTCTCGAATGTCAGTGAAGAGCACTTCCTGAGTGCCCTGTGCCCATCAATTCCTGCTCTGGCTCCAAAAGGAGAAGCTCAAGTGCTACAGAAACGTAGCTCCAGTGTGACAAATCTAACCACTTGCACCAGACGGGAGATGTCTGTCAATGTGGTGAGCTGTCACTCATCACTTCCTACCTTCTTGTGGAAATGTGACCAGGGGAAACGTGTGGTAACCATGAGCCCAAGTCTTTGGATTCTGAGTGAAAGGAGCCAGCCTCTATTTCTAGCTCCCCTATGGACTCACCACAAGGTCTAGTGTGAATCACTTAACTTTTCATCTGCAAAACAGGAGCAGAGCTAATTCCCTGTGTCAACAGCTTTAAAAGCTTCAGAGACCCTTCCTGCATAGCCAGGTCTCTGAGGAGGGCACTTGCCAGGGGCTGCAGGCAGCAATAAGACAGTGGCTGGCTCCTTTGGTCAGGGGCTGCAAAAATGGTGTGTGCCCACTCAGCAGACATGCACATCAGAGCCTATATATGGGCTGGGTTTTTCCTGAGCAAAGAGGAAGCTTTAAATCACAAGAGTGATAGCCAGAAGGAGGTGAGTGACTCAAGTGATAGGCATCAGGGAAACTTTGCTGCAAGGGGCACAGAGCTTTCTTTACATTCTCCCACTTCAAAATAAAACAATGCAGATCATGGATGCCTTTATCCCAAGCTAATCTTATACTCTGGAGAGTAGCATTGTTTCTGTTTGGCTGTCATAAATCTAATTGTCCAGAGAAACACACTCATTGTTTACGGAGTATGAGAATGAAAATTGTTGCTAAATTAGAGGGAAGCTGATGGGGAAGCTTGTTTCATACTCCATTTGCTTTCTTGCCCAGTACTGCACCCAGAATTGTGTTGCGGAGTCTGTTACTGGCTTAAATTTCCTCTCACCAGCTTCCCAAGAGCCTCACTGGTAGCAGGGTTGCACACACTTGTCACAAAAGCAATGCAATGAGAATCAGGCCCTTTGAGCTACTTCTGCATCTTGCATTTCCAGAACTAAACTACAGAAAAATCTCAATGGGAGGTGTGAAAAAACTGATTAATACTATTTTTTAATTTATGTATTTTAAAACTCATTAATTTTTTTTCTTCTCTGGGACTGAAATCTGAAGTGACAGAAGTCCTAGAAGCTATCTCTAAGGATAGCTTTTCCTTCTGAGATTTCTCATTGAAGTCCTTGTGTAAATGCCCAAAGCCCCAGGGCTGAGGCCCAGGCTCTGCTCTTATGCCCTGAGGTGTGCATTTCCTGCACACTGTACAACTAACCTGGCACAGCTCTGCCATGCCCTCTCCCCTGAATGTAACAAGCTTTAGATGCTCACAACCCCCTTGCAAGGAGCAGAAGATGACATCTGCTTTTACAGGTAAGGATCTGAGGCAGGTATGTTCAGTCCCTGTGCCCAGCATTGGCTCTTTGCAAGCACAGCATGCAGGCTAAAATACCATCCAGCCTCTGTCAGAAGAGGCAGGCAAGCACCACAGATACCAAACCACTCCCTGTACATCTGACAGCAATCTAAGACTGGAAGGACAAATTCCTGCCTGGAGTAAGTGCTCCCCTCTCTCTGCTGCCTGTCTGCCCAGACTGTCATCCTAATTTTAAACAGTTGGTATTAGGGAAGACTATCCTTACATTTAGGTCTTCTGGACACCAGGCTTCTCTACACGTTGTGATTTACTCTCACAGTTGTGACCTCTGCAAAAGGAGCCCTGCATACCAGGCAGTCTGAATCTCTCCCTTGAATCACCTTCTGAATTTATGACAACCAGCCAAGGGATCTGGAATGGAGGTAGCTCTAAACAGGGCACTAAGTGAGTTGCTCCAGGTCACGTAAAGAAAGCTGAGAGAGCAGCTCTTCAAGTCTTGTACCCTAGGGACTAAATTAGCTGCTATCTCCTGCTCTTGCTCTTCCTTCATATAACTTATCAGATATTGGCAGGTTTTGTTTGTCTTTTTGTCTTTTTTTTTTTTTTTTTAATCTTGGCCTATAGCTAATAATATTACTCTAAGCTTTCCAGGAATCAGCCCCGTGCTTAGGAGCAAATGGGAAGATAAGAGAATTTTTTTAGGTCTTAGCCCATCATTTACTGAGATAAAGATGTCTTGCTCTGATACATACCCTCCTCCTCTCCACAGCCATCACCACACTGGGTTACTTCTTCATCAGTTGGGTATGGGGTGGTAATCTCTCCACTCTTCACAGTGGGCACCAATGTCCCTGCAGTGGGCTTTACATCTGAAAAAAATGGAGTAGAGATGCTATTTGCTATAGATCATACAAAAAGCCCAGGCAGGAGGAGACAAAGAAAAAAAAAAATCTTTTCTCATGTTCTTAGGGCAGGAAGAGATAGAACAAGAATATCATGAAATTTCCACATGCTAGAAATGTTAGCATGGTTTAAACTTCAAGTGAACTGGCTATTTCCATGTGGGAGTTCCTTTGATTTAGACTCCCCGTTGGACAAGGCTCTCCTCTAGACATACACGCTACTTTTTCTCTCAATTTTTCAGTCTACACTGATGTTGGCAACCCACTTAGCTGTCATTACTGGATAAGAGAGATCACAGGCACAACATTTTTTTCTTTCATAGAGGCATATGACATATTGAAAAGAACACACACAACATTCTCACCAATTGTGCCAATTTATAAAACAAGTCAGTCAAACCCACAAATGACATAACTGCAAACGGACCTGGAGGATCCCCTAGTGCACTCTGGCTCGCTGCAAAAAGCATCTGGTTTCATGCTCCAGGCTCCTGACTGCACTCTCAAAGGGTCTCTGTCTGATTTCCCTCTTGCCAAAATGGGCCATGCAAAACATCCTCCAAGCAGGTGTCAGGGGAAATTTAAGCAAGAAAGGGAAGCGTATTAAGACCAACAGTAAACTACATTAGGTTCCAGCAGTCCCTTGCTTTATGAGGACAGCATGCTTAATTCTTTCTACATTTAAATTAAAAGAGGCTGCTTTACTTAGCTATGTGTGATTGCATTTCTTCGTCAGCGCCCTTCAGGATATCATTTAATAAAGCCAGAAGCAGGAGGAAATGGATAAATACGGATAAATACATTGAATATTTTCAATAGGCTACTTTCTGCCCTTTTATTCTCCAGTTATTAAATATGTTTCACATAAACTCTCAAGGTTTTTATTGTAATTTTGTTTTTTTCCAGTGGCTGTCTTTTGTTCAGGATAAAATAACAAAGAGCTTTGAAGTCTTTTAATCTGCAAGTTCAAATTTGTTACAACCCCATAAAACTCCAAGTGCAACCAAGAAGCAAATTGTAAGAAGCCAGGCACAGAAAAATGTCACCAAAAAACCCGAAAAAAAAAAGCAGCAGGTGAAGGCAACACGTCAAAAGCTGCAAATTATTTAGAGCTGGCACTTTTTTTTTTTAGGTTATTGTTCCTGTATATTGAGATTTATAGCTGAAATGTGACAATGTGGAAGGACCTTGAAAGGCAACTCTCATATGGGACCCAGATGCTGTGCAAATGTAAATCAAAAGTGTTGCATTGCCCCGGACAACCACAGAAATATATCTCAAAAAATCAGTTACCACAACAGAGCCGCAATCTGACGCTTACAAGAAATAATGAAAATAGCAGGGAGGACAACGTGATGTGTGAAATGGAAAGTGAAAAGGAGAGGCCTTGCTTGCTTTCTCTCTCCCTGACCCAGCACATCTCTGTGCAACTGGTGGTAACTGCTGATCAAAATGCAGAGTCACTGAGCAATTGAAACCATATGTTTGGAACTTCAAAGGAGAGAAAACCAGCTGCAAGTGAACATTCACCGGTCTCCACTCTTCAGAGGAAAAATTTTGCAGGTCTTTGAGAGAAGTCAATTGCTGCCTGCCTGCTTCCCAGTTTTTGAGCTACTAGCCAAGTTGTTTGTGAGCTCAGTTGCTCTTTAATTACCTGTTTGACTCAGTAATTAAGATGCTTGTTGTTCATAAGAAATAAAAACAGCTGGGCAAGGTACATATGGGCTTAAACCCTCACTTGAAAATATTTTCAAGCAGTTTGTTCTAATCCCTCCTCTTAATGCTGTTCCCAAGCAAGTGCAATTGCCTGGGTTTACACAGCCAGTTCTGTAACCAGGCTGGGTCCTCACAGCAAAGGAGGGCTGTGCCTTAGCTTTGTCAAGGTCTGCTGTGTGTAGGCAGCCCGGATTTAGCATGCAGATAATGTCACGGGCTATCTCTGCCCCCCAGGTTGTATCAAGGAGATAAATGCTTTCTATAACATGGTGAATCCACAAGATTACAAGCCCTGCTCTGATTACAAAGCTGAACGCCTGTAGATCAATAAGGCTACGAATATTTACGACTTGGCAGTTGAGTTTTAAACATTACAATGTGCAAATGATTAGACAGCCACACTGGGAAATGACCATAAAGCACCCTGCCTGGAAGAAACATGAACTGTTGCTGCTGATATGGAAACTGAATGTGGCCATAGATGAAAAAGAAAAATTGGACCAAAAATAGCACAAAAAGTTCAGGATGCCAAACCCCACTTATCCTCTGATTTCGAGAAGTGCCAGGGAGGGGCTGACATGTACCTGACATGTGCCAGGTTTTGTGTGACTGCCTCCCTTTGTGACAGTGATGCAGAACTATAATTCACCAGCCAAATGGTCTTCAGAGATCTGGAGATTACTGGGAGCTGTTGGAAGCAGCAATGTGGGAGCTGCCTGACCACTTCTGCACAGAGCCTCAGCTCCCACTGCTTGCATGAAAGCCATGGTGCCTACTTCTACAACATCTCCAATATGTTGTAAGATTTAAATTAAGACCTAAACTTGATTTAAAATTTAGATAATATACAATGGATTCCCAGTCCAGGGGAAGATTTGCCATTGACTTCAAAGGTAACAAATTATCATTATTAATTGTGTGTATGAGAGTTCTGTGATTTGTCATGAAGTGTTTGTAATGCATCTCATAGCACACCACACGAGGAAAGGGTAGTAAAGACTCCACAAAATGATGGTAAAAAGCTCTGTGTCTTTTCAGTTTCCTAGAATGGGAATTCCTACAAGAAAATGCCTTCTACAGGTGTGTAGAAATGGGAATTATTCCTCTTTACCACTGACATCTGAACACCAGAATCAGATTTAAGCAGATTATAAAAAAATAAAATAGATTTTAAAAAGGAACAACTAGCCCCTGGTGCTAAAAACCTAGCATCAGACACAATGAGTTGCTAGGTGTATTTTGCATGTTTGGCTTTTGAGGATCAAACTATGGAGCAATCAATCACCACTGAGCTGCTGAAGGATGAGAGGTACAACCTCTACTGATCCCAGTGAGTGTGTTAGACAATTTTTTCACATGTTTATGAAAAGTAATGATGGCTGCAAGACATACTACTTATGAAAAACAAGTGGGGAAAAGTGAACAAACTCCTCTGGCCTTAGGGATGTTATAGATGTTCCCACAGAGAAACCCTGCACAACATCCAGATCTGAAAGGAAGGAGAAGGGAGTTGGGGACAAATACTGCAAGTGACTCTGCAAAAGCTTGGACTGGGGTCCAAATATTGCTGGTGCATACTGTGTCAAGGCCAGTTCCTTTTAAGGTGGAAGCAAAAAGGCTCAGGCCCCACTTTACTGCAGGTCCTGCCTTCATGGCTGCAGTCGTGGTGTGGCCCTGAGGTGGGACAGCAGGGAAATACACTTGCACCCTTCTCCCTTTCTGATTTCCCACCCACTGTGTCCCTGATGGAGCAGTTCCTACCTGTCCAGTCACAGCCCAGCACCTCCAGGCGCATTCCTATTCCTGCTGGGGACCATCTCTCAGGGTGCACTCGGATGTACTGGGCAGGAACAGGGTCAAACCTCCGGACTTCAGGGATATCATAGTGAATGTTGCCTTCAAAAAGCTATGGAGAGAGAGAAAGAGAAGGCAAGTGATGTGTGCATCCCACATGCTCTTCATCAGACTTCATAATTTGGGTCTGGCAGGACACAGACATAGTCTGAAATAGTTTAGCTCTCCAGTCTTGGGCCACTGAGTCCTGCTGAGTAGAAACTGAGCTATTCCTGTTCAGTTTCAAGAGGATCAGGCAAGCTACTTCTAAGAAACTTGCACAATATCTTGGCTTCTGCTTTGTATCCAGGGGTCAGATTCTGATCCATGCCAGACAGGAGAAGCCTGGGGAACATTCACTGGCCTCACATATAAATCAGATTCGTCCTTTGACAAATAAAGAAGCTATTGCATGTTCTAGAGTAGTGTAAATGCCCAGTTTTCCTCACAGTCCAAGTACTTTTCTGCTTATGTGCATGAACTCAAGTCTGCAGTGAATAAACAGAGAGCTATAGAAAGTATCAGGCCTTCTAAGACTCATTTGAAGGATCAGGAAAAATTAAAACTTACCGAATTTTTCAGAAGCAAATGAATATGCATAAAAACAGAACAGGCAGTAGCAAAGAATTAATTTATTCCTCAAGACCCCTGACACTCCCATACCACTAAGCAGAAAAATTATGGGGAACTCCAATGATATGGGAAAAACACAGGGAATTTCAGAGTTGCACCACTAAGACAAAATGGACTTCAGATATAGCAAATATCCCAAAGAGAAGCTGTCATTCATCTTCCTCTTTGAGAGGTGCAAGGTACAACAGCAACACCTTTCCTCTTAGAATATTTGTTTGCATCAAACACAGTTGAGCCAACATCAAACACCACCATGTGGGCTCTGGTTTGCAGAAGCTGGGAGGAGAAGGTGATGACCACATCACCAGGTCTGATCCATGATAAGAAATAAATGGAAATTGTCATCCTTAGGGCAAGGGTGAATACTACATCCTGAGTACAGCTCAGGAGCAGGACCAGGGGACACAACCAATTTCATGGTGACAACCCGAACTCCCAAGGTCTCTGTGGGGAGGGACAGGTAATGTCCAAAAATCCTATCAGGCAGACTGAAGACAGCCAGAAACATATTTCATTTTGCACATGCTCCAGGCAGTGCTTACCTTGGCTTGCATCGTTTTTGGGTCCTGGATGAAGTCCCAGTCCTTTCCATTCATGCTGTAGGCCACTTTAAACTTCTTCACAAAGGAGCGGGACTCGGTGGCAGTCATGCTGTCCCCTTCACGAGCCCCCTGGATAATGACACCTCTGATATTCTTTGGGATGCCAAGGTCCACCTGCAGCCACTCCTCCCCGGGCTGGGCTTGAGGGATGCGGGGAAACCAGCCTGAGCGGCTGCTCACCAGACGGGCCATGCTGGGAGACCAGTCATAGCCTCTGATGGAGGAGGCTGAGATCTGTGAGTCAGGGATGAGGCCAGAAAGCATGCCCAGCAAGTTAGAGCAGGGTGAATCTGCAGGGAAAGAAAGGACACGAACAGTTGGGGTGACTGAAGGGAGCACTTGTGGTTTTTGCTGTGGGTTTAAGCTCTGGGCAGCACCAGTACCAGCACTGGTGCTTCCCTCTTGCCTCCGGGGTCTGAGGGGTGACTGTCCCTGCAAGCACATCCCTTGGGATGGGGTGCCTCCATGCTGCTCACAGTGTCACCATTCCCACCCCGAGCAGCCATGACAGCTGTGGGGGACAGCACCTGGAGGGACAGAGAGGAGACCTGAGGCCGAGGGGAGGAGGTGACCCTCACCGGTGATGTGGCAGCCATACAGCTCCAGCCTCAGGGCAATGCCATTGTGCCAGCTCTGGGGACGGATGCGCACAAAGCGCGTGAGCACCGGGCTGTGGATCTTGTTGAGAACCACCTCTGTGGCATCCTCGTTGGCCTGAAACGTCTGCAAAGGAGAGGGGGCACAAATATGGTTACACACTCTCCAGGCAGAAAGAAATAACCAGATCAGCAGTCAAAATCATATCAGCAGGGAAAAATAAGGACAGGCTTGCAGGACAGGGTGAACCTTTGGCAAGGGTAAGCACCCAGAGCTGAGCCACTGGCAGGACAGCATGGTGGATGGACTCACCTATTAGGCAAGGAGACTCAGGAGTTTGCTGCTCTGCTACCTCTCACAGCACCTTGAGGCACCTTGGACTATCAGGTCACAGCTGCTTTGAGCTTGCCCCCAAAGCTAGAGCAGCTCCAGCACAAAAGCCTGAATGTCCCTGGATGCTGTGTGAGATCTTGCTTCCCCCCTGTGGGTAAATGGGCTGACACCCTGACACATCCTCACTGAGCTGCACTGGGAAACATTTTGTGCAAGCAGTGGCACAAGGAGGGCAGATGCTGCCACTGGCCAGAGCAACACGAAGCTGTCCCAGCCAGCCCTTGCTCCTGTCTCTCTGGCACATATGCAGCTTGCCACACAGAGACAGCTTTTAAGGGGGAGTTTGTGATCTGACATCATATGAAAAGGCTGCTGCCTTAGCAGATGGCCATAATCAATAACTACCAGATGGATGTTAGATCCACCCTTCCTATTATTCTAAGAAGCCGAACCAGGACTGGATACTCGTATTTCAGTTTCAGACTACAGAGCCACAGAGGGGAAGAAACAGGGGAAAAAAGAAAATACCCAACCTGAAGGTAATTTTTAGCACTTTCTCTGCCCCCAGCAAAGCTCACAAACTAAGGCAGCAGGTGCTGCCCAATACAGGGCTAGAGAATCCTCCAGTCTCAGGCAGGAGCTGTATCCACACTGAGAGGCTGCTTGGTGTCTTCCGTAGGCTCCTACCCTGCATTTACCACTAAGCACAAGGTTTCCTGAGAGGTTTCTCTCAGAGTGAAGTGGGAGAGGGTAATCTCTGGCACTGATCTGGGAGGCAAAAGTCAAACAAAGCAACTACAGATCCCTGTAATCTGGAACATAAAAAGAGGTGAGACTGCAACTTGGACTCTAGCTTTGAGTAATGGTTGAGAAGCATTTCATAAGCCTCCCGCCACTCTAGGACTGAAGAAGACACATGTTTCTACTCTCCTCCCAGGATCCAGCATGCCAGAGCACACAGAGGGGGTTTGCAGAGAGACAGCAGCTGTTCCAGCACCACAGCCAACACTGGGCAGCCCCTGCACATCCTGGCCTGACCAGGATGGCAACACCCCTGGCAGGGCAGGGAACAGCCACCCCACAGTGGCAAATCTGTCTGGTAACTGGGGTTTAGAGTTGATGTGAACTTGAGCAGCAATGCTAATCTGGAGAATATACATCATGCTGCTTCTGTTTAGCAACCCAGCATGGTTTATGTGTTTTTAATATCCTATTTTATGCTGTCTGACCCCACTTTGCATCCTTTTCCTTGCTCAGCAGACACCAAATACCCTTCTTTCCAGCAGGAGGGCTATAAGAAGAATGGTAACTGTGAAACACTCTCCAGGCATGCGAGTGTGTGTGTGTGCCCTATAAACCTGTGGGAACACATGCACACATACACATACACAGGGTCTGAAAGGATACATTTCCACACCACAGAAAAGCCTCCAGCTTTATGTCAACACAGGGGCTGATACACAACACCTTACCTCTGAACCTAACACCGGAGGCCAGGAAATGTATATCTGAGACAGTGCAACTATTTTAGCCTAAAGAGCAGCACATCAGGTCAGCCTAAAGGTCCCTCTGTCCCAGAGGGTGGCCCCTGATGGTGACCCCAGCAGATGCCCGGGGACAGCAAGCCCAGGGGAGTCTTCTGGCAGCTTCTCTTTGCTTCCCACAATCAGCAGTTTGAAGTCTACAGGAGCCAAAGGTTGCATATGGACCAGCATGCTTAACAGTCACTGATGAGGTTTACTGCTCTTTTTGGTTTAACATATTCCCAGTTTTGTTCTTTTTTAGTTCACTTCACACATGCAAGCATCAGGGGCCAGATTCCAAATTTACACCAGCACGATTTGTTGCTGACTTCTGCAAAGTCAGGCTTGACAGCCAGCAGAAACAGGACTGAGCTTAAAAACTTTATCACTACCACATGCATTGCTGAAAGCATCTCTTGCTGAACCTTATTCCCAACCACCTGCTTCCAAGGAGGGCAGCCTCAATAAGGCTTTAGATTGGGGCACAGTAATTTCCTCAGACTAGAGGAACAATCTACATAACTCTGAACTGGGGCCAGGATACTCCAGACTGCCAGTCTGTGAGGGTAGAAATGGCACCTGACTCCCAGCTCTAGAATCAGCCACACCAGCAGGGTATGCTTCAGTGAACCTGCTTCTGAAAAGCCCATAATGATCACAGCAAGTCATTGCTTCACAGCCCATTCAGCACAACAGAAAGGGGCCATTTTCAGAGGGAAGGTGCTTAGTGCTGTTAGAGAAGTGGGGTCCTCCTGCATGCCTGGATTTACAGCCTCTTTCCCAGGCTGAAATGCATCCTGAGCCCACGGGTCTTTATGATGCTGATCAGGGTGTAACCTGTTCAGTTCTCTGCACTGAAAATGCTGATCCCAGAGCCTGAGCACAGGGTGGAGAGTCCCATTGACTTTAACAAGCTCTGCATCTTATCTCAAATTAGCACTCACAACATGGGAAGAACTAGCAGGGAAATGAGTGAAAATGGGAGTGCCAAGAAAGCAAAAACTTCTTCCCTCTCACCAAAATAGAACATTGCTATTCCTCCCATCCTAACTGCTTCCCATCCCACTCAGCACATATTTTGAGCCAAGTCTTTGAATGGTGTAAATCAACATATCACCATTGAAATAAAATAAACCATAGTAATTTACACCAGCAGAAAAAATAATCTGGCTGTGATCTAGGGAGACAGATATACACACACTCAGCAGAGAGCACACATGTGCACATGCTTGCACACGTACATGTGCTCAGGGATGACAGAGCCAGAAGACAAATGGGAAGAGCACTAACAAATTAAAAGCACCTTCCAAGAAACAGTCAAGGGAACTAATTGTTACTACTACATCAAAAAGCTGCCTATCCACCCCCCATACACTTTACATTTATTTCCCTTTTAGTCCAGTCTGCAGGTCTGCATGTAAAATGGAATTAATAATCAATGAGAACTGACCTACTTAATTAATTTGCTGAAACAAGCAAGTGGTGGGAGAGTATTGGGTAAGTTTTCCATGTTCACACATGCAGGCTCCACACCAGCATTTACAAGTCACATTTCTGGCTTGTCCATAGGAATTGCTGCAGCATGATGGGGGAATTTCTGAAGCTGCATTAGTTCCAGTGGGGATGGGAATTGTGCCAATGGCAGAGTTTGGAGTGAGGGGAGTGAAGAACAGGAAGACAAAAAAGTGACATGAAGTTGAAAAGGCAATGAGGGGGGAGGAGGCAAGAGGTAGCCTCCCTCCTGCTTGATTTATTGTGTGGCTTGGCTGCTATGCAATTTCTTGGGAAGCTAAAGAAAGTGTCTGGGGGAAGCAGAAGGCCAAGGATGGCAGCAGCCCTGCTTTCATCTGTATGCATGTGTCTTTCTGGACCCACTAGATTTACTGCAGGATTATGTTACTCCTGTGGAGACAGCGCCATGGAACAGAGCATGCTAACAGGATTAGTGCTTCAGGATTTAGACAGAGAAGCATGAAGGAGAAAAGTAGGGGACATTATTTTCTTTGTCAGATAAGGAAGGCATAAAATCAGGCATGTTTGATAGTGGAAGGATTCTGGCTTGAGTGGAGGGTGGATAGTTCTGGACTTACTAAATCCAGGAACAAGGAGGTAAAAGAAAAATGATACTTGGCAACACTCAAAGCACAGCTGCCTGGACAAGGCACAGCCTGCTAGGCTGGGCTTGCCAGCACCGTGCCTTTGGGAGGCTCCACTCAGATCCAGGAGTCACCAGGCACACAGAGAGGCTGCAAAGGAGATACCAGGACCAGAAGCAAAGCTGCAGACTTGGTAAGAAAGCCCAGGCTGTAATTCTCCTCTGGTGCTGCACCAAGGGTGAATGCACAGTGTTGTGTTTCCCAAAGCCTGTGAAAGCAGCAGAAGCAGGATGGGACCTGGGAATGCTCCTGAGAAAAACCTCTGCACCATGATTTCTCCATGCAGAAGCACTTGTGGCCTGGCTGATTACACAGACTTTTTCAGATAAAAGTCACAGAACTGAAAAGCTTTCCTCTCCCTCCCCAGGTACACAGGAGACCTCATTAAAACCTGGAAGGATAGAGGAATGCTTGTAAGGGAAATCAGGCACGAGGGCTTCCAGAGAATTATTCTTGATACTCTCAGCCAGCACCAAACAACTCTGTCATCTCCACCTCCATGCACAGCTGAGATACTCAAGCTCCTTGCACCCTGTTCTCCTGCATCCACCTGAAATACCACCCAGTAAGGTTGGTGGATAATAGGCACAAAGACATCAAAATGAGTAGGAAGTGGAAAATCCATATCAGCTGGAACTTGCTGTCACTTGTCACCCACTGAATTCTACAGGTTCTTAAAGCAAACATTTCAGTTGCACCCTACCGTTTTACACACAGAGCAATGGATGCAGCAAAAGCACCCAACCACCCCGAATTTTGAAACCCAGCACTCTTGCTTTAGGGCCCTGATGAAGATGCAAACGTCAGCTGACCAGCCTCTTGTTTGGCAGCACTTTGCTTTTGGCTCACACAGCCAACAGAAAATTCAGAGCAGTGCTTCATACACCCCATATGCCTATATATATGTGTGTATATGTATACATATATATATATGTGTATATATATGTGTGTGTGTGTATGTGTATCTATCTGCATGCATATAGAAGAATAGAGAGTTCCTGTCTGTCCACCCCCTCCCCTCCCTCCCCACTCCTCATGGCACCAAATCAAGCTGTGGCAGACTTGACAAATCTATTTGGCGTGGCTTATTCCACCATTGCATCCTGAGCTTTGTGGAGCACTGCACTGATGCAGGCAAGAATCTCCACCTTGAAGAGAGACAACTGGGATCTTGCCTAATGCAGGAAAGGTGGGGATCCATGGAGGTGGAAAATGAAGGGTCAGAGCCCCCTGGCATCATGTCCATGAGGGAGGGGCTTTGTCCTGGCCCTGCTGTGGCTTGCTGGCCAGTCATTCAACAGGGAGGTAAAGCAATTAGCTGGATGCAAGGGGTATACAAGGCACCAAAAAGCACTACTTATGCTCCAGCCTCAGGAAGTATTTGTTAAATTGAGGCCAGAGCATGATAATGAAGCAAGACTGAAATAAAGGAGTAAAAAAGGAGAGGTATGATTTTTCCTTTTTTTGCATGAAGAGAGAAAACAGGAGAAAAAAACCTGACAAGGCTCAAGGCCCAAATCCTGGAATGATGACAATTCACATGGCTATGGGACTGGTTTGGGTTGACACCAGCTAGGCTTTTGAGTCTTGCTGGAGCTATGTATATTTGCCCAGCTATGTATATGAACCCAGCTATGCTGTCTTGCTCCATCCTCGCTGAAGATCAAGTGTCTAGTACCCAGGAGTGCAAGGACAGAACATCTACTCTCTGACTGAGCTCTGGGTGAAGCCTGGCACCTATCTCTCCTGTGCAGTGCTGAGCCATCCTCTGCCTCTATTTCCTTATCTCTAAAATAAACACCACCTCACTGGCATACAAGGAGCTTAAATACTCCAAATATTTGAGGTATGAGACCCTGATGGGGCCCCTGCATAGGGAGGTCTCATTCTGGGAAGTGCAGTGAATTCAAACTATGGACACACCTGTGGGGAAGGGGAAATCACACGGTCCCAGAAGGGAAGGAAATGTCTACATCAATCCTGGACAAGGCAGGCTGCTGCATTTCATGCCAGCAGTGCCTGTGCCAGCTAAAGAAGAGGACAGCTAATTAAACAGAAGTGCTGAGCAAGCAGAAATTCCTAGGATGTATGTGAAGGTGGAGCTGTGTAGGACCCCAGCCAGTGAGTTAATGCAGTCAGATTATGGCACATCAGTGGGGAGGACACCTGAGCCTTGGCAGCAGTGCTGGTGGGCACCAAGAAGAGCAGGGAAGAGCTTCCCTGAGGTGCCCTTAGCAAGGGGGTAACCACACAACCATGACAAGTGACAGAGAAGGACTAACCTGGCACCTTGGCTGCCTCAACCCCCCTCCCCATATGCTAAAGCATCCCACCTTGAGCTTGCCTCATCTGGCAAGGCCTGGAAGGCATAAATACCCATATTTACGTACACTCCCACCTCTATGTGCCTTCCAGAAACACAGGAAGAGTGTGCAGCAGCTCCCAGGGCTCAATGCCTCCTTGCCAACCATGTCTGTGAGTGCAGATATCAAAGCTCCAGCAGCCTGAACTGCTGCTCATTATTTATTGTTTATTTTGTTCTCTGGGATGGTGTGATTCCCTTGTATTTTGGTGCCCTTTCGTTTCCAGGCCTCAGTAACTACTGAAATACAGTCTCATGTGGTTTTGTGACTGTTTACCCAGCATGCAAATGGGGCAATGGCCATAAAAGCTCAATGAATCTTGTATGGCAAAACACACGCTGTGAAAGCATTTTCTCCTTCATTTGCAGTCAAATAACATACTCTTGCCACCATGAAAGATGCAACAGCAGCCAGGTTTACCAAGGAATAGTGTTTCCTCACTGCTGTGCAGAGAAGAAAGGACTATTTCTGATCAGAGCATCATCAGTCTTTTAGCTCTCATCAGAAAAAAGGCCCCTTAGAGATTAAACCCTCCAGACCTGCAAAATCTCACTGTTCTATTCCCTCCCATCAGCTGCAAGACTCACCAAGGTCCATGAAAGAGACAAAAAGGCCTGTACCTTATGGTTTTTCCCATGTCGATACATCATCCAGTCCTCCCCGTTGGTGCTGATCTCCAGCTTGTAGGTACGGACATAGTAGCCATTCTGGGTTTCCCTGGAGATGGCACCCTGTGTGGCAATGGCTGTGAGCACAGTCAGGAAGTGGAGGTCCACCTTTCCAAGGGAAAAAAGGACATGAGAGAGAACAGTGACCACACGAGAGCCCAGGCTGGCTAGTAAGGTCCTTCCTCTGTCTCTGAAACAGAAAAGGTGCAAATTCAGTCTGTCTCAGAGCATCTGTGGGCACACCTTTCTACAGGCACAAAGCCCCTGGACTGACTTCAGCAGGATGCTTGCAGATAGGACCAAGGGACAAGAGTAATTAAGAATGATCCTGATGGCTGTTCATATCAGGACACCACAAAGCATTCTTACTGTCTCAAACCAAACAGCAGGGTCTGCACAGAACTCATGTCCTTTGAAGCAGCACTGAGGCTGACTTCTTCCAAGTAAATAAAAGTGTGATGTTCAGTTAGCAAGTAACGCAGTTCCTGGATTTTCCTTGCTCATTGGTTTTGTTTTTTTTTTTGGTATGGTTTGGTATTTGAGTTTTTTTCAATTTGGGCTGAAAAACATCAGCAGAGCTGGCTTGCTAGCACTGCTATGAATGAAGAATGAGATGCCTGCTAGAGGCAATGACATTCACCACCTCCCATTCCTAGTGCCCTTTAGGAAGCAGTGTTTCGTGGTGATGTGAAACAGCCAGGAGCCCTGTGTGGACAGAGACTGTGAATCTCACAGGAAATCCTTTGCTCCGTCAGCCCTACCTGACATTGGCCTGTTCACATTCCCCACATCACAGTGAGACAAATATTATTCCACTTGTTTTTCCATGCACTTCCTGGCGACTTTGGTCCTCAGGCCAGTAGTGGAGTCAGTGGCCCTTGTAAATGGCAGAGGTGCCTTTAGCCTCTGTCAGCATGGTGGGAAGTCCACCAAGTTTTTGGGCAGGAAGGAGAGGGTGGGAGAGGGAGAGCAGGTTGAGTCAGGCCTCATGCAGGCACGCTCATGGGAAAGTCAGCCCACTGCATCTCATGGAGGCACTGCAGCTCCCCTGCTGCTTGGTCCCCGTTAGCCACAGAGGCAACAAAAAAATTCAATAAGCTTTATGGACAAGCATCATTTTCATGGCATGACACTCCATGTGGTAGGGAAAGAGGTGAGGAGGGGGCTGGAAAGCATGCATACCTGGAGGTACTCTTTGTTGCTGTCTACAATGGGGGTCCAGCCGTTGTCATCACTGTTGAGCCGGCTCTGTTGAGGGGTCCATCTCCCATCTGAGTAGGTGGAAGAGGCACTGATCTGCATGTTGGAGATCCTGCCAGACTCCATCCCCAGTGGCACATTGCACTGGAAGTCTGGAGTGGACACACACACATGTACACACAGAGATAAGATTACAGTCTCTGTACTTCATTCCCAATTAAAAAGCAGCCCTGATCTGTCCTCCCCAGCTAACCCCAAGCAGTGCTGCCAGCTTGGGATGATGAACAGATCTGCACTATCTTACAGGTTGTGCTGCTCATAGATGGCACTGAAAATTAAAGATTGGGTGGCTTTATGTTTGCATGTGCCTCTGAAAAATAATGTACTCTAAATCTTTCTCCCTTTCTCTACTTCCTTCATTTCCTGCATGATTTTGGCACAAGTCTGTCCCTTCCCTCTCTCCATCTCCCACAGGATGTCCCAAGTCCCCTGGCAACAAAGTTCTCAATCTTCTTGAAACCTAAGCACTGAGAAGGCAAGGAATCTGAGGAGGCACAACAGGAGGGTGCTTACTGCTGTGCTGTCTGCAGGAACTTCAAGGCCTGGAAAGGGAAGATCTCAGTTTGGATGCATGTGTGTATGTGTCTGTGTATATGTGCATGAACTACATGTGATATCAGACCCATAGGATACAATCAGACAAGAATATGAAAGACTCTGGTATGATTTCATTAAGGTTTCCTCACTTCTAAGGCTTTAAATCACAATTAGCTCAATCTTACTGCACAGCTCATGTATTTTATGGCAGCTGCCCTGTGAAAAATATAGCAAAGAAAACACTGATAGGAAATACTGCATGGGAGCAGGCTTACCAGTGCTGTAAACCAATGGGGCTGCACCAAACTGCCTGAGTTTTTAACATGCCCAAGTCAGCTCCTGGTGCAAATGATGGGCCAAGTAAAGATCTCAGTGGTATTAGTTCAGTTTCATTTTACACCAGCGTAAATCAAAACAGGCCTGGCCCTTTAACAGTTCTTGTGCAGCTTTGTGTGTCATTAACACTTATTTCCCAATCCTTTTAAAGAATAGAATAGAAAGAAGATTAAAGAACAGTTCAGCTTAGGGTGGGTATGGGTAATGGTGAAGAGCTCATGCTTGTCTGTAACTCTCACAGCCTCAGCAGAACATCCCTTACTAAATCACAGAACAAGAGCCTGTAACCCAAGCTGCCTTAGCACAGCTCCTGCTCTTAGCATTGAGTCAGGGAACCTCTCTTTCTCTGTGACTGAGGGGTGTCCTGAAGGCCCCTGCTGTTGTATCACAGGTTCATTGCAAACAGAGGTTGGTAACTATAGCTCTAATGTAAAAATACTATGAGAAAACAAACTGAATCTCTCCTCGCCTTCAAGCAATATTGCAAAGAATTAAAATGCTCCTCATTCTCAAAACACACAGCTTACTTTCTCACTCTGCATAAATTTACCTCCCTTAATAAGAGATCTAAAAAAATTTTTGGTATGAAATTCTTAGGGCTTTAGGCATCTTTTAATTAGCAAAAAAAATCCAATTTCTAGTTTGGGGCTGTGGATTTTTGAAAAGACAGAGAGAGGGAAAGAGTATTTCCCTCCTTGCTTTATTGAATCTGCTGCACCTGCTGGGCTGAAGTCTTACCCTCAGACCTTTGAGCTGAGCACATACATGAAGGTTTCTATCCCAAAAGGTATCAAGAAGAATTTACAAGTCAAAAGGGGGCCAACAAGAAAGCTGGGTTGGGCTTTTTACATGAGTGTGTAGAGAGAGAACATGGGAATGTGGTTGAAAACTTGAAGAGGGGAGATTTTGGTTAAACATTAGGAAAATATTCTTTCCTGTGAGGGTGGTGAGACAGTAGAACAGGCTGTCCAAGGAAATTGTGGCTGCCCCCTCCCTGGAAGTGTTGAATGGGGCCCTGAGCAACCCATGGTCTGGTGGGAGGTGTCCCTGCCCATGCAGGGAGAGTTGGAACTGGATGATCCTTAAGGTCCCTTCCAACCCAAACCACTCTATGATTCTATGAAAAGTCGAAGAAAGGTCAGAAAGTGTGATTGCTACTGAAATCTCACTTCTATGAAAAACAGAGAACACACCTAGTGTAATTGCTGTCTGCACTGCCAGTGGGGAACCAACCCCTGGACATGCTCCTGTCCACCTCCCTCTTGCATGTGTCAAGTGAAAGATTTGGGAAAAAAACACGATCACCCAAAAAACCCAATTGCCTAAAGTCATACACATGTATCTCCTACTTACTTTCTGGGACTTCCTGCTGGATCAAGTAGTACTGGGCAGAGAAACCATCTTTAGCCACTGCCAGGTCCGTGTGGAAAGTGAGGGAGAGGACGCCGGTGTTTGAGCGGATGTCTGATGGCATCTTCGTGCCACAGTACCTGCCTATCAAGGGGCCAACTGCAAAAGAAAGAGCAGCAAAGGTAATGTCTGCTTTTCCACCAGCCCCCTGGGTCACCAGCAGATTGGCATCACTCAGTAGGGATGCCTTAGCAGCACTAATTGGGAAAAAGATAGGCTTTGGGGATGGGCTATTTTTCACAGCCGCTGGCCTGGTGCCATGCAGTGCACTGTGTGCAGAAATATCCACTGCAGCAGGCATTGCTCTGCAATTGCTGGGAAATGCTCCAATTTTCTCTGTTTCTCAGTGTTGGTATGTGGTAGGGAGGTCTTCCCAGCATTGTATGAACCCACCGTCCTTCCCCGAGCAAGGACTGGTGGTATATTTGAGTGTCCCATGGGACTTTTTTTTCAAATCAATGGTTACAACAGAGCAGTAGTCTGGGGTATAACACACACACAGCTGTCTGCAAGCACACCGACCCCACAGCCAGCTAGCTCAGATGGTAGACTTCATCCTGTATCTGAGGCATCTTTGGTGTTCAGACACAGACTGCCCAGCTTTGGAGCTTTGTAAGACACCAGGAGGGGCTGAGGATGGCAGTGCAGCACCCCATGGCTTACCCTGAGGGATGCCATCCCAGATGTCCAGCCAGTCATATTTGCAGTCTCCCTCCCCGGCCTGCAGCGGGTCATGCTCCAGATCAAAGAGCAGGAAGTGGAGAAGGATTTCTGCCTTTGGCTTGGCTATGATGGTGAAAATGCAGTCCAGATTGTGTGGATACTTGTCAGGGAAACCAGGAGACTCAATAGTGCCATTGGAAGCAGTGAAGTTTCTGGAGCAGTCCTCAGAGCCTGTAGTGGCAGGAAAAAACTTGCAGCATTAGCAACAATGCAGCTTAATACCAATTATTGACATGCTATGGAAACCCCATTCTGAGCTGAGAGAGGTTGAGTGTTCACTTCTGGAAATCTCCTGTAACCCAAGAGCTGTGTAAACTCCTGCAAAGCCTGGGAGGGTGATTTTCAAAGCTTTCCAAAAGTGGAGCAACAAGGTCTGTGCATTCACTGGCATGGGCAGCAATGTGTCTAAATTCCTTAGACAGTTCTGCAAATGTAATCTGTAGGCCACAGATGATCCCACTGCCAATTACTCCAGTAACAGTTTTAGGAGAATGATACCATCCAAATCCACAGCTTTGATTTGGCAGGGCAGCACCCTGCTGTGTTCCCTATGCCAGGTGGCCCAGGTGGGGAAGGGAGGAGATGCTAAGCTAGTCTGGGCTTCCCCTGTCAGCCTTACCCACAGTCTGCCAGGGTCCCCAAACAGCAACATGCCAGGAGTCCTATGTCCACCAACCCAAAGCCCATGGAGGGGCCAAACAGTGTGCAGGGGGCTGTCATACATGGTTCTTGCTGCCACGGGCCAGTTGTGCTGGCAAAGAGCCACAGCAGCTCCAGGTCTGATGGAGGAGCTCCTGTTTGGGAAGGGGACTATCTGGAAAGGGTCAGAGAGAAGTCATGGGGATGCCAACTCTTTGGAAAAAGCTGTCCACAGGGACTGGTCTCCTGCCTGGCATGGTCAAAGGTGCCTCAGTTTCTTCTTGACAAAATCCAGAAGCATGAATATTTACCCAGCCAAAGGGGGAGGGGGAGAGGGTGCCAACTGTTAGCTGGAAACCCCCAGAAACCCTCAGGAGGCATGCAGTGAACCTGCAGACCCCCGAGGCCCAGGCAAAAGTTGAGAGGTAGCTCCAGCACACATAACTGCTCCACAGCTTTGGCAACAGGCAGGGTAATGGGGAGCATCTCTGCTGAGAGGAGGAACAGAGACCTCTTTCTTACAGACTGAGCCGTCCATACCAGAAATGCAAGTTATTTCTATCCTTAAGAAAGACCTTTGCATGGCAGCGAGGGCAGACAATGTTGTCTCTTATTTACTGCTGACCTCAGCACTGGCCTCAGATGTGGCCAGGCCAGCTCCGTGCCCCCTCTCACATAGCCAAGGTGCCTCAGGGAAAGGGGAATTTTTGTTGTATTCATACCATGGTGACTTTGAAACTGCTGCACTGGGGAGACAGGACAATAAGCAACAGAAATCTGCAGCTTGAAGCTATGAAAGACAAAAGGAGATGTTAAAGCTTCTCCAGCCCAGTGTTAGCATTCATAAAGGTTTTCTGCTTCAGTTTTACTGGGTCAGCTCAGCATTTCCAGGCAGCATGAGCCTTCCTGGGTCTAATGGGATCCTTTGGTACTCAATTCAGCATTAGGCTACACCCGGCAGTAACAGCAGGATCCCAGCACCACATTATGCAGTGCCTTGCTGGAGAGTACTCAGAAGAGGCTCTTAATTGACTACCTAATGAAGCAGCCAGCTTTTCTGGTGTGAACCTGTGGGGTAACACACAGAGGCAAAAAATAAGGCCAAAACCAAATCACAGCATAACACTGCAAACAGGGCTTGCGGAGTTCCAAACAGCCTGAAAGACAAACAGGTAATTAGGGATAAATAACACAAGCTATGAGCTAGAGTGAAATGAAGGCAGTCAGGGACTGTCCTCTAGACACAGAAAAGAGTATTAGACAAGTGTGGGGCTCCTACTGCATTTGGCATCTTTGTGTACAGTTTGCCTAATACCAGCAAACACTGTGATCACTTTTTTACAGGGAAGCTGCAAATAAGCAGTGGGAGTCATGCTGGCTTTGGCAGCACAGCCCAGCCCAGGCTGAGAGGAGACTTTGATGCCCAGCGACAGAGAACTCAGGCCAGCTCTGCCAGACTGATCACAAACCAGCAGCAAGGGGCTGGACCAGCCAGGGCAGGAAGCTCTTTTGTCAGCCCAGAGCTGATTGATAGCCATCAGGGGATTCAAAGGATGATAAGCAGGTGTTTGTATGCAGATTGCTCCTCTCTCACACAGTGATAAGGGATATTTAGCTCAAGATGTGGAAATAAATGCTCAGTTGTAAAGACTTGGGATTTTAAGTCACCTTTCAGAAAGAAAGAAGCTGCAGCCTGCAGCTACGCTGCCCTTACCAAAGTGGACAATGACAGCCCGAAGAACTTTAAAGCTGGTGACTGAGCTGGCTGCACTGACAGCCCCTTAGGAAACCTTACCCTTGTGTTCCTGCCTGCAAACAAAAGGCTGAGATTGCTGGTACTGAGGTGACCTCCCAGCCAGTGCTGCTCACTGCCCTTGCTGGGAGCCCCGCAGGCAGGTGAGCTGGGGGTACCCTGGGGATCACAGGTTCACCCTTGCTCAGTGCCAAAACCTGCCTTGCTGGGAGGGATTTCATGGACGCTGGCTGGAAGAAAGGGTGGCTGTATTTGGAGAGGATGGCTGCCTGTGGGGAAGTGGGGTGGCTAAAGGACCCCAAACACCACTTCAGGCCTGAGGGCAGCTCTGCATGGACCAACACAGGACATAAATTTCACTCCAGTCTCCTTCCAGCATATGCTTTTTCCCAGAGCAGTCCCTTCTTCCGCTCCCTCCTTGTAAACAGCAATAAAACCTTCTTTTCCCATGAATTTGGCCCTTGCTGGCTCCAAGCTGAGCAGGCAGGGTTTCTGCCACCAGCCATGTGCAGGCTGGACCACTTTATGCTGCCCCTGTTCCTGACCCAGCGTGAGGACAAGCACAACCTAGCAGTCTGCTGGGCTCAGAGGGCTTATATATGGGGAGAGAGGCAAAGGAGGACAAGGTGAGTCAGAAATCTTCCCACCTGCATTCTCTGCCACCCTCAGTGCCACCCTCAACTGATTTCAGCAAACCCCAATAGCTAGCCCAGTGAAGACTGAACTCTTTCAGAACTAACCTGCATCCTAACCATTAACAAAGAGTGGTGGTGAGCTGGCTGCAACACAGCAGCTCAACAGCTGGTTATATAGCCCAGGCAACTACCAGAAACTGCACTTTCTTTATCCACCTGAACCTCCAGATACCTCCTGTCCTCACCATTTCACAAGTTTAGGGAGACACATCCTCTGGCAGCAGAATCTTCATCTTCACATCAACTTGTGAGCAGGCTGTGGGCTGCCTGCACCTCTGCCTGCTGCACAGCTGGGCCAGGACCCCTGACCACTACAACCTGTGCTCCCTGCCTGCCTCTTGGAGAGGCCAGGCAAATGACACCATTGAGCTCCTTTCTGGTTATTCACCAGGTGTGGGCATTTTTTTCATGCTGGATGTAATCACATGAAAGCCACGTGTATTTTCTTTCAACATGCCACCAAAGGAACGTGGGCACAGGACAGGAGGCTGCATCCCTGAGCAAAACACACTCTAGCTCCCAAGACACACCTCTCCCTCCTGCACACACAGAGTGGGTTTTATTTGCTCAAGCCTCCTACTTCCTAGACACACAACTCTGGCAAATATTTAGACAGAAATATTATTGAAAGGCCTTTGAGCTACTTCTCTTTTCCTCAATAATAGTTCGGTATTAAGCAGATTTATGAATACTTCCTCTTATATCTGCTTGGAAAGGCACAGTCTCAGCCTTTGACAGCACTTCTGACAGCAAGTCCCTTGAAAACCAGAGCTCCCCAGTTACAAACCCCACTTCCAGGGAGAAAAACACAGCCTCTTCAATCAGTCCTGAATTGCAGCTCCACAGGAGGGGAAGCTCCATGTTCTCCTAACAGAGGGACAATCCCCACTTAGAACTAGCAAGCTCCACACATACACATTTTCCTCATCCTTGAATACCAGAGAGGATTTAAGGAGCTCTTGATGACACACTGTAATCCAAAAATGCACTATCATGCACCTCTAACATTTTACCTGCTTGGAAATGTGACGAAACAGAATTGCTTAAATTAAGCAAAAAACCAAAAGACCCCTTTACCTCTGGAGAACATACTAAAAATCATATTGAAAAGGTGGCCAAAGACATTCCCTTACACAGATCATCGTGGAGACAGCCTGGGAGACACTCACTCACCTGTCTTGTAGATCTCATAGCGCAGGGAGAAGCCAGCACCTTGCCGTGCATAGTCTGAGGTGAACTTGATATATAGAGAGGGGCCAGAAGAGATGATGGTGGGAGGTGCTATGTTCCCACAGTGCTTGCCCAGCAGGTCTGCTGCTTCACTGCCCCCATCTCGGATCTCGATGTAGTCGTACCTGTGGGGGCAGGTGAACCAGCAGTAAAACCATCAGTCAGGTAGATGCTTCACAGTGCCAGGAACAAACAGAAACCACTTCTTTATATCTGCATATTTCACAGACCATCTTCCAGACAGGTAACCCGGGACTCTGTCAGTCACATCACACCACACCCCAATATGCTTTTTCCCTCTTGGCTGTCTGGTTCCATTTAGGTCCCTTCCCCTGTTGCTCCTCTCATCATTAATTCATTGCCACTTACTTCAGAGGCAACACGCAACATTTAGGAAACATTTTGCCTCCATTTCCACGACACTCCTTTGATGTGAAGAGACATTCAGACACAGTTCTCCTGAGGCTGCTCTCTTTACCTACCTGTGTCCTTAAGTGCCATACTGTTAGGTAACACAGCTCATTTTATTCCATTAGCCAGGTGGGATGTGGCCAAGCATGTACCAAGTATTAAACAAACAGTCAATGTTCAATCCACAAGTGTGGGGAACTATTTTGTGAGCCAGCTGACACCACATTGCTCCTTTAACAAGTGTGGCTGGTACACTGCTGACTGTCTTCTCTTAAAGTGCTACCAAAGATTTCTGTGGATGAGCAGTGCTGCATGAGAACTGGGTGACCACATTCACTATTGACTGATCCTTGTACAAATGTAACCACAGCATTTGCCTTTGCTAAACGCCCCCTTGCCCACCAGCATGGATCCTGGGCATCTGAACTAGCTGGGGGAGGAATCTGTATGAGTAGGAGAATTGCCTCCTGGTGCAGAGACAGGAGCTTGTTGCAGAGTCTGGCTGGAAGGTTAAACTCCCACAGATTCCTTCATATTTTCTAGGCCATGACTAATGGCAAAGTTGTATCAGGCTCTGTGTGTTGTGAAGAAACAAACAGCTTTTACATGAACATGTTGTTCTTCAGCTGCCTTCTGACACCCGGGCTCTCCTGTCTCTCTTCTCCTTTCTGGCCAGCACATTGCTATTTACAGAAACTGCCTATCTCTCTTCCACTGTTTATTTTAGTATCAACCTGTTTGAACAACGTGCTACAGCTCTTCTCTATAGGGCCTGGGAGGGAAAAAGCATTTCCAGGATGCCAGGAATCTGCCTTTCCTCTTTTCCACAAGGTCTCCTGTTTGGCCATGGAGAGTTGAAAGAAGCAGCTTGCTGGATACAGAATGATCCTCATGTAACTCATTCTGTTCTGCAAAGCACACATTAAGGGGTAAAAACCTTGAAACAATCTTACAGAGAATCAGTGCACTCCTCCTCAAAGAAAGATGACCTGGACAGCTTTGGTTTCACTCCTTTCTGGGACGAGATCAGGCTGAAAGCCAGAAGCAAAATGCCTGCAGACAAAGTCCTATCAACACTGCACAAAGCGCTCAGCTCGCTGCAGTCACCCAGCCTCTAATTTTGTTACAAACTCAATTAGCTTGGCCGAAGTGAAATCCAAGCAGTCTTGAGAAGAGGTACTCACACAGAAAGAGCATTTGGCTTAGCTGATGGGTGGACACAGAGCTATGTAAATGAAGATTTGTTTCCTCTGCTCTCCCCTCAGCTCCCTATTACCTTCTGACCTCTTATTACCCCCACAGCATCCAGCAGCATCCTGCTTGACCCCACTAACGTCCATCATGTGTGGCTTAATCCCACTGACTCCCCAGGGAGGAGGAACATGGAGGGCAGTGTTAGTTCTTCTTTTAAGTAGAATTTTTCCTCCTTGTTTGTCTATTTGTTTAAACTAGTGTTGAGCAAACAGCAGGGACATTTTGTTCTCTGGATAACTACAGTGAGCTTGCAGCCTTTCCACATCTGAAGCACACATCTGTGCTGCAGGCTACCAATGCAATTGTGAATACAGGGCAAAAAATTAATTTGGTGAAAACATGAATGTTGGCAAAACACAGTTAATGGAGCAGACTGTAGAAGCTGCTGCTTGTATGGCACAGGCAGAGGTTAGCTGCATTCCAGGGAATCACATCTGTTTGTGTCCTCATGGATTATTACTCACCAACACAGTACACAGCTTCAATTACTTTACTGCAATGATCACAGATTCTGCTGTAGCAAACACACCAAACATCCTAGGGCTGTCCACATGGCTTCTCAAACCACCCAGTGCTGTAGGAGCCCTGACAAGTTCAGAAGCAAATTCTGGACTATGAAATACTTGCATGTGGAACGGGGGAATAATTTCCAATAATACATACGATCTGGGAATATTGCAATCTGCTCATGGGCAATCTGCAAATGGAAAATTAAAACAATGAATCTAGTAAGTAAACCATCATGAAATATTTGCCTCTCTGAATTAAACCCTGTTTGGCTTCATCCAAGCATCTAACTGAGGTTTCTCCTACTGAAGCTAATACTTAATAAATCAAATGTTACAAACAACTGAAAAAGCTCTTAGAGAAAGGTCAGGGAATCATTGTTGCCAAATGTAAAATGAATATAAATGCATAAGAGTTCCTTCCCTAGTTAAAAAAAATCCTGGCCCAGGTCCTTTCTTAGCTCTTCGTGAGGCAAAATTCTCTTTTTCACATCATATAAAAAGAGTGTCAATTGGTAATTACACTCAGGAAACAACTCCTGCCCAGATGAGCAGGGGCATTTACTTCCTTTCCAACACAGCAATTAAGGTTTAGATTTTCAAAGTGAAACACCAAGGACATCTGGTCCAAAACATGAAACTTCCAAACTTCAACAAGAACACTGGATAATCCCCAACATAAACTCTTTGGGCACCACATCTTCAGTGATGTCCATGCCTTGGCCCACAATGAAACAAATTGACAAACCTCATTCTCCTCATGTTGGGTCACTGGCCATGTTAAAATCTAGTCTGGCCAGACCTTTGCCTCTGTTCAGCTTAAGCATGGTTTCCATACTTGCTTTTCCCATGTGAAAACCATGAAAAATTGAAAGGAAGAAAACCCCACCCTGGGGATGCTTTCTAGTCTTATCATTTTGATGTCAGTTATTAATTGAAAGAAGTAGAATTTTAGGAAAAACTCACATTTGGGTAAAAATCACATAAAAGAAAACAGAAGAGACATGCAGAATAAAAATAGGGCTCACATAACAATGGAACAGTAAAAATGAGACAAAACTAGATGCCAGTTAGAAAGAAAGACATCCCAAGTAGTCAACAACACAGCTTTGAGACAGGCCTGCAGGACATCTGCAAGACAGATGAAGGGGATGGGAAGGAGCACTCCCCACAACTTATTTTGGTTACAGTCTTGAGCATTGGCTAGAAAAACACTGAGTAATTGGACTCCCTACATTAACATGCCATTTATGTATTAATGAGCTATTAGAATAATAAATACACACCCATAGGGCAGAGGGACCCCTTCCAACAAAGAGCCCCTTATTCTTTGAGCATGTGTAGAGAAATTTTTTAGCGTTTCCATTTTAAATGGAAGAGAGGAATCAGTTAAACAATCATGGGTGCAAATGATGGAATAATGTTAAAATTCCTTTTCACAATTTTGGGTATAATAGTAGCACGTGCATTTTGGGAAACTGAGCTTGCTGTGTGGAATACCACCCTGCTCCCCTGTCTGCAGAGAAATGGATAGTAAAATAAAAATCTCAACTCTATGTGTGGCTTGGCTCATCGCACACCCGGTATCAGACCCTGCTTTCAGGACAATTTCATCCTGAACAAATTGGAGAGCTGGGTGGGGAGAAACCTAATGAAGCTCAGTACAGGTAAGTGTAGAGTACCCATCTGAGGAAGAAGAACACCACGCACCAGCACAAGTTAGGGACTGACCTGCAGGAAAACAGCTCTGGGGAAAAAGACCTGGGAGCCATTGTGCAGAGTGGGCTCCCCATGAGCCAACAATGTGCCCTCACAACCAAGAGGGCCAATGCCATCCCCTGGTAGTCACCAGGGAGCTTATCCTTGCCCTCTGCTCTGCCCTGGTGAGGCCTCACCTGGAGTGCTGTGTGCAGGTCTGGACTCTTTCCCTGGTTCAAGAAGGAAAGAGTTCAGCACAAGGCCACTAAGATGATTAAGGGACTGAAGCATCCACCCTGTGAGAAAATGCTAAGGGCTTAGGCTGTTTAACTTAGAGAAAATGAGGCTGAGGGGGGATATCATCAATGTTTATAAATATCTGAAGGGTAGGAGTCAGGAGGATGGGGCCAGGTTCTTCTCTGGGGTGTCTGGTGACAGAATAAGGGAAAACGGTCACAAACTGGCACATAGGATGTTCAATCTGAATATGAGAAAATACTTCTTTGCTCTGAAGGTAACAGAGCACTGGGACAAATTGCCTGGGGAGGTTGTGGAGTTTACATTCCTTGAGACATTCCAAATCTGCCTGGATGTGTTCCTGTGTTATCTATTTTAGAGAATCCTGCTCTAGCAGGGGTGTGTGGACTAGATGATCTCCAGAGGTCACTTCCAACCCCTACCATTCTGTGATTTCCAGATAATTACAGACTAAGGCACAGCAGGGTGGGACATATTTACACAGCAACGGCACCCAGACTGTCTTGACCAGTGCCCAGCAATTTGCATTTCACTCGTATAACCAAATCCATAGTTTCAGTCAATGTGCACCAACACTCTTGTGCTGGGCTGACCTCTCTGGCATTACCTCCACTGGGCAAGCTGCCATCTCCAAGCACATTTCAGGGTCATTTGTCCCCATCTAGGCACTGTCCCAATAAGCCAACCATAAAGATGTGACAGCAGGATGCAATATCTGTAACTCACAAGCAGAGTTAATGGAGCAACCAAGTCTTCTTGCAGGGAAGGTGACTGCAATTGGCTGCCCATCTAGCAGGGGGGGTATTTGCAGCCATTGCTTGAGTAGGAAGGACAGACTGTTGGTTTGAAAATGTCTCAAAAAGAGGTTTCCACCAGGGAGTTTTGAGGCAGGGAGGCACAGCTGAAGTGTTTTCACTGACCAGGCAATGGGAGGTTGAGAAAGGAAGGAAATGTATTGCTTAGACACATTTATTGGAGCCATTTGATAAAATTAAATGGAAAATGTGCAATGCTTACAAATATTGCTGTGTTTTTATTAAAGATTTTTAGTAGAAAGTGCTTTGCTAATGTTAAGAAAACTTCTATAAACTAATTATAAAGCACTTCTAATGCCCATATTACTCATGCTTGATTGCTTTTTCCTCCAGTCAACCCTCTATGCTTCCTAGTTTTTTTTTTCCTTAAGTTACTTTGCTGCTGGCTCTCCAAACCAGGCTTCAAGGTACAATAAAGGCAAACAAGCCCAAATTGCAGTGATCATGAGAAGATATGCTCCTCCTTTTCTGCCCTTTTCTATTGTAATACAGCTAATCAGCTCCCTGGCCATGGAGCTTGTCCCCCGAGGCCAGCACAGACCTCCCAGGTGCCCAACTCAGGAACTGGGTTCCTCTGGGTGCTGCTCTCTTGAGGCACAGAGTTCAGCACAAACCACAGTTTGGGGACTCCTATTGCTCCATATATAATCAACAAACTTACTGCCCCTCAGCCCCAAATACTAAGAGATGCTGAAATCCTTCACCACTAAAACTTGCTTCAAGGACATTATGGGAGATGGAGAGAAAGAAGAACAATAAATCACGTGTATATTCACAGCTGTTTTCCTGATACATGAACCTGTGCAAGCCTTGCTTTACAGCCCAGGGAGGGCTGGCTCCCCAGATCAAACTCTGACCTAGCTGGCAGCTTTCTCAGTCTTGTCTCAGAGCTATCACTTGAAGCAGGTAAGGGCTGACACACAGCTACTAAGCCCAGTTTCCTGTGCTGGGCCTGACTGAGTCACAAGGCTCTACCCAGAACTTACCCAACATTTAAATTTGGAGGTGTTTTATAGAGGCATTTTCATGGGGCTCAGGACTACACCCAGCAAACAATAATGATGGAATTCTCATGAGACCCTGAGAGATGGGGAGGCAGGGAGGAGGAGTGAGTGCCTGGCCCAAGGTCACACAGGAGGTTTGCAGCACAGCCCAGAATAGAAGTCAGCCTTGATTAGATGTATTATGTTATGTTGGGAGGATTCTGGCCTAGATAAATAATCTCAAATTTGGGAATGCCCAGTTTGATTTGAGCCTTTGAGACCTCTGCTCTGCTTGAGCCCTATGTCACAGTGTCTCAAATGCATCTGCTCACAATAGGTAGATAAACTGCAATTTCAGTGAAATTCAGCAGGTGCTAATACTGGGGGAAGGTGTGGCAAACCTGCTTAGCCAGAACATTGGCTGGTAAATGCAATTGTTCCCTTTGAAAAGGTGGCAGGTGGTTTCTTTCCTAGAAATTGTTATAAAAAGCATAAGGTTTTGTTAATCCTCTAAGAAAAGGCTGTTTCTAAGAAATGAAATAGCAGCTGCATTATAGAGATGGTTAATCATCAGTGAATCAGAAACTCTGTGTTCATTTTGCAATCAACAGGTGGTTGGAATTAATGCCCATTACATGCTAGCTGGCTTAGTCAATTTTTCTATCACCGTGTCCTTTCATACACCACCTTCCAACCAAATCCTTATTTCATGGGTGGTTATGTTGTAAAAGACAAAAAAACTTCTCTGTGATGTTTATACAACCTTGAGCAACTGCAGGACATACCCTTCAAAGGTTAAATTGCTGCAGAAGCTAGAGAAGACTTTTAAACTATTTTTTTTTTTATAGTCATGATAGCAAATTCAAGTACCTCTGCTGTCTGATGAAACAAGAGCAATGAAGTTTGATCTTAGCTGCCAGTCCTTATCAAAGTAATTAATTATAAATACAACAGACTACTTTGATTCTCCTCTGACTTGAACTGGTTTTACACATGTGTAACTCATCATTTTAAGGGTAATCACTGCTAATTTATTCTGGCATGAGAAGAAAATCAGTCCTCATAGACACAGATCCTGATATAGAATTATGCACAGACCTAAGAAATTTGTATCACACCTGTATAGCTTTAGCCAACTAAACCTCCTCTGCCCTCATTGGAAGCAGACTCCTCACAGCCAGATTGGGATGGTATTAATTGCTCTTCTGTACTGATGGCAGAGGTAGTTTAAATCACTCTTACTGACTGAAAAATCATCCTGTCAAAAAAAAAAAAAAAAAAAAAAAAAAAAAAAAAAAAAAAAAAAAGAGAGAGAGAGAAACAGAGAAAATAACACTAACAGACTGGAACAGGTTATAAAAAATGCCTTGAAGACAAAAAAGTGGAAATAACAAATAGCCTTTATTTATACTCCTTATGTTGTCTGCACCCTCATACCAGCACTGCTGATGGGAAGAGTCTTTCAGCAGTTACTGTTAAGTTATGTGTGGGGGGGGGGGAATAGGGTAGCCAAAATACACCTTGCAAAGGGAAGATGTAGATGAAAAGTGCTCCAGTGGCAAGTTCTTAATCAGGAGGGAATTTTAGCTCCTAGCATGCTGGTGCCCCAGACAGGAGAGCAGAGGCTCCCCCGTGCTTTGCAGTTCACCCTCTGATGCTGCACGGCCAGATTGCTGTGGAAAGGTGCATTGAATTACAGAAGTGCTCTCATCTGGGGTATGTCTGAAAAACCATTCACTATCTAAGAAAATAAGATGTTCCAATGTACACTTTAAGGGTTTTCTGCAAGCTGTTGTGCTGGAGTTGCACATAGCTGTTTAATTTTATTTCGGCCTCCAAAACCCGGTCTATAAATTCCTCACCCTTCTATCTTTTGCTGCAGGGGTCTTTTGTTGCAAGATGTCTTTGGTATTCTATGGGGGGGGAGAGAAATAATGGTGAAACCAAGAATAAAATATATAAAGCATGTTAAGAACAACCTCCCTTGCCATGGCATTCTGCCTTCTGTTGCTGCTCTGAGGGAACTGAAGCACCTCGCAACCTTTTCATGCCCCAAAATGCAGGACACCAGAGAAACTGCATTTGTGCTTTACTCCTTCTGCTACTATCCATCTGTGGAAAAAAACAGACTTCAGTTTCTGTGTCATTTTACTGTCACCACTCACAAACACTCGATCACTGAGAGAGAGAAAAAAATGTATATAATAAAAGATAACCACAAGAGGAAAATTTACTGCTGAAAAAGCAGCAAAGCAAGCAGAGGGCTGAGGGCAAAAGCTCCTTTGACCATTTTGTAGGGGTGGGAACAGGTGAACAGGCTCCTACTCAATCTCCTGATGGGACCCAGTGCCTGACAGCCCTGACGGTATAAAGAGACCAGTTTGGACCAGGCTGACCCTGGTGGCTGAAGTTCTGGGGAGAGGATGGAAGGTGCTGATAAGGATTAGGGGACACCCCCAATGCTGTGCTGTGCCAGCTCTGTTGCCAGGGGACAATACCCTCCATGGAGCAAGGGATGTCCCACCACACCTCACTGGCACAGTATCAGTTATGGCCTATGACACAACACACTGTGAAGAGTGGTAATAACTGCAATCAGATGACAGCTTTGCAGCTCAGCTTTCCACATATCACTCATTTGCACTGTTTTTTTGCAGCACAAACCCAAAACACCTCATTAGGCACCAACTGTATAAAAGAGATTGTAAGAACACAGTGCTGGCCAGCCCACCCTCATGCTCCTGGCTGCCTATATGCCTTGTTAATGACAAATGGTCACCCCAGGACCAGCCCACCAAGGGATGGCTTTCTGACCCTGCAGTTTCTCAGATACAGCCTATTCACAGCTGAGCTCCTGCCTTAGCTGATGCAGAAGTAAACAAAGCTTTACCAACAGGGCTGGACTGCAGCCTTCACTCTTTGGACACTTGCACAACAATTCGACTGGACCAGCTTGTAGTAGGAGTGGGTTCTGAGCCAAACAGCACACCAAACCTGACTGATCCCTCCTTGCACGCTGTGTATGTAGCATAACAACCCCTAACCCCTTTTCCTCAAAAAATATGGACACTTGTAGTTCAACAGCCATCTGGGCCAAGCCTTGCCAACTGAGTGTGCTCAATGTCTGGACAGCAGCAAGTGCTGCACCGTGCACATCTCACACCTTCATCAGCTTTCACACTAGTGGTAGCTTCTCACCTAGGTCTGGGAGGCAGCAGTATCTGTCTGGGGTATGAGAGGAATTTGCCACTTGCTGGTCAATACCCCTGGTGAGAGTTCAGCCCTGCCTGGGGTCACACCAAGCAGCCATGCCAAGGTGGGAGAAGGAGACAGAGACAAGGGAGAAGGCTGCTGCATGAAGCTGGTTTGTATTCTGGGGACCAGGGGATGGGAACATCCCTGTCTCTCCCACAAATAAGGGCACTGCCACTGGAAGATTTTATTTGAAGCAACCCTTTGTGTCACCCTCTTGCTCAGCCAGGGCAGTGCATCTGCTTTGTCCTGCCAGCTAAGCCATGAAGTGTTTACAAGCCTCCCTCACCCTTCCAGGCTGTGGTTCAGCTCCATTGCACTGAAGGCAACAGGCTTCTCTCTCAGCGTGTGATCAATCCATTACTTCCTCTGACACTCTATTACTATAGCCTTTACATCTCCAGATTGCAGATAAAAAGACAGACTGAGAAGGGGGACAGGGAAGGGGAGAGGTCTCCTGAGGCGCCCTTCAATTGAGTTGTTGGACATCTGAAGAAATCCCCATCTGCCACATTTGAAAGACACAGAGAGATGTTTTGCTCCTGAACTGCAGAAAAAAATCAAATTTTCACAAAAGAAAACCTAGGAAATCAAGTGGGTCAAAAAACTTCAACGAGATGTGCTGAACATAGATGAATGGCAAGTCAGTCCCCTCTGCTGACAGCTTGCTCCTGCCCATGATTATCACCCAAACATCAGCACTACCAAAGGCAGAACTTGTGAGAGCCAGGTTAACACCTTCCCTTTTCTCCACAAAATAACAATGTAAATGAAACCTCACACTAACACAAAAGAGGCAAGAAACTGAGTGCTTGACTCAAACTCTCATGCTGCTGGTGTGTGTGTGGGGGGGGGTGGCTCCCCACTCCTTTTTGGACATCCATCAGCAACCCCAGCCCCAGGGCTCCCTGGGGGTTTTTGACAGCTGAGCATTTCCCTCTGCAGGCTGCAGGGATGCAGCAGGCACAGAGCTGAGCACAGGAGCTCCCCCACATCAGGGCTGAGGGCTGCCTGTCTAACAAAGAGATCCCACCTCAAAAAAAAGGGGTTATGCCTTTCCTCACTCCAGCCATAATGTCTAGACTAGACTAGATCACTAGATCTAGCAATCACTAGACTGTGATTGCTCAGCAACACTGTACATAAAGCCCAATAATTCAGGAAGGGAAAAAAAAAAAACCAACAAAAAAATCCAGGTCGTTCACTTTTTCAAATGATCTACCTGCAAAGCACAAGGAAGACTTTCCATGGCGTGTTTCAACTGATAGATCAGACAGCTGCTTGAAACATCCTAGCTGTGCTTAGTGGACCATGACTGCTATTAAGTTATAAGGAATTTCAGGATCACCAGACTGTGGTTTGCAACGTATTATTACATTGCCATTCAACAGTGGTGTGCAGCCACTTGATTTAAAGAAAACTGAGAACTAGTTTGACTAAAAACATAGCTCCCCTGATTCTTTCAAATGAGCTTTGTGCTGAGCTCTGGGGAGAAGCAACCACAATTTATTTCAGTTTTCAGTCTGCAATTTTCATTGTATTCTTTTTTATTTTGCATTAATATTTAATTGAAGAATTCATACCCAGGCAGAGAGGGCTGGGAATGAACCAAACATCATCTGCAATGTTCTGACCTGCTCCTGTGTGATGCTGCTATGCAGCAGCCTTGGAAAGAGAGTGTGCAATGCACTGTTGTTACCCAGACTGGGTTTGATGCTGGCAGGTGCCCAGGTCTTCTCTTCTTTATAGGCTGGGAAATCTAAAGTGATTTGCCAAAGCAAGAACAGTAAATTAACAGCAGAGAGGGGCAAGAACCTGAATCTCACAACTCCCAGCCCTGATTTTGCTAGTGAGTCTGCCAATCCTCTGTTGCAGACTGACAATAGGTATGATATCCATTAAAAGGCATCATGTAGCTAAGGCAGTTACTCATTAAAAGCCCAGAGCAGAAATCAAGGTAAAACATCCTGCTGCTTCTACAGGCCTTTGCATCTGTCCTTAACTCAAAAAGGGTAATTCTGTCACTCTCCTTATATTCACTAAACCTTCTAACTTCTACATCTAGACAGCAGACATATGACATGGAAGAGCACTTCTAACCAGGCTGTGTTGGGTAAAAAAAAATGACCAAGACTCGTATCTCCCCAGACATTTAGTCTCCTGAGGCCCAGCTGTTTGGAATGTGTTTCCCTGAACAGTGTCACCAAGAGCAGTGGAGCACTGTTGGAAAGACAGCCTTGGGCTTTTGCTGAAAGCACGAGCATCTCAACACTGTGGTTATCATCAGGCCATTCAGTGGGATTGCTCTGCTGCTGTTCTGTGGCATCTGTTCTAAGCAAGGTGACCAAAGATACAAGGTCTTAGAGCTGGAGCATGGCATGCACTACATCCTTGCAAAAGCTACAGGTCTCTGACACTTTTAGCTGGATTCTGAACACAGTTAGAGAGGAGTCCCCACAGCCAGCCCTGTGCTTGCTGCCTCCTCAGATGCTGTGGGGGACCCAAGGGTCCCACTTCCTCCCTTGCTGGCGGCAAAGTCTGAGTAAGAAGGGAGTACACTACTGGCTCCTCCTCCTCACTAGCAGGAAGGAGGGGGAGAGGTCTCTATCTCTAATGCTATTGTTCCCAGTGTCACCAGATGGCTCTGAATTTGTCTTCATGCCAACAGGAAACAAGGTGCAAAATCAGATCTGATTCCTATGCAGCGGATGTTGATGAGCCGGCGGGACTTAAGGGACCCCAGGAGAATGCCTGTGGGGTCATCACCTTTTGCAGAGCCTGGACTTGGCCGGTTCTCCCCCCAGGAAGAGGCTCCAGGGCACTGGGAAGCAAAGTCACTGAGCCAGCAGAGAGAGCATAACAACCTTGAGCTGGTAACTTCTGTGCTGGTCTAACACCATCACAACTAACCTTGTGATGTTACATTTTGGAAAATGACCTGGGCTTGCCCAGAGTTATGAACCATACAGCGGATGCTGGACAGAGTTAAAAAACAGTAGAAGCTCATTTGAAGACAATTTGAGCTGCAGTGTCATGTTACCCAGACTGGAATATTTCCTGTACATTAGAAATTTTGCTTCTGGCTACCCATGCCACAAATGTATGAGCAAGCAAATGCCTTTCTTGACATTTCATCTTTGACTTCCTCTGTGCAAAATTAAAGCTTGGCTCTCAGTGTTGCAGGAGATGCAGTCACTTCCCCTTGTGTTCCAGCAAAGAATCCTTCCCAGCCCTGACACTCTTTAGTGCTCCAAATGTTTCTCTTTCTTTAAGCATTTTCCAAATCTCAAGAAATGCACTGTTTCTAAAATATTTATTAATAAGCTAGTTATGCATACTTTACTAATCAGCTGACCATAATTGCTGTCTTGTCTACTCTTTCACTGATTGAAGCATGGCTTCTTGCAATATTTTGTTCTTGTTTGAAGGAGATCATCAACAGAGCCAGGCTGAAGACTGCAGCCACAGCTTCCTGCTGGTCTGTGGGCACTGGGGGCAGCTGCAGCTTCACTCACTGCCTGAACCAGGGACTGGAGCCAGGACCTCAGGAGGGAAGCAGAGCTGTTTTGTTCCAGTACTCAGCTTCTTGGAAGCAGAGGAGATAGCCATGCTGCCACAAGAGAGAGGCCTTCACTGGATATGCAAGCCTGTGTGTCCCCCCCACACCCTTTGTAATTTGACCAGGGAAGACCAGCACCTTACTGCCACTGTCCCAGGGCACACAGAACTCTGCAAGATGGGGGTTGGGTGGATGGTGTCTTCCCTTGCCAAACCTTGGGTCCCTCTGCCCTTCAGGCTGGGAGCAGAGGCATGCCCTGCCATGCCTGTCCAGGCTCCAGCACACACCAGGATAAACATTGGTTCAACTCTCTTGACAGCACCACGGTCATTATGAGACCACTGTGATAGCTGCATACATTTCCTCATTACAGTGGCCCCGATTCCTGTTTCTGGAAACCCCCAGGGCTTGACATGGGGTGGCAAAGTCAGGAGGAAGAGCCAGACTGTGAAGCTCCCCAATTTGTCAGCTCCTGCCTCTAGGAGCCCCGGGCTTCTGCAGAGACCTTTGCCAGCGTTGGGCATGTGCCACCAGAGGGGGCTACGAGCCACACAGCAGCAATCCCCCAAATTCTCCCCAGGCACGGATCCTACAGATGACAACCCAGTTGCAGCTTGTGTCAGAAAGAGCTACAGAAAAAAACGCTGTTTGGGCTTTTTTTTAAAAAAAACGTTCCTCTGGTGCAGATGCTATGGCTCAGGTCTTCTGCTTGCAGAGGGAGCAGGGGGCATTCTGTCACAGCCCAGAAGCAGCAGGCCGCTGCCATGGGTGTGCTCCTGGCAGGCAGGAGCAGCTCTGCCCAGCCTAATCCTCTGGCAGAGGCAGCCAAGTGCAGCTGAGGCTGGTAGTCAGTAGCCAGTTTTGGGAGGGAGTTTCTAATGGTCCAAAGAGAAGCCCGGGAATGAGAGGGAGGCATAAATGGAAAAGGTGGTTATAAATGCAGTGATTCACAAAGACCTGAGGTTTCTGACTTGGATTTTCCAAGCAAGCAGCACAGACAGAAAAGCAGCAATTCTGAAGGCTCAGACAGCTTGACTACAGAAGTGTGTGAGCTAGGGAACAACCACCCCTGTTGCATGCCTATTTGTGATACTCCTGGGATCACAAATAAACCTGGTATGCAGAAGGCTGCCCAGCTACTGCCATGACATGTGAGTGGAGACACTTTGCTGCAGCAGCAGCAGCAGCAGCATTCTCTTTTCCACTGGATGCCACTTGTTCAAAGAGCAGATTCTGATGGTGCAGGGCTGCAGTGCCCAAGAAATAGCTGTGCTTGCAGCACAGAGAGGAAGAAGCAAGCAGCAGACAAGCTATTAGGCTTACTTCTGAATACTTTGGCAGATCTTTTAGCTGAGCATCAAACTCCCCCTTTTGGCTCTGCCATTACTGCTGTGGCCCCATGGCTGCAGGACAGCACAAAGAAGGACCCAGGTCCCATGCTCCCTGTCACAGTGTGTCTACCCCCCGGCAACAGGAATCCCCCCTGTGCTGGTGCACGAGAGCCACAACCAGCAGAAGGCAAATTTTCTTAACCTGAAGTGCCTTCCCAAAGGGCATGGCTTCCTCATAGCACAGATGAAGCACAGAGAGAGAGAGACAGAGAGAGACAGAGAGAGAGGGGGGGGGGGGAGTACGTTCTAGGGCTGCAGTTACAACAAATTACTCTTTCCATGATGTTGGTGTAGACAGTGGAACTTCTCAATGCAGCTGGACACAGTTGAAAAACAAAAGCCCAAATGTGCCTCCAGGAAAACAACAGTAACAATCAGCCCTGAGAAGCTGCCCCTGGCTGCCATCTCTGCATCCATCCTGGCTCAGGCTTTCACCTCCAGGCAGTGAGTTCTGGCTGCTAAAACTTCCCTCTGCAGCCAGTTCTTGCTCTGATGTCTGGGCAGCACCAGGTATGCAGACCCTTTCCAACCAGCTGCCCTGTGAGGGGAAATCATTGGCCTTTCCACAGGGCTTCCCAGCGTGCCAGGTACTGAACAAAACACAGGAGGAAATGCCTCCTATTCCCAAAGGAAAATCTAAAGCAGATAGGAGGAAGGCTGTAAAGCACACAGTAAAACTAAAAAGAGTTTTGCAGATATTTTTCTAGGCCTTAGAATGGGTTTCAGGAATGTAAATGTTATGCTTTAAGAGGGAGAAACTCTAGCCTAATAAGGTAAAACAAAATGTTGAAGCCCTACGCAACAGAGTGGGTTTATGGTGTTTATCTCTGGCAGATGGAAGCAGTGACAGCCCCCCTCGTGCTCTGAGAGCTGCCAAGTAGCAATATCAGAGTAGGAGGATCCATGTCTGCCCAGAGACAGAGTGCCACGATGGGGTTTGTTAGCTTGTCACCTTTGTGTGAATGGGCTCTATATCAATGATCAGATGCCAAAAGAAGGGCTCTGCCCTGCATCTATGTTTCTTTGGTGCTGAACTCCTGTTCCTGTTAAGGCTCCCACCTGCAGCTGCAATGAGGCTTTTGTTTCTTCATAAAATACCATCTAACACTTGGGTGAGATTTCCTACAGATGGTCACCTACTAGTTCTGCTTAATGCCTAAGCATTACATGGTGCTAATAATTGTCTCCTTCTGGCAGGTCACTTAGAAAAAAAAACTTTCCCTCCTATCATGTAATATTATCATGTAATGTTTTCATTGGTTTGGTTATGCTTCCTATCCACCACTGCCCATGGGGTTCTTTCAAACCCACTACTTTGCAGTGTTGACTCTGAGGAGTTGGCACCCAAAAGTCAGCTTGGCTCCCAGCTCACACCTGGGGCCAGCAGAAGCCTGGCAGTTCAGCACTGCAGCTGAACCCTGTTTTATTTGCACGTAGGTGACAGCTGAGGGGATAGAGGTGCAAGCAAACTTCACTTTCAGGAGAGGCTTGAAGTTAATAACTGGTTTCTAGAGAGCAATGTTACCTCAGGAGACAAACTGAATCAGAGACTGACAAACCATCCACCATTTATGTCCCACATGAGGGACCAAACTCCTCCTCCAGCACAAACCTTTCTGCTGTACTAAAGGCTCCCTGCATACACACACATCACAAAGAGAAAGGGCAAGATCACATAGCAGCCACTCATAAGATCTGCCATGGTAGAGTAGAAAGAAGCAAAGGGACAACATCTTCAGTACTCCTGGTTGACACGTGCAGCTGGCAACCAGACCCTCACAGGGGGTCTCACACAGGCAGCAAAACATGACAAAATTTTCCAAGGTGCCCAGAGCTAAAACTGACAGCTCCACACATGTGAAGGAAAAAGCAGGTGCCCAGGGGGTTCGTTTTTGTTCGTTCGTTCTTGGGCTTCATTTGCCCAAGACCTTGAAGAGGCAGAAGCTGGAGTTCCTTCTGCCCAGCTCAATCCCTACCCTGCACACAACATTTCCCTGCCTGATACGTACTTCATACTCTGTTGACTGCAAACACAGGCCTATAAAACTTTTACTACTGTGAATTCCATTAGCTATGAGAAGGCAGTAATAGTCAACCTGTACAAGCAATAATAAAATTGATAGAAATCACCATTCTCATGTGCACTGCTGAGGCCATCTTATGCCCACATTAAGCCTTTCTCTACCTTACTCCCTCTCTAAACACAGGCCTGATTCTGCAAAGTGTTAAATGCTTTGCACACACATTAACTTCAGGGAGAGTTCATCGTGCTCAAAGCCTTATTGGCCTAGGCTTTATCTGTAAGGGGGTGATGAGATCCCCAGTGGCATCAATCAGCACATCTTCATTAGAGTTAGAGAAGCTACACTGATTTACACTAGCCAAGGATCCAGTTTTGCACATCAGTAGAGCTTCAGTACATCATCAAATCCATGCTCAATTCTTTGTTCTCCACAGGACTGCTTCTACAGCCCCACAAATGCTTCCCCTTTTTGCAAACAGTTTCCCTCTCCATATATAACCCCCTTTTAATCAACAGGTTTACTGTGTCTGGCAAGACTGCTGTGTGAGGCAGGTTTTAGGAGACACCAAGCTTCTTCACAGCTCAGTTATCCCTGTAGTGGCTATGGATTCCAGATTAAATGCACAAGTTTATATGTCTGCTGAGACCATGTTATTAACTCAACCTTTTATGGTGCCCTTTGATGCTGTTAATTATTTTTCACTACCTGTTAATTGTTTTTCCCAGACATCTTGTTTCCAAGTCTCTTAAAAGATTAAAAAAAAAAAAAAAAAAAAAGCTAGCACTGTGGACAGTCAAATTCAGCCCAAACAGCTTGGACTCCGTCATCCCCCAGCCCCACATGGCCCTAGCCTGGGTCTCCAGCCCTAGGGCTCTCTATGCCATACCTCGGCCTAGTTACATGCCAGGAAATTGCTCTGCTCTCCCAGCACATTTAAAAGGACGCTGAGGCCACTTTGACAGAGAAAAACAAGCTGCTTTTTATCCCAAGTCAAACTCAGCTTGAAAGCCAATGAGCTCTTCACTATCAGGTGGTATCAGGCCCAGTTAAGAACCATCAGTTCAAGCAGCATCTTACAACCACCCTGTTGGAAGAGGCACAGTTGCCACTGAAAAGCAATGAGACAGAGCACTAGAAGGGCACCAGGATGGTGCTTGTTTTCACAGGCAAGGAGGCATGAGGCCCATATTGCTAGGCAAAAGTGGAAAGAGGTGACTCAGTAGTAAAAAGGAAGCAGAAGGCTCTTACTTGCAGTCATGCTTTTCAATTTCAAAGTGAGGGTTGAAGTTGAGGATGATCTTCTGGTTGGCTTCAGGTGCGTAGATGACCCACTCACAGTTCTGGTGGGAGGGGTAGTCATCAGGGTACCCTGGGGAGGTGATGTACCCAGCATCCTTGGAGTTCAGACGGCCCCCACATGGCTGAGCTGCAGAGACACAGAAGGAAAGAAGACATTGAAGCAGGTTCTGGGCATCAGCCACGTATCAGTCCCTCTGGGCAACTGCTAGGGGTGCTCTGATAAAGGCCATTCTCTGGGCAGCTGACATCCATTTGGTGCTCTAATATTTCATAGTAATATCTGGGCAAGGGTAATTACTCTACACAACAAACTTACTCCATTTCCCTTCTGCCTCCTACCATGCTTACATACCACACTTCACACAGATCAGAGCAGAGAAACAAATGCTCTCAATGAAGCAATTAGAGAACCATAAAGTAAAAGAAACTGATATCAGATAATCTGGTACTGCCTCATTTTATCCCTTCTTTTGCCTCCTTTGCAAGCTGCTCTGGAGTAGTCTCTCACAGCTTGTCTTGGGTTAGTGCAGTGGTGTTCTGGAAGCAGGGAGGCCACAGGGGTGAGAAGCTGCTGGAAGCTCCCCTGGTTCCAATCCCTGCCCCACTTCTGCCAAAGGCCGAGCAGATATGGGAAGCTGGATGTGCCTCTGAGAGTAACATATTCAATAAAGGGAAAATGAAACTGCAAAAATAAAAAAAGGACCTGCAGAGCAGAGTAGAGGATGAAATGAGAGAGAAATGCCAGAGAAAAAGACACCAAGATCAGTGAAGAAGGAAGGGGAAAGGTGCCTGAGCAGAGATTTCCCCACAGCCCATGGTGAGATGGCAGCTGTGCCCCTGCAGCCCATGACTGCATGGTGAAGCAGTCCCTGAAATACCATGGTGGGATAAATGTGGATTTGTAGCCCCTGACGTGTCACAGGTGGCAGATGTGAAGCAGCAGCCTGTGCAGGATTGCAGAGAGGGGCAGATGTGGATCTGCAGCTGTGTAGGACCCCGTGTCAGAGGAGGTGACTGTTCCCAAAGCAGCCGTGACTCTGTGGGCAGCCCGGGCTGGAGCAGTTCCTGAGAGACTGCACCCCATGGGAAGGACTCATCTCGGAGGGGTTTGTGAAGGGCTCTCCCATCAGAGGGACCCCGAGTTGGAGCAGGGGAAGAATGTGAGGAGTCCTCCCCCTGAGAAGGAAGGAGTGGCAGAAACACCGTGTGGGGAACTGACCCTGAACCCCCCTGCCCCTCCCTGTGCCATGAGGGGAGGCGGCAGTGAAGGGATCCGGGCCCGGGGAGAAGGGAGGGGTGGGGGGGAAGATATGATCTGGTCATGTTTTCTTTTCTCCTTGTAGATGAAATTAGGGTGGGGGCTTTTTTCTTCCCAAGTTGAACCTGTCTGGTTTTTGCCCATTACTATAATTGATGAATTAAAAACTCCCTATCCCTGTCTCCATTAAGGAGCCTTTGGGTGTATTTTCTCCTCCCTGTTCCACAGTGGGGGTGGCAGAGTCCTGGTTGGTACCAGCTGGGCCTAAACTGTGACACAGCTTTCTTGAGAGACACCAAAATTTGGGTGTGTACGACCCTCAGTACAGCTGCAGAAGTGCAGAAAGCTTGGCTGGCCCCAAGGAAGAAAACTGAGGCACAGTGGGGTTGATGTCAAGCCCAGGCTCACCCACATGGCTGGTGGCAGAGCTGAGGAGAGCCCTTCTCTACTTGCTGCTCTCTCTGTCCCCATTTCCTGCCCATCTTGGCAGACTGGCATCCTACCTCCTGACACAGTTTAAGTTATCCCAGCTGTTGGAATGCAGACATGGATAGCAAGCAGTGGTAGTGGGTTTGTGGGGCTAGCCCACAAATGGCTGGCAATGGCTGCGTGGTGAGCTGAGGAAAGGCTCTCAGTCTGGGGTCAGAACAGGCCCTAGAGGGTGATTTCATCTTCAAAAAAGCATTTAATCTCATGAATGACACAAATCTAATTTCTTATTGCATTACTTGCTGGGAGGAAAATCTGCACCACGGGGTCAACTGATAATGCACTGCAAATTCCCCCAAAAGCCCCTTTCTCCATGGGGCCCCTATTGCACTCCTCTTGATGTCCTCCCTCCCCTGCCACTGCCCTGTCCCAATGCCACAGCATTGCCTCGTCACACCCAGCAAAATGGGCAGAAAACAGCAAAATGGACAAAACTCAGCAAAGCCCTAAGCCCCTGCACAGGGCAGGACAGTAGGCATAAAGGGTGACCCTGGTTCCCTGCTGCAAAAAGGCTATCCTCTCCCTGACAAAAAGCCATGGAGCACAGCATAGCATGGGAACTCAAACCCTCATGTGTTTTCCCTATTGCGAGTCTGTTCCCACAGCCATGCAGGGCTCCAGTCCTGTTGGAGAGTGTGAGGGAGCTTTGCCAGGGCCCACATCCACACACCTTGCAATGGGGCCTGAGAACATCCCATGCTCCCTAGGGAGCCAAGGCACAGGAAGAACATCACCCTGGGTGTAGGAGAGTAACCAGTCATAACCTATCAGCTCTGTGGGATGAGGGTCTTCCCCACTGCCCTGGCCCTGAGGGCTGTCCCTTCTGCAGTGGCACTTGCTGCAAAGCCCCAGGAAAAGCAGAACACTCCAGACTCCCCACACCATGGATCTGTCCCTGTCCCTCTGCTATGGGGTCTGCCAGGGACCAGGGGTGTCCCTGAGGGATGCCCCCACAAGTATACCCATCCTCGGTGGGGAAATCCCAGCCTGCTTTCAAACTTCCTTCTTGCCAGAAATAACCTGAGCAGGAGGAGTGAGGTAGGACCCCTTAGGGGTAATATTTCCTGGAAAAAACTCACTTTGAATAAATAACTTGCTGCCTGCAAAAAATACACATCCCCTGTGCAGGAACAAGGACAGTAGGAGAGCCCTTTGTGAGGAAGGGAGACTTCCTTCACCATGAAAGAGCACTGTCAGTTTCCCCCATGTTTTGTCATGCCCTCTAACACATTCATTCTTCAAAATAACTTTCTTCTCAAACACCCAAAGGCAGCTCTGCAGCCTTCCCTTTTTTCTTAAAATAATCTTTGAGTACCCAAAAAAATATGAGGGGAAAAAATCACAACACTGCCACGGGAAGAGCTGAGAATACCAAAAAAACATCTGGTTTTGTTCCACAGGACAGCTTGCTCAAAACACAAACATTCACAAACCTACATTCTTCCACAAATCTCCTCTCTCAGCAAGGCACATTTGCCCACATACATGTCTATGTGGGTTTGGGGGAATTGAGAGAGACATTCACAGGGAAGAAATTCATGGACTTGTTGACATCCATGTAGAAATAGACGTGTAGTTCACACTTCACTCATGTACACGCTTTGACACCTTCTCATAAAAATTCACACCTCATTTGCACAGATGTCTACCCCCTCCAGCAAAGAGAAATATTCACTCTGCAGATTATTTTTCTTGGAAAGGGCAAAATCATGAGGCAATGAAAATACAGTTAATCCTTCCAAACCTCGTCATCCCATCTCCATCTCTCCAGCTTTAACACACATGCTACCCGCTAGGCTAATACCATCAACATCACCCACCACTCAGAAGCTGCTAGCCCCTTACTCACATGAGATACTATCAATACCCTCCGAGCTGTTGAAACTCAACCACTTGGAGGGGAACTGCAATGTGAACAGGGTTGTCAGGATCCAGCTTGCTCTGGCTCTTCCCTGACAAATGAGCTGAGGAGCAGATTTGCAGGTTTACCTTGATCTTAAAAACTTCTCCTTTGCCTTGCAATGCCATTTTAGGGCAGTGGGACCAAGATAAGGAAATCCCCGAGTTTGATCCTGATTTCAGGTCAGCTTGATGCCAAAGTTGAACTGGTAGTGTTGGTAAGGACAGTGCAAGTAAGGGGGGCTGAAACTCTCTGTGACTGTAATCTCTGCAGCAAGATGGGGCAAGCAGGCAAAACAACTGAGGGGACAGAAGCAGCAGCCACATCCCTCAGGTGTTAAGACAACTGGAAATACGTCACCATCTTTCTGCAGCAGGGGAAAACTTCCACCTGCAAGAAAGCCTATCTGTATCTCACAGAGGAACCAATTTTGTCTTCTTGTTGTCCCAGCTGACATCATTCTCATTCATCCCTCTCCAAGAAGGTCCAAAGAAATGAAGGGGACTACTTCAGCACAGTACTGCCTTGTCCATTCACAGCACATGGTAATAGTATACGAGGGAAACTAGGGCTTCTTAGAGTTACCCAAAGAGGCAAGATTAGTTTATTGTATTTGTAATCGTACTGTCAGGCTTATTCTCTTCTAATACACTGATATCTAGCAGATAAATACATGCAACAACAACAACAAAAGATAGAATCTATCACTGTGCCCACAGAGGCACAAAAGGTTTGCCTTAGCAGACATGCTTTCTCTATAAAATCAGTCCTGTTTTGTACACCGTGGATGGTCAAGATTCTACATAAATGTGTCCTTTCAAACTGATGCATTGAATCCTGTCCTGGGTTGATGTGGTACCGGTTTTGCTAGCGGGGAGGGGCCCCAGGGGTGGTTCCTGTGAGGAGCTGCTGAAAGCTCCCCCGGGTCCAAATACCCGGCCTCACCTCTGGCTAATGTTGAGGCTATCAGTGACCATGGATGCGCCTCTGAGATTAACATATTCAAGAAGAGGAAACAAGCGGCTGAAAGACGTCAGGGAGAAGAGAAGAACAGAGGTGAGAGCAATGCCGGAGCAGAGATGCCAAGCTCGGTGAGGAAGGAGGGGGAGAAGAAGGTGCCTGAGCAGAGGTTCCCCTGCATCCTGTGGTGGGGTGGTAGGCTGTGCCTCTACAGCCTGTGGAGAATCACGGTGGAGCACATGTGGACCTACAGCCTGTGGAGGAGGAAAATGGAGCAGAAGTGGACCTGAAGCTGTGGAGAACCCCGGGAGGTGACTGTTCCCAAAAGCAGGTCATGACCCCGTGGGCAGCCTGCACTGGAACAGCTTGATCCTGAAGTACTGCACCTCTCGGGAAGGGACCCTCTGAGGTGGGAGGGAACCTATGCTGGAGTAGGGGCAGACTGTGAGGAATTCTCCTGGAGCAGGAAGGAGTGGAAGAAAACCATGGGTGTGGAAAGGACTGTAAACTCCACTCCCTGTTCCCCTGTGCTGCTGGGGGGGAGGAGGCAGAGATAGCGGGAACAAAGAAATTTGGGCCAGAGAAGAAGGGAGGGATGAGGTAAGGCATCTAAGCTCTGGGTTTGTTTTCTCTTTGCCCTGTTTTGATTTGACTAATGGTAAATTAAATTGATTTTTCCACCAAGTTGAGTCTGTTTTGCCTGTGACCATAATTGGTAAAACCCTCCTAGTCCTTGTCTTGACTCATGAGGTTTTAGGGATTTCCTCCTCGCCATCCCATGTGATCCTTTGTAACTGGCTGGGCCTAAACCACAAAAAATACACAAAAAAAACCCCAAAACATAAAAAAAATCCAACAGGTGAGTGGCATGACTGCTGCCCGGGTTGCACACTTTGAAAGCAAGACATACTTCACAGCTAATGGCATCTGGCAGATTCTGCCAGCCATTAATTAATTTAATAAAATTAAAATTAAATTCCTAAGTATAAGCCAAGTCTGCCAGGTGTGGGGGACATTTTGCTAAGTAAGCAAAATGCAGACATTGAAAGCAAACTGCTGGGGTCCCTGCCAGCCTGCAGTGGAGGGGCCAGTGAAGCACTGTGCTGATGGCAAGGCCACTGGAGAGCAGCCAAGGTCTTATAGGGAAGCTACAGACATTGACACTCTGGGGTGGGAGCAGGCTGTGTTTGGGATGGGATGGGATGGGATGGGGTAGGATGGGATAGGATGGGATAGGATGGGATAGGATGGGATAGGATGGGATAGGATGGGATAGGATGGGATAGGATGGGATAGGAAATCCCCAGATCCCTCCTTTGTTAAGGCCCACCACATGACTTAACATAACCCTCTCCTTGCAGGACCACCCCAACCAGAGGATGACCACCAAGCCATAGGGATGGGAGAAGAAAATTCAGTTCATGAGGGCAGACTCCTGCAACCACTGCAGTGTATGGTGACCAATGCAAGTTTCCCATAGAGAGCAGTATCAGCAGCTGAGCTCCTCATCCTTTGCAAGGGGCAGACCACTCTTTCCCTGCCCGGACCTGCTGGAGATGTCCAGGCAGATGAAGTCTCCCCCTGCCTCTTCCAGGCTGAAGCAATCATTATGTAGGGGACCCAAAAATAACAGCCAGGTCCCGGGAACCTCCACCCACACTTGAGGTTTCTCAGCTCTGCAGCTCATCAGCATATGCTGAAAGCTTAGGCCAGGAGGAGAGTATTCTCCAACTAGAATTTCCTGCCTATTAAACCCCTCTGGATTTTCCTCACCCCACAAGAGTAGAACTCGGTTACTGCTGGACCTGAAACACAGAAACTTAAGCCAACCCTGTCTGTAACAAAAATAATCATCACCAGAGAGGCCCATTTCACAACAAACTCACATACTACAGTCCCTTAGAGCTTGTAGCATCCAGCAGAAAACTATCACGTGTTTTGATCTGCTGGGTTCACTTTACTTTGGGAATGTAAGTCAGGGCTGTGCACAAAAATTTAAGGTGTTTTTGTTGCCTTAGTTGCAAGCAGAAGTATAAGTGTCTGTGCTGCTCAAAAAGAGCAGCATTTGAGGGCAGCAAACAAACAAGAGACGCTGCAAGTCCCACGGCAGAGGGATGCAGCACCAGGCCTTGCCAGTTTTTTCTCTTCCTTGCATGAGGCCCTCAAAGCACAGCTCCACTCTCACCAAAATACCACAGTGGATTTCTACATCTCTACATCCCCCCCAACAGCACAGCAAAATACAGGTCCTGGCACACACTCCCTGCTGCTCTCAGAGCTGCTGAACTAGGGATGAGCCCTTGTGGATCAATCCCTGCATATTTCAGTCCTGTATAGGGATATAGACAAAGCAGAGATTTTTAATGCTTTCTTCACATCTGTCTTCAACACTGATGATGGGCTTGAGCACTCCCAGAGCCCTGGGCTAGTGAACCATGACAGCCCTGAACTTGTGCGGGATTTCCTGCTCCAGCTGGATCCTTCTAAGTCGATGGGGCCTGATGGGATTCATCCAAGGGTACTTAAAGAGCTGGCAGAGCTCATAGCGAAACCTCTCTCCATGATTTTTCAGTGCTCTTGGGAACCTGGAGTGGTACCAGTTGACTAGAACTTGGCAAATGTTGTCCCAGTCTTCAGGAAAGGTAGCAGGGATGACCCTGCTAACTACAGGCATGTTAGTCTCACCTTAGTGTCTGGTAAGATCATGGGGAAGATTATTCTGAGAACTAATGAAAAACACCTTAAAACCAAGACAGTCATTGGTCTCAGGGCTTGTTAAGGGAAGGTCCCACTTTAATAACTTGATTTCTTTCTGTGACAAGGTAACCCATCTGGTTGACCAAGGGAAGTCAGTTGATGTAATCTTTCTAGATTTCAGAAAGGCCTTTGATATTGTCTCTCACAGTATCCTTGTAAATAAAATGGCCAGCATCCAGCTGGACAAGCACCTAATGCTATGGGTGAGCAGTTAGCTGATGGGTCAAGCTCAAAGGGTCACAGTAAGGTCACATCAGGCTGGCAACTGGTTACTAGCGGGGTTCCACAGGGATCCATTTTTAGGGCCAGTTCTTTTTAATATATTCATAAAATACTTAGATGCAGGACTTGAAGGATCACTAATTAAGTTTGCAGATGACACCAAATTAGGGGGAGTGGTTGACATTTCCGAGGGCAGAGAGGCCCTGCAGAGGGATCTAGCCAGATTAGAGTGCTGGGCAAATGCCAGCCATATGGAGTTTAACAAGAAATGCTGGGTCTTGCACCTGGGACATGGTAACCCTGGATATTCATAAACCCTGGGGAGTGAGAGGCTAGAGACCAGCCCTGCTGAAAGGTATCTGGAGGTTCTGGTCCATGGCAAGTTGAGCATGAGCCAACAGTGTGCCCTGGCAGCCAGGAGGGCCAACAGAGTCCTGGGGTGCATCAAGCAGGGCATTGCCAGAGGGTTGGGATAAAGTCCCACTTTATTCTGCACTGGTGCAGCCCCACCTCAAGTACTGTGAGCAGTTTTGGGTGCTACAGTACAAAAAGGACATAGAGCTACTAGAGAGTGTCCAGAGGAGGGCTATGAGGCTGGTGAAGGGTTCAGAGGGGAAGGAAGCCATATAAGAACAGCTAAAGGCACTTGGTCTGTTCGGCCTGGGGAAGAGGAGACTGAGGGGAGACCTCATCTGAGCTCACTGCTTCCTCAGTAGGGAAGGAGGAGGAGCAGGTGCTGACCTCTGCTCTCTGGTGACTGACAAGAGCACCCGAGGGAGTGGTAGGAAGATGTGCTGGGGGAAGTTTAGGTTAGATATAAGGAAAAAGTTTTTCACCCAGAGGGTGGTCAAGCAGTGGAACAGGCTCCCCAGGGAAGTAGTTACGGCACCAAGCCTGCCTGAGTTCAGGAAGGGTTTAGATGACACTCTCAGGCACATGGTGTGATTCTTGGGGCGCCCTATACAGGAACAGGAGTTGGACTTGATGATCCTGACAGTTCCCTTCCAACTTGGCAGATTCTAAGATAAATGACACAGCTTAGCTATTGGCCAATCAAAGAGACATAGTGCAGAGGAAGCTAATAAGATTAGATATTTTATCCCCAGTAGCATAGATCATTTTAGCAGAAGTGTGTTTGCTTTGGACTGCAAGATAAAGCTTTAAAGGCTTCCTGAACAAATTAATGGACAAACATGCCCAGACAACACAAATCACTTACACACAATTCATACCAGAGCAGTATGCACATCCATATCTTGGGATTTCATACAACCAGGGAAAGTCACCTGAACATTTCATTGAGGGCCCTCACCAGTTTAACAAGGAAAATTTAACACTTATTTTGTGATCTGAACCAGCATTTTGTTTGATCCAAAATTTCTCGAGGCTGTCATAAGACAGGCTCATAAAAACACTGAAAGGGCTTAAGCAAGAAAGGAACACTCCAGTCTATTAGCTGATGCATGGACCACTTCCCAAGGCAACTGGAAAGAGATGCAATATAATTCACTTTAGAGCATTGTGAGAGGGGAATGCTGGAAAGCTCAGCAAATGGAACATTTTAGCTGAGTCTTTGCAAAAAGAGATAATTTAAAATTAATTCTAAATAAGGAGAGAGTGTTGGAGGGAGAGAGAGAAAAGATTTGGACATTTCAGACAAATGCACCTTCTTTGCTATGTTAATCCACAGAAGAATTAAGTGGAAACCTGAAATAGAGACTCACCAAAGCTTCAATATAAAAAATTAGAGGGCCAAATTCGGCATGCTAATCCAGGTAATTTGCTTTGAAATCACTGGAATTCAGCTGATTCCCATACCTGCAGTTCCGGATAGCCATTTTCCAGGGGCTGGCATCTCTCTGTACCACCTGAGTTGTGGCAACCTTTAAATGCTACCATTTTAGGGGCTTGAGGGTTTCCTCCCCCACAAACCTCAAAAATGAGATTTCATATCCCAGTTTTTACACGGTACCACCTCTGCTAATTTTATTTGTCATCTTACAGGAGAGGAAAATGCAGTTCTAATAGGGCAGTGAGATCAACAGTGTTAGACTTTATATTGATCCATGGGCACACAATTCTCTCAGCTTGCCTGTGATTATAATCAGTGTCTCTGGTATTACAACTCCTGGCTACTCTGGTAATCACTTGAGAGAGCACACAAGCATGTGCAAGGGAGGATAAATGCATCTTGAACTTGAAGGCATCACACCTGTGTTTCCTGCCTCTGTGTTAGGGTCCCAAGGGTGTGAAGCCTGATGGAAGCACACTGCCACCTCCCAGGAATAGGTGGCAGCTTCAGTACACCTTCAAGCTGTCAGGTTGAAGTAAACCTCCCCATAACCACAGGCAGAGAAACAGAGACTCAGGAAAGCTTGAAGGTTCAGAGCAGAGGTAGAAATAAAGCAGAGGCTTCCTGTATGGCAGCCTGCCACCCTACCTTTAGGCTACACACAGAAATAATATTGGGATTAAAAAATTAGCTAAACCAGCCCCATGAATGCTATCTATAACAGGCTGGTTTGAGGGCCATGGAGCAAAAGTGAGAGACATTTCCAATTCCACACATTAAAGAGTCATGAATTCACCTAGGATTCCTCTCTAAAGAGCTTCAGGCTTGATGAAAGGTGTTCAGTGCCTCTGAAATACTAATTAGCATTGTTATTACAAGAAGAAAAGCCTGTCTCATCTCTCATCTCCTGTGCCCTCCCTCCCAGCTCCCTCACACCTTTCAAACCCGTCTGTCAGGGTCCATTCTTCACAAAAACCTGAATCCTGGCTTTCCCCACTGGGCAATGGCAGTTTATTCCTGCCTCTTCCCAAAGTGGATGGCAGAGCCTCCCTGAATCCCACACTACCCCTGGCTCAGCTCTCCCTTCCTCCCTCCTTCCCAGGACCCTGGTAGGAGCTGCAGAGCAAAACGCAGTGCCTCAGCAGTGGGCAGCCCCAGGGATGGGATGGGATGGGATGGGATGGGATGGGATGGGATGGGAGGCAAACTACCCCTCCAGAGCCACCCGGGGAGAGACCTTGCTGCAGCTCCCCTGTGCAGGCTGCCGAGCAGCAGTGGCTTCAGCCTTTCCAACAACTTGCTCAAATCCAGCTACTCCTGAGCCCCTCTAGGAGCACCGAAGTTACTACACATTCTAGCAAGTGTCAAACACATTGTTTCTTGCTGAGCACATTTTCAGCAGTCAACCAGAAATACGTGTAAGCTTGAGAGCCTGGGAGGGTGTGCCTAAGAGAGAAAGTTGCTGAGGGGCTCTGGGCATGGGAGGTAAAGTGCAGGGAAGGGAAGGATGGAGGAGTGTGTATGTTGTAGGCAGCAAGACTGGGCTGGGGGAGACCAGAGAGGCTCTGTAAGAAAAGAGAAGAGCTAGAGATTTGTGTACATGTGAAGAGAGAGGAACAATCAGAGAGACAGTAAGTATGTGCATAGATGTCCACATGAACAAGGGGCTGGGGGTTTCCTTCCTTCTCTCCCTGCAGGCATCCCCTAAAAAGAGGGTTCAAAGAAGCCTTTCAACAAAATGTAAGCAGAGTGAAAGGACAGTGTCCTTTTGGCTTTACCATCTTCCTAGGAGGGACACAGAGAAAGGAGGGCATTCAAGCCCCACACAGGCAGCACTTCACAGCTGGAGGTGACTCACTAGAACAGCTGGGGCAGATGTCTTGCCTTTGTCTCAAATGAACAGGGAGAAATCAACGTGTGCTTCAAAGACCCAGAGCCCAGTACTTCATCTCAGGAGCCCATTTTCTTTGACTCATCAAGTATGAAGAGGGGAAAGCATTCAGACAGAAAGTCTCTGCAGCCATCCCTCCCTGCAGGTAACAACACTTAAGGCTATTGGGCATGACGACTCACTGGTTGTACCTCTTTCCCTAACCGGCTTGGGGATAGGATGTCTCACCTAGCTGTGATTTCGAGTGTTTGGCCCTGTGCCTGCCGACCTCGACCTCGTACTGACAAACCTCTGCACCGACAAACCTCTGTACCGTGTCTCTGCTTGTGTCTTTTCACTGCACTCAGGATCCCCGCCTTTTGAGATTGCTATTTGGCTCAGGCGGGGAGCAGGCTGACCCTTTGTTTCTGTGTGTGATTAAAAACATGCTACTGTAGCGCTGTGTGCAACAGTGCTAGCAACAGCCCTGATTTATGTTGTTTCTAGGATTGCTGTTTCCACCCGGGTGTAGACAGGGATTTCAAAAGTAGCCCAGCTACTTCTTTGTCTCTGTGTGTATTATAATTAGAAATGTGTCAAAGTGGTGTTACCGAGTGAGAATAGAGCTGAAAACATTCATACCCCGCTTCTGCCCTCACCTCCGAGCCCAGTGTGGGTTTGTGCAGGCACATCAGCTCTCCACACTTCCCAGATTGGGCAACTGTGTTCCTGAATCCCCATGGGGATGCAGAGGCAGTGACTTCACAACACAATGCAGGGCAAGTTTAATAAGCTGCCAGTGTGCTCTCAGGCTGCTGCAATCTGCCCCCACCATTGCAGCTAAAGGGTGACTTTTTCTATTTTGTTTTCAGATAGGATCACGCATCTCTGATATAGACAATTTGTTTTCCTAGCACAGCTGGTCCATCAGGTGGTATAATTTGGCAGCAATCCCAGTACTTAAAAAATAATTTTTCCTTATTAAGACAACTGGGGGTCTCACAGGATAGGATCCCTTCCTTATCTAAGCCTGACAGATTCCTAAACCACATGAAGGATGTTTGCTCCTCTCTGGCTTTCTGTCATACAAGGCCACCATGTCCTGGAACCTGGGAGCACAGGAGCTTTCTGTCGGGAAACCAACCTACCCACCTGCCAGAAGTGGCTGGGATGGGAGGCACTGCCTTCACCAGCCCACCAAAACAGGTTGCTTTCTCACTTTAACCTTCTAATCCCTACACGTGGTACCAAACACAGAGTAAATACTGGGAGGGGGGCTGGAGGGGCAGACAGGAGCAGGGCAGGGAGATGGGAAGCGCCTCTGTAGAGCACCCTCAGACCATTATGCCCGCCTGTCACTCCTGACACAGCAGACCACGATTTTTCTGCAGCAGGGAAGTTAGGAAAACAAAATGCAGCATCCTAACCTGGGTCAGAGCCCCCCCCACCGAGTGCTCCCGGCAACTGTCTGATTCCTAGGTTAAAAAAGCTTTTGTTCCCAGCAAGAGCCGAGTTAACAGCACAAGGGGCAAAAGGCATTACACTCAGTGACTGGGAGGGTGTGTGGGTGTTTGTATGTGTACCGCCATGTGCCTGCTTGGTGGCAATTTGTTTTGAGCCCCTCCCCACCTTGCTGCACCTCCTAAGTAATTATTTAAAAACATTTAAAATTATTTAAATTATTTTTAAAACTTTGCTTATAAGCGAACTATTTGGAAGGCTTCAAGGCTGACCTTTTCCCCGAGCTGCAAAAAACATCATCTGAGTGGCTCAGTACTTGGATTACTCAATTGTTACTTTCTTTCTAGATTGCTTTTTATGGGAAGGTGAAAAAAAGGTAGACATACAGCCTTCCGATTTATCTTCCAGGATCTCTCACCCACTCCCCTCCATGGTTATCTCAGGGTTTGCTTGGCTACATACAAATTGGCAGCTGCACTGTTTATCTCTTACTCTAGAAATATTGCACAAGGTTTTTTTTTCCATCTCGATTATCATATTATCGTCTATTAAAAACATCTCCCCTCTCTACTGATCTCCCTTAGGGACCTTTAAGGGGGACTTTCTAAATGGGGGAAGGCTTTCAGATACACCCGACTGAAACTTAAGTCCATCTAGCTCTGGCAGGCTTTTTGTACTAGCCTGTCGAATTCAGTGGTGCTGAGTATAGCCTGATCGAGGTCCAGGTCCCATTACTTCATACGTTGCTTGCGGGGCTAAGAATAAAATAATTTGGCTGGATTTGCAGCACCACCACAACATCTCGGCTAACAGCCGCTGTGTAAACCGCAGGGACGCAACTTCCTCGCTGGCTCCACCACCATGTGATGACTTAGCTGGGAAAACCCCGTGTTGAAATAAACATTTCTTACAGCGACAGAACGGCCCCTGAGACGCGGTCGGCTCATAAAAACCCTTCCAAACTAGAAATCCTGATCCCGAGCCCACTGAAGGATAGAAGGAGCTACAGGCACACGCTCAGTCTAAGCAGCCACAGGGATCGCAGCCAGGCTGGTCAGCGAGTTCTCAGGAGAGAGCCTCAGATTACAGCCTGCTATGCCTCTGCACAATACCCACTCCAGGAGATCGTACACTGCCTCTGCAACCAGGACCATCTGAAAACACTGCTGCACTCAGAAAGGACCTCCCAGAACTTTGCCCTTTCTCTTTACCCCATCGAGTGCCTATTCATTTGTTTTCCTATTTGAACAAAAAATGGGATTTTTTTTCCCCCTTCTCCTTTATAAGGAAGAAGGTGGTGCCAACAGACAACTGAATGTACCGGAGAATGTTTACCGGGAACGTCTGTGCTTCGCTCCTGCAAAACAAGAGGGACTTTCTCAAGCGGCAGACTCTCTCCATTTCTCTTTTCGAGGAGGAGTTGGTGGCCATGCCTCTCTGGGGCTGGGGAAAAAGGAAGGACTGATGCATCCACATTGTGCCTTGCCTTTTAACTCTGCCTGGGTCAGACCGCATCTCGGGACCGTGTGCTCCCACGAACTGTCTGAGGCATATCCTGAGGTTCTGACTAACGAGAAGGGAAACCCACAGCTCAGCAGCTGCTCTCTTGGCACCATCCGTCCTGCCGGGCAGCTCCTGGGCTGCCGACTGCAGAAGGAACCTTAAGAGAGTAGTGGAGGGTTTGGATGAGGCCTGTCTTTTCCCTCCAGGGACTTGTGTCGGTGGGGACCCTCCTGCCCCCCTTGGCCAGCGCTAAGGACAGCGGCCGGCGACCACAGGCCCCAGCCTCAGCGCGCCCCTGCCCCTCTCCTGCTCCCAAGCCAAAGCAGTGTAAGCTCCGGGGCTTTATCCCAGCGCCTCCTGACAGCCCAGCCTGACTCTTAAGCGAAGACCAGAATAACACACTCGCGTCCCAAAACCTGCCACGAACCTGCCAAGTCCGGGGTTTGCAAAGTAGATGCACGTACCGCGGGCAGGCGGCTTTCCCGGGGGGGCTGCCTGGAGGAGGATGCTGCTGCCTCAAGGCTCGCCTGCTCCCAGCGCCGCCCTGCACGGCTCCCGGCTTCCTGTCTGGTGATTTTCATTTTTCACCTAAAGTTTCCCGAGGCTACCACCCGGCACGGGGCTGCGGGCATGGGGATGCAGGTGGTCCCTACGGCTTCCCCGCCCTTGCCCGGAGTCCTCCAAAAAACAGCACGCAACTTTCCGATACGGCTCCATCCCCTCGCCCCAGCACGCCGGACGCTGGGAGCTGCGCAGCTATACCCCTGCGCGCCTTGCCGGGGGCGCTGCGCCATCCCCGCCCCGCCGCACACACGAATCCCCTAAAACCCGTACTGCGAAAGCTCCCGCCGCCGCTCCCTCGTTTATTCCCTGTGCCACCCGCGAGGCCGGGAAAAGCCTCTGTACCAACGCCCGGGACCGCGCACAGGCACTCGCAAGTTGGTCGGGCGGGGAGGGTTTCCTCGCCCACGCACCTCCAGGGATATCTCCCACTCCGGGGGAACCCTTACCTGTCTCCGCCGTGCCTCGGGAGCCGGGCAAGCACAGCCCTAGAAATCCCCATGCGAGAAGAAACGTATCCATCCTTCTGAAGAAATTAGAAAAAAACCCAACCAAAACAATCGAGATGGCGGGGCCGGGCTTCGCCTCCCTACCCTGGGCGCGCCGCGCCCCGCGTGGGCGCCCCATTGATGATGAGCTCCAGCTGGGCTCAGCGTGGGGCGGGGGCGGCGGCTTCCCGCGGGCCGGTGCTGGGGGTCGGGCGGTGTCGTGCAGAACCTCTCCCCTAGGGCGACCCGCGGGGCCGGCACCTCGGCACCTCGGCACCCCTCGGGGCGTGGTGGCGATGCGGGCTGGGGCGCCGTCTGCGCCTCCGCTCCCTCCCCGCCGGCGCCTCGCAGCCTTTTCAGGCAGGGCGGCATGTGGCTGTCAGAGTCCAGCGCCTGCACCGCCCCCGCGCCCCGCCCCGCAACCCCCGCGCCCCGCCCCGCCCCGCCTGCAGCCGCGGGGAAACGCGGAGGCTCCCGCAGCGCCGCGGGGATGCGCGGACACGGAGGCGCGGAGCGGGTCCGGGGTGCGCTGGGATAACCGCATCCCTGGCCGTGCCGCCGCCCGGCCCCTTGCCCGAGCGCTGCCGGTCTCCCAGCGCAGAGAAGAATCAAAAAACTCCGAATGGAGAGCAGGGCTGTGCGAAGGGAGACACCCGGGAGCTGTCAGATGGGGGAGCGTCAGGACAAGAATTGTCTCTACTCATTGGCTTCCACCGCTGCCGGCCCAGGCCCAGGAGCGAGGAGCCCCGGCCAGAGCCTCCGGACTGCGGCGGGAGCGGGGAGCACACGGTCCCTCGCTTCTGACACCCCTGTGGCGGTGTAAAGGCACAAGAGGCAAAGGCAAAGCCTCTCCGGCATCGCACCACCGTGGCCTTCCATACCTTTTACTACAGAAAGCCGAGAGCAGCATTCACATAGTCACCTTCAGAGCACTTTGAAAGTTTGAGTTTAAAAGCCTTTGCCTTTGAGAAGGCGAGGAGAACCTGCCTGAGTTCAAAGCCACTGGGACCTTGGGGATGTTTTTTTGTTTGTTTTTTTTTTTGCACCTTAAATTCACAGGGAAACTGGGGCTCACACCTCCATTCTGTTTGAGAGGTGAAATTTCAAAGTGCACCAGTGAAATGAGCCCTAAAAAATGAGCACCAAATGAGCCACTTAAAAGCAAATTCTCTGTTGTTGATCAGTCCCTAGATTATAGATTCCAACTTCCAAATTTACAGTAGACAAAGGGATTAAAATGATGTTACCTCACTTTTTAAGATGGTAGTTAGTGAAGACATACTGGCATGTGGCAGAAGTGAGATACATCATTGTGTGGGTGAGAGGACAAGTACAAACATTTCACTGGTATTTGTTTAGGATAATGAGACTAATCATTTTGTACTCTGTTATCTATTGGGTAGTATCACCAGCTCCTATACATGAAATCACAATGCAAACCTGTTTCAGCACATTCACACCAGACTAATACACGGTGTTCCTCTGAGGGTAGTGGAAGTTCATTGATAGGGATCTGGCCTGATAAATAGATCTGGTATTTCAGACATTACCCTAAGGGCTGCATCATCCTTCTTCCTTCTGTGTGTTTTGATACCTGATACTGCATCTTCTGTGGTTCACACATGCTCCAACACCAATTGAAGTTAAGGCAAAGCCAGTGGCAACCAAGTCTACTGCCTTATTTGCTGTATCTTGATGTGGGATTATGCAACTAATATTTACTACTTGCTTATAGTTAGACTACTATTAAGCTAGAGAAGTGTGATTTTTTTGTGTGTATAAATAGTCCTTGCAAATCATAACACATTGTAGCATAATATAAATTCACAGCATGAATCATTTCTCTCTTCAGATGTGCATGGAAAAGGAAGAGGCTACCAAGCCCTAATCAGAGGTGGTCCCATTTCACACACCATACAGCATGGGGGCAGTTTCACTCATTACATGCAGACAGAGTTTTGCTAAGGTCAACAGAAGGCTGAAAACACAACATTGAGGTGCTGTCAGCTCTGAGGTGCTACTGAGTGAAGACAACCCCAGGAAAGAAAATGGCCACGGTAAATGAAGTTACTGCTGCTCTGTGGTGGTTTTTCTCAGCTGCTTTTCAATACTTCTCCAAAAACCTAGCCCCATGTTTAGTGTCAGATCTCAAGCCTCCTCTCCACAACATGGTGCTGAAAAGGAAAGGCACAACTAAAATACCAGGCAATGATACTTGAGTTTCTACAATTGCAGGTGTTCAGGACAGGTTGAAAATCAAGCTGGTGACACCTGTTAGTCGAGCTCAGGAATCAAAAATACTTCTGGGAGCATTTAAGACTCAGATCCTCACTCCAGTTGAAAGGAATTGAGTGTGAGGTGAAGCTATGTACCTTGAACTTACCTCTGTCTGTTTTCAGAGGCATCTTCTGGTGTTGTGGGCATTACTCCCTATCCCAAGCAAGGCTGGAGTTCATCATCTCTCAATGCCAGAGAAGTCCTGCTTCTGCCAAAGGGCTCAGGGCTCTCTGCTTTCTGTTCAGTCCTTCTGTAAGTGTTTTAAACCCATGAGTGAGTACTCGCCAAACCCCTCAGGAACTACTGCCTTTTTCCATATCTTTATGTCAGAAACATCCACAAAACCTCAGTCAAAATGGGACAGTATGTAATGAAACAGTACTGTAATTTTTAATATACTACTTGAATTAAATGTGGTTGAAGGAATTTTGCAGCCCAAGTGTTAGTTAGAATCATAGAATCATAGAATTGGCTGGGTTGGAAGGGACCTCAGAGATCATCAAGTCCAACCCTTGATCCACTACCGCTGCAGTTACCAGCCCATGGCACTGAGTGCCACATCCACTCTTTTTTTTAACTATCTTCAGGGACGGAGAATCCACTACTTCCCTGGGCAGCCCATTCCAATGTCTGATCACCCTCTCTGTAAAGAAATTCTTTCTAATGTCCAATCTAAATCTCCCCTGGCACAACTTGAGACCGTGCCCTCTTGTCTTGCTGAGAGTTGCCTGGGAAAAGAGACCAATCTCCCCCTGGCTCCAGCCTCCTTTCAGGGAGTTGTAGAGAGTGATGAGGTCTCCCCTGAGCCTCCTCTTCTCCAGGCTGAACACCCCCATCTCCCTCAGTCATTCCTTACAGGACTTGTGCTGGATCCCTTCACAGCCTCCTTGCTCTTCTCTGGACCTGCTCCAGCACCTCAATCTCCTTCTTGAACTGAGGGGCCCAGAACTGGACACAGGACTCAAGGTGTGGCCTCACCAGCGCTGAGTGCAGGGGCAGAATCCCTTCCCTGGACCTGTTGGCCACACTGTTCCTGATCCAGGCCAGGATGCCATTGGCCTTCTTGGCCACCTGGGCACCCTGCTGGCTCATGTTCAGCTTCCTGTCAATCCAGATTCCCAGGTCCCTTTCTGCCTGGCTGCTCTCAGCCACTCTGTGCCCAGCCTGGAGCTCCCCATGGGGTTGTTGTGGCCAAAGTGCAGGACCCAGCACTTGGCCGTGTTGAACCTCATCCCATTGGAATCAGCCCAACTCTCCAGGCTGTCCAGGTCCCTCTGCAGAGCCCTCCTGCCTTCCAGCTGATCCACACTCCCCCCCAGCTTAGTGTCATCTGCAAATTTGCTGATGATGGACTCAATCCCCTCATCTAAATCATCTATAAAGATATTAAACAGAACTGGGCCCAACACTGATCCCTGGGGGACACCACTAGTGACCAGCTGCCAATTGGACCAGCACCGTTCAGCACCGCTCTCTGGGCCGGGCCCGGCCCTCCAGACAGTTCCTAACCCAGCACAGAGTGTCCCTGTCCAAGCTGTGGGCTGACAGCTTTTTCAGGAGAATGCTGTGAGAGACGGTGTCAAAGGCTTTGCTGAAGTCCAGGTAGACCACATCCACAGCCTTCCCCTCATCCACCTGGCGGGTGGATAAAAGGAGGCTCCTCATAAAAGGAGATCAGGTTGGTCAGACAGGACCTGCCCTTCCTAACCTCGTGCTGGCTGGGTCTAATCCCTTGCCCATCCTGCAGGTGCTGGGTGATTACACTGAGGATGATCTGTTCCATAATCCTGCCAGGCACTGAGGTCAGGCTGAGGGGCCTGTAGTTTTCCGGGTCCTCCTTATGGCCCTTTTTGTAAATTGGCCTGACATTCGCCATCTTCCAATCATCTGGGACCTCCCCAGTGAGCCAGGACTGTTGGTAGATGATAGAGAGAGGCTTGGTGAGCTCTTCTGCCAGCTCCCTCATCACCCTTGGGTGGATCCCATCTGGTCCTATATATTTGTGGGGATCCAAGCAGCTCAGTAGGTCACTGACTGTGTCCTTCTGGATTACAGGGGGGCTGTTCAGATTCTTGTTTCTTTCTACAAGCTCCAGAAGCCAGCTGTCCTCAGGACAACCTGTCTTACTGTTGAAAACTGAGGCAAAGAAGATGTTAAATACCTCAGCCTTTTCTTCATCTTTGATAACTATATTCCCGCCGATGTCCAGTAGAGAATGGAGGTTTTCCCTGCCCCTCCTTTTGCCACTGATGTATCTATAGAAGTACTTTTTGTTATCCTTCACAGAGGTGGCGAGATTCAGTTCAAGTTGTGCCTTTGTCTCTCTAATTTTCTTTCTACACAACCTAACTATATTCCTAATTTCTTCTTGAGTAGTTAGCCCTTTTTTTCCATAATTGGTAGGCTCTCTTCTTTACCCTGATTTCTTTCAAAATCTCCCTGTTCAGCCAGACCAGTCGTCTTCCCCGCCGGCTCACCTTTCAGCACACCGGGACAGCTGCTCCTGTGCTTTCAAAACTTGCTTCTTGATGTATGTCCATCCCTCCTGGACCCCTTTGTTTTCAAGGGCTGTTTCCCAGGGTACACTCTGAATCAGTCTTCTGAATAGGCCAAAATCTGCCCTCCAGAAGTCCAACATAGAGGTTTTATTGATGGCCCTCCTTGCATCCCTGAGTATTGAAAACTCTATTATTTCATGTTCACTGTGTCCCAGATGTCCACCAACCACCACATCTCCCACCAGCCCCTCTCCGTTTGTGAACAGGAGCTCTAGCGGGGCTCTATCCCTGGTAGCCTCGTTTACCAGCTGGAGCAGGAAATTATCCTCCATACACTCTATGACTTTCCTAGACTGCCTCCTCTCTGCTGTGTGGAGTTCCCAGCAGATGTCCAGCAGGTTAAAGTCACCCACGAGAACAAGGGCTGATGATTTTGAAACATCCTCCAGCTGCTTGTAAAATAATTCATCACCCTCGTCATCCTGATTGGGTGGTCTGTAACAGACTCCCACCAGGATATCAGCCTTGTTGGCCTTGCCCCTGATTCTGACCCACAGGCACTCAACCTTATCATTACTGACTTCAACTTCTACAGAGTCAAGAGAATCCCTAATATATAGAGCTACCCCTCCACCTCTTCTACCCTGCCTGTCCCTTCTGAAGAGCCTGTAGCCACCCATGGCAGCACTCCAGTCATGGGAGTCATCCCACCACGTTTCCGTGATAGCGAACACCACCTGTGCTCCTGACCCATCAACTAAACGACCCACTGCCTTGAAGCCCTCCTAAGAGGACTCCTAATAGTCTTAGTACCTCTTCCATTAATGTCATCACTGCCAGCCTGGACTACCAACAGTGGATAATAATCAGAGGGCCGAATTAGCTGGGGGAGTCTCCTACTAATATCCCATACCTGGGCCCCAGGAAGGCAGCAGACCTCCCTGTGGGATGGGTCTGATTGATATATCGGGCCCTCAGTTCCCCTCAGAAGGGAGTCACCAACTACAACTAACCTTCTTTTTTTTCTTTGTAGCTGTAGTTGTAACCCATCTGGTAGACAGGGGCAAACAGGAGACCTTCCAGACAGATCTTCCTCTTGTCTGTCCTCTGAGTCCAGGGCCTCATATCTGTTCTCTAAGGAGACCTGGGGAGATGGTGGGGGTTGGGAGGGAATTCTTCTGCGTCTCCGATGAGGGACCTGTTTCCATTCCCTCCCATCCACCTGGTTTGCTCCAACTGCCTGATGGCAGGAGGAGCAAGGCTTCACCGTCTCCTTCTGGACTTCTTTTGGGTTAGAAAGGGTGTGACTCCACCAGTCAGTTTCCCTTTCACTGTCCCTAATACTTCATAGTCTCTCTACCTCCTCCTTGAGCTCTGCCACCAGGCATAGCAAGTCATTCACCTGCTTGCATCACACACAGACCCCGCTCACGCTGTCCTCTGGTGCTAACACCAAGCTCAGACACTCTACACAGCCAGAGGCCTGAACAGCTACATCCCTCTTCCTGTCCCTCTTCAGGGGTTCCGTCTGTGTGGACACACCCTGCGTCTTAACAGCAACAGGTTTCACTTTTTTGGAGACCATCGCTCCTTCAAGAGAGCTGGGAGGTGGCTGTGCCCCTCCTGCTCGCTTGCCTGCGCGAACTGCCGTGCCCCGTTCCCGTTTGCCTGGCCCTTGTTCCCCGCACTCCGGGTCGCTGGTGCTCCTCGCAGCCCTTTATAGCCCTCTGGGCAGTGCCGGGTGCCGCCCCCTTATCAGCTGATTGGCCTTACCTGAGAACACCAGCAGTACTGGAGAATTCGAGCAGAACTGCGTTTCCAAATTTCCCCCATTTGCCTCCTTCTTGCCAGCTGAAAGTCTTCACTGCCTAAAACACTGCCTAGATCCCTGATGCTGACTCGAGGGCCTGAGTATCCAGGCCTTCAGTCACAGATTCCTCTTTCTAAATGAACCCTCCTCACCTCATGAACTGACCATTAGGAGGTGTCTGTAAGGCAGGAAACCACCCAGTTTTTCCCTACAGCCTTACTCAATCCTCATTTTAAAGAAAATAAATTGAAAGCCAAGGCATCATGTATTCCAGTAACCTCTGGGCTACAGAGTAGCTAGACAAACAGGGTCAGTTTTATGTCAAAACAAACTGTTTCCAACACAGAACTTTACAGCTCTCCAGAGAAAACAACATGTAAGGACTGAAACAGGGTTAGAAAAGAGAACAGAGAAAAATGATACCCAGCCTAGATAAAACCAGTGAGTCAGCAGGAGAGCAGGGTCTCAAACATTTTTTGGCAGGATACTCAAGTAGCAGGAGAGTGGGGCACAAGAGCAGGCGGCGTGGGTTTTCTCCCTGACTCTTCACAGGAAAGCAGACTTCTTGCTGCAGTTTTCCTCCTCCAGGCAGTGCTTTGAGATTCCCAACTATAAACTTCTGAGTGCATTATATAAAATGTTTTAATCAGTCTATCAGGTGCATGATTATGAGATCTCATTATATAGCCACAAATAACCAATAATTACCTTAGCATCCCAGTAGCCCCAGTCTTTAGCTTGGTAATTTGTCCATATTCAAAAAGCAGGCCAAAACCCCAGCTCAGAGAAAGCAGTTTGGCACGTTGCATTCAAGTCCATAAACTTCCAGTGTAGAGGTGGCTTAACTAGCAAGCTGCCCAGTTAATTTTTCATGGGGAGTACCATGGATGTCTGTCAAAGCAGCAGCTGCAGGGCAAGCCCAGAGGCTGCCCCTTCAGCTCTGCTGGTGCTGTAGTGTCAGCACTTGCCACTCTTTTACTACTTACCCACCCCATTACTGTTCACCTCTTCCCAAAATGTTGTCACCCTCTTTTTCCAGCTGTCAGCCCCATTCCAGCAGCCCCAGGGGAGAAGCTTTCTCACTCTACCTCTCTTGCTCATAGATATTTGGGACACGAGTGTTGCTGGCATGCAGAGGCTACACACTGCTACAGAGGCTTTCACACTGCCTGGCTGCAGCATGGCCTGAAGCTCAGGTGGCCACCATGGGCCCTGGGCCAGTACTGCCCTGCTGCAGTGCCAGCCAGGAGCTGGTAGCTGAGGAGAGAGCTGAGGCAGCAACACCACTGCTGGGGAAACAAGGAGAGAGCTGAGGCAGCTTGGAAAGGAGAAACAAAAAGAAGGGGGGACAAAAAACAGGAAAAAGGAAGGAAGAGCAAAGAAGGAAGGTGGTGAGAGAAAAAAAAAAAAAAAGACAAAAGGATGGGGGGAAAATTAATAAATGGTAGAAAACAGGCAAGAGAATGGAGGAAGCCAATTAATGGAGTAAAAGTCCATTATCGGATTAGCAGACAGAGGGAAAGTGATTCCTTGCAGCTCAGAGGTACTCAGCAGCAGGAGGGGAGCAGACATGCTGCTGGGGGCCTGGTCTGAGCAGCAGCCTGTGGGGGGGGGGGGTCAGTGGTAGTGGCTGGGGGAAGGAAAGCCCCTGCATCTTCAGAGTTAATAAAAAAAAAGCTTTCAGACTTCAGTAGGCTGGCTAAATTAGGCTGAATATAGAAGTGCTGTATTATTTCTCAATACGGCAGCAGTATGAAAGGAGGCAATGGGTTTCTTTTGAAGCAGCTGCTGTGTAATCCAGAGCTTTCAGGTGTACTTCAACCAAATGCTCTTCTGGTTTCAGCAGGTTAACTTTATTAAAGACTCCATCTACTGCTTTAATATTCACTGAAATCCCACTGGGTGGGTACATTAGACAGAAGTAACCAAGGTGATTGCATTCTGTTGTTTGGCACAGTGAATGGACATGAAAGAGAAAATGAAGGAGGTGACCCAGGCTATAAGGGACAGATTCTGAACCACTGTAACATGCCAGCAGGCTTGGTACCTCCCTAATGGCAGCAGAAGTCATTGAAGCACAACTCCATGCCTTTCCTCCTGATCCCATCTCCATGAAAAACCTGCTTGGTTCCTTCTTCATTAGAATATCCTCCTTCTCCATGCAGCTACTGATGCTGGCCCCCAGGTTGCAAGGAAGGTGCTGATCCTCCACAGTTTCTTCTAACCTGCAAAGAGGAGACCATAGCCATCAATCAGGCCATCTGTCCCTCCAGCAGACCCTGGCAAGTCTGCTGCTGAGGGCTTTGAATTGGGCTTGAGTTTCTTACTCCACTTGAAACATTGGACTTGAAAAAAATTCGAATAACCTCTTGCTAGTCTGAAGTGACCCAAGAGATGCACATTCTTCTTGTGAAAGCACCAAGAAAGCCCACTGGCTCTGGTCTCTGCAGGTCCCTACCCACAGAGCAGCATCCAGTCAGTTCCAGACTGGAGAAGCTCCAATTGGACCACATTTCCTGGAGGGTCAGCAGCAAATTTTCAACAAATATAAGCCCCCTCCACATTTGAGGGCCACATTTGTGGACCCCTACCCAGGGCCTCATTAAAAGCCTGCTGAAACTGGTGGGAGTTTATCCATCAAATTTACTAATGTCTGGATGTGACCCAAGTGGCTGAGCCCTACAAAGCCAGCCTGATGATGTCTTTAGGTTCTACACGGACTTCTCCTGGGCTGACTTCCAGCGTCATGCTCCACAGTAAGTACTTACAGGGCTGTGTGCTCAGTGTTATAAAGGGCTACTCCAGCAATATTATTGAAACACCTTCTTAAAAATACACAAATTCTTAAACCAACAAGTCATTTATACCCCTCCTTACCTGCAACTTGGCAAACAAATTCTTAGGGCAGACGCAATTTCTTTTTCCTTCTAAACAAAATGCTATTACCATGCTTTGACTCTTGACTTGACAGGACCTGGCAAGAAAATGCATGTGTATATTTTAAAGGGCTTTCTACTTTGCTTATCATGCTTTAGCTTTTGACCTCTTCTCATCCCCCCCATGCCCAGGCGCATTCCAGTGTTGGCTCTCGGGGTGGGACATCACACAGCCCTCCCAGCAAGTGGGTTTGACACTCCCTCCAGCACACAGCAGATTCTTCTGCAGCATGGTCATGGGAGGAAGCTTTGTGCTATGAAAGATTTTCTTTCCCTTTTCATGTTTTCTTTCTTTTGATGTTCATTTTAAAATAAATTATTGTGTCTTCTTTGTATTACAGTACCTGGCTCTGCAAAAACTGGGACCCCTCTGCTGTCCAAACACAGAGCCAGAGACAGTTGTTGTCTCAAACAGTTTACAGTCTGCAGAAACAAACCAGACAAAAACCAAGAGCCAGATACAACATGGATGACAAGCTTGTGGATTACTTTCACATTTAGTGAAGTTGTAAACTGTGGAGGGAGAGATTGCCATTTGACTGTGTCTGTGCAGTATCAGAGGTAAGAACTTTCTTCTGATGCTGCTGGATACCCAGTTGTTTGGAGATGGGTTTTCAACATAGAGCAATTAGCTAGAGATGTCCCTGAAAGTCAGTGATTTCTAAGGTAGCCACTGCTTTTCACCTGATGTCATTAAGCATGTGCCAGTTACTCCCAAAAGTATTTTATATTGAAAATATAAATACTCCCAATAGTATTTTGTAATGGAAAAATGCTGTGCATATTCTGCTAATAAAAGACAGGTGAGGACTGGACAGGAAAAGGAACAGATCTAGAGGATCCTAGCTGATAGCTGGAAGCAAGGCTGAGCTGTGTTTTCATCACAGCCAAACACTCCTGAGTTTTGAGAATATTTCAAAGCCTGTTTGCCACAGAACTTATGTACATGCTTACCTTTCTAAAAATATCATAGTAGTTCTGTGATGTTGCTGGAGAAAGCTCTGCTGAACGTATCCAGCTGAAGATTGTTTTCATTACCCTCCCTTTGACATCCGTTCATGTCTCAAGTCAGACCTCGCATTTATGTCACTTCCTAGACAAAAAAAAAAACCAAAAAACAAAATCTCAGAGGAGCTCTAACTTGCTTCCTTTCCCTTTCTGTGAATGTTTTGGGTTACAGTCATCACCCTTTCACTCTGGGGATGAAGCTGCTTCCTCTCCCTTGTAAAGTAGCTCTTTTATCCCAAGAGGTGTCTTCCCTCTTTCTCCAGGATCCTGCACACAGACCCCATTGATTTTTCAGTGTAACTTCTCATGGAATTCAATGGTGCTAGGGCTCCTTCATAGTCAATAAGATGGTGCTGAGGTCCATGCCTCAAACAACTACACTGGGTAATCCTCCAGGGAACTGGGACCTGCAGAACAGTAGCCAGGAAGCTGCCCATTTTCTGGGGGGGTTGTATGGCAGGGCAGTGTTTTCACTCTTTTGCTCAGCTGCCTTCAAAGGACATCAGGAGCACACGACCCTCCACAAATTCAGGCTGACCTTCTCAGAAGCTCTAATTTAGGGCTTAGCACTGAGAATTTGCTGAAGTCAAGAAATGCACTAGAATAATGACAGCCAGGCACTCTGAAATGAGGGGTAGTTTTGTGGCCATGCAGCTGCAGATGAAGAGAATCATTGGGTTTTTTGGTCTTCCTGAACCAGAAAAGTGACCCAGGGCCCAACCCAATGTAAGCCTGCAGGCAGTACTGGACCTTTACCATATTTTGCTTTGTTTCCACATGAACAGAATGGTAATGCTAACATCTTTTCTCTCCAACATCTTGTCTGGCTTCTCTGCTCTATTTTGAACTCCTGAATGGTCTTTCTCCATGCACAACAGAGTGGGTCCAGTGGCTACTGTAATACAAAAAAATCTTCAGTAGCAGGTTTTTTTCTTTTTCTTCCTCAGTGTGCTACATTTATCAGCACCAAGCATGAGCCCAGCACAGTCAGGCTTTCCCTTGCTCTCAGCTCCTCAGAGCATTTGGGTTTGTGAATCTTGCTATTAATTGTGTTTAATTGCCATTAAACATTGTGCAAAGTTGGTACAGGGCTCAAAGTTTTCCATGTGTGATCTGGAGTTTGATTGTAACTGTGGGTATAATTATCAACAAAGAAACTGCAGAATGGCAGCTTTATTAAACAAATGGAAGGCTGTATTTAGTCTCTTTTGCTGCATTGTGACAGGAAAGAATAAAGGCTTTTAAATATATTTTACAGCTGCCATTTCTTAGGTTTTTCTGCCTTACAATAGTATCCGTGGTTCTCACTGGGAAGCTGTTCCAAAAGCTTTTGGGTTTTAACCCTTGTATTGAAATAATACATATTAATTGTCTCCTTCCTAAGTTTCTTGTGTGTTTTGTGTCACACTGCAGCCACTAAAGGGACACTCCTGACAGGACCACTTCTTGCTTAACAGAGGAGTATGAGCAGTCCCAGGTAATGAAACAAACAAAATGACATCTTACAGCTGAAGACCTCAACACATAATGTGTGTGTGCCTATGCACTAGAAAGCTCATTCATTCCTACATGCTTCTTATTTGGAGCACTGAAGTTAAGTTTGTGGTCTACACCCCACACAGATCTTTTTAAAAAGTGCTGCCAAGAGACAGCAACCAGTGGCTTTCCCAGAAGCCACTGTTTGTTAGTCCCTTTAGTAACTGGTCCCCATGTTCTTTGCAGCTAACATTACCACAAAAAAGAAAACAATCTCATGGATGAAGCTTCCCTCCCCTCACTCCTCCCGATTAAAGAAAAAAAAAAATCTATTTTTTTTCTGTAATTGATCAAGCATAAACATTCAGCTCTACAGTTTTATGACTGATCACTCCACTTCTAAGACACATGTTTGAAGCTGTGCAAGGCACCAGCTGCTGTAATTCCAGTAGATATTAATTTATATTGACTCCTCCCATCCTCCCTGCACCAACACACAAAGGGAGCGGGGTAGGTTCAGGAGCTTTACATGAAGACATCTGCTTGAAAGGCAGACAGTAGCTGCACTTCCAAAATTGCCCTTGGAATTCCACTGAAAAATCCGACACACCTGGAACTCCAGGTACACACACAAAGTCTTGACTACCATCATTTACTTATTTACCTTAATCTAAGGGAAATTAAATGTCAGGATACAAGGAGTGAGACAGATTTCAGGAGTAAAACTGAGGTGACTGAAATAACATCTCAGACGTGGTACAGGGGAGGAAAGGAACAGGAAAAGGAAAAGGAAAAGGAAAAGGGAAAGGGAAAGGGAAAGGGAAAGGGAAAGGGAGAGGAAAAGGGAAAGGAAAAAGGAAAGGAAAAGGGAAAGGAAAAAGGAAAGGAAAGCTGGAGCCTCTGATTTTTTCCCCTAAGGAGGTTATCTTGTGACAGCTGGCTATGCTCAGTTTCTCTTCAGAAGCTCCTGTGCCACCTGCAGCCTTTGGAGAAGAAGAGGGCTTGTTGGTTGTCCATCTTTGAGATCTGACAGAGAAAGAGCAAACATGACACTGATAGCTTGAGCCTCTGACTCGCCCTGTGTACACAAAATCCCCCTCACCCCACCAGCCAGCTCCAAATAACAGAGCTTAAAAGTATGACTCACAAATTTGCAAGCTCTCCCTGTCTGTGGTGTGACTGCCACAGTCCTGCACCCAATGGGCAGATGAGAGGCTCACAACCCACCCTGGAGTCTGCCACAGACCTCCTCTGGGACTGCCACAAGCCACTTCCCCTCCAGCCAGCACTTTCAAGGGAAAGTCCTGTGCACAGGGACTTACACACTCTGGTGGAACAGCCTCTTCTGCTAAAGTGTTCAGATACCATCCCCCAGATAAAACAAAGCTGAGGGCTTGGCTATAGGGGGGATGAAAGTTTCCTTCTTTTCTAACAGCAGGGCTGTTTCCCAGTTCCTTCAGGTTTGCTGGTTAAATACAATGTGATGAATCCTGTTACATTATGGCTGTCAGCTCTAAGGCTATACTGTAGGTTTTGTGTCCTGTCCTGGTCTGCTGTGTTGTGTTGCTGTTTCACGCTCAAGAGGCAGCACAAGAAGACTTTTCCATTACCCACCTTGTGGTTTTGCTTAGAAATCCAGGCTTGGACCCAGTGTTGTCATATCCCATGCAACTGACTAGTTGATAAAGTTGATAAAGCAGTTTCTCTGTAGGATTTAATTACAGTAGTAAAGATCTGAGGGACGGTAATGTGCAGCTCAGGTGTGAGGTGCTGTTTGTACACATTTTCTGCAGCAATTTGTCAAAATAAAGAACTAGGCTCAAACTGGGGATATATTTTAGTCTTTTAAAGATGTAGGTGGACATGAAGGTTTGGGATTCTTTTCTGTAGTGTCTGAGCTAGCAGAGTTCCTAAGACAAATGTAAAAATCCTTGTTATTATATTATGTGCCTGAATTCCAACTGCTGTTTCCCTCATAAAGTAACTTACCCTCTGTAAGTGGGCATAAAACACAACTTCTGTAGGGAATTCATATCTAGGCATGTTTTATTTTGCTTTTTGCCCAAGGCAAATGTGGGTGCAGGTTGGGGAGGTCATCATTCTTCCTTTTTTTTTTTTTTTTTTTTTTTTTTTTCATTAGCTTAAACTGAACCTATTGATTCTTTTGATAATAGTCTCAGAGCCTGTAGTTATGGCAAGGTGACACAAACATTTCATTTGCTCTGCAAAATTTTACCTGTTCCTCAAGTTGATGGTTTCACTCCTTTACACTCCCTGCAGTTCTCCAGAGAGCTTTGCTTCCCTAGGGATGTGCAGGAAGGGACCATGGAAAATGCTACTGCACCCTCTATACATTCACCCTTGAATAAGTCAAGATATGTTGGGACACAAATGTTATTTTTAGCAACCCAGTCCCTCTGCCTCAGCCACTACAAGGATGAAGCTAAGGACCACTGATCATTGGGCCATTAAACAGTTTTGACTGAACAGTCCAACAACAATATACAACTCAATGAATATGATGTTGGAAAGTAAAATGCTTTAACAAACTCTTGCCACCCCATTTATTTCTATGAGCAGAGACAATATCTTGAAGGGGCAAGATGCAGATGGTATCATTTTTCTTAGCAACATGCATATTCCAGGTTGAAGTTTGATGGGGAATTCTATCCAGGCCACTGGTAAGTCAGTATTCCTGAAGTATGTCCACTTAAAGGGCTGCTTTCTAGGTGCACTCTTAAGCAGAAATCTAAGGTCTCCAGGAAGATCAGGGAAGAGTCCTACCTTAAGGCATCATGTTCCCCAAAACTCTTCCACTGGATTTCTCGGTCCTTTACCCACACATTCTGTCAAGGTTGTCCAGATTCATAGGAGTTCTGAGCCAGATGACAGAAACAACATTGGGATGATTTACTGAGGGTGTGAGATGACAAACAGACTGTGGCAAACCCTTCCCTCTGGTCTTTGCCACTCAGATAGCTTGGGAAGAGCTTGAGGAGTGGGAGAGGCTATGAAGCATGCAGAGCAGAAATTTTCACTGCCCCAGCCCATTCCACTATGTGTCCAAACGAAAACCCTCACAAAGCACTCATGCTTCAAAGGAAGGAGCAGATTATTTTTTTCTCTTTTGGTATTAGACAAACTCTTAGATGTAACCTAAGAGATCAAAATCTCAGAGCTTGTCCACACACTGATCTGTATACTGTACCTGTGCAACACAACTCTGTGTAGAGACATGATTTTAAAATAAGAGCTCCTTTTTTTTTCTTCTTCTTCTTCTTTTTTTTCTTCTTACCCTGCTCTTTGGAATGTCAGTGATTTCTGTGTGCAGCCAGTGCTCCACTCCACGCATGAGACATGAAGGATTTCTCTCTCTTGCAAGGGTTAATTGTCTTTGTAAAGATCTTGGAGAGCTCCAATCTCTGAGTGCCAAGTTGTCTCCTGCTTGCTCTCATTTCCAAGTATTACAGTTCTGTGGTCCAAACACAAGTTACTTTTACATGTACTGTAGCTCAGTCCAAGGCAGAGTAACTGTGCTTCTCATCTCCAAGCTCTTTCTATTCACATGATGTGGTTCCTTTGTGCCCTGGGGCTCTCCACAGGAGGGACTTACACAGGTCAAGCTATTGGAGCATCAAAGCTTTGGGGCTGCCTGTCTTGGGAAGGCACAGAAGAGCTGTAAAAAAGATACACAAAGCACTTTATCCAGCATGCAACCAGGACCACCAGTTAATCATCAGTTGCTGGCATGCAGAGTCCCTGGGGCCTCTTATTGCAGAGGTGAAGGGGGACAGCTCAGCCCTCAGGGGAACAGGAAAACTCCAAGTGGCTGTGTCTATGACCAGATGATGTAAGTGCCCAGGAAATGTGGAACTGGAAAACAATCCCCTCTGCCTTGTGTTCTGGGTTGATGTGGTGAAATTTCTTGTAGCAGGAAGGAGCCTCCAAGGCTGGCTCCTACAAGTAGGTTCTGAAAGGTTTCCAGGCTCCAAAATGTCCAGCTCTGCCTCAGGCTGTCAGGGACACAAAAGATGTGCATCTCTGCCATTACCAAAGTGTTCCCCAAAACAGAGGGCCCCGAGTGCTGTCCTGTGGAGTCGGTACCCAGATCGTGCTCTGGTGAGGCTGTTTGCAAAGTGGGTTTTCATTCTTGCTTCTGGGAGCACGAGGAAAACATGCATGCCCAGGGCAGTGCTGTGCTGAGTGTCTCCCAGGATTGGGAAGATGATGGGTGTGTTTTTGGCTGTCTGTAACTAAAGCACAGATCTAACTGGACCCAACCTCATTGAAGCTGGTGAGAGAACAAGTGCCTCTTGTTCAGCATAAACAACCCAGAGGAGACATGGAACCAAACAGCCAAAGCAAAAACCTTCCTCCTTGAAACACTGCCCCAAACACCACCTGTGCTGGGCCAAGGGCTACCATTGTTCTACCAGAGTCTGCAGGACTGAGGAGGACCTCAAGCTCAGCTGGCAGATAAGCTCCATTCTCAGCTCTGGGGTCCAGGGAGTATCAGCCAAATGTCACTGCTGCTGGCCAGACCTGTGACTGATACAAACCATGTTGTAGGGTGACCTGAATAAATTGCTAACATCCCTGAGCCAGCCCGTGCCAGGGGAACAAAAATGTCCTACAGAAAAAAAGGTAAGAGGAGAAATCTTGCCCCAGGAAGGGGAAAATCCGTAGCCTAAAAGAAGCCTCAAAATTTCCTGGTGCTAAACACAGGAGAAAATCCACAGGTGAGCGCCTCAGGAAATCAAGCCTCGGTGAATGCTGCCTCTGCTCTCAGAACTCAACATGCAGAGGAATGCAACTGTTGCAGAGGATGATGCTTGGCTTGTCAAACCCTAGCCCCTAAGTACACTGCACTTTGGCTATGATATAGTGTTTTTTCTTTTATCTTTTGTAGCAATGGCAGTTGAACCACTCTCCAGCTCATCCTCACCTCCCAGCCTTGTTCCCATCACTGCTATATCAAAGTGTTTTAGGGGACTGAGGTCCCCCAAAGTCTTTCAGGGGACTGATGATCCATGTTGAAAACAGCCCAGTGAAGAAAAAAAAAAAGTCTTTTTTTTTTTTTTTTTTCCAATAGCAACTCAGTTACCTTTGTCCTCTCAAAGCAGTGAAAATGGCTACATTTGGGGAAGGAAAAAGGACAGGGGGGGCGAGATTAAGTGGTAGGAAAGAGGGATGGGGCAGGGAGGGGAGACTAGCAGCTCTGCTGGGTTAAATGCATATTGGACTGAGGCCTCATTGTCCATTTCTTAAATATAAAGAAAAATCACTGGCCTAAAGGGCTTGCTTCCAATGAAGGGGAAGCAAGAAAAGACATTGTCTGTGGTAAAGCAGATGTGTGCATGTGCCTCTAAACTGACCCAGAAACAACACTTCATAACAGAATTAGCTGTGATTGATTTGGCCAAATCTGAATGCAGAACTGGACACCCTAAGAGTGCCCCCAATTTCCTCTGCATGCTGAAATAACCAACAGTCTGCCAGGCTGCCTAACAATCTTAGAGCAGCCTCATGATTGCTCTAACTTTTCTGCTCTGGTTTCAATTTGCCTGGATGAGCCACTTGCCCTTCCCATCCTGGCAAGGCCAGGAAACAAAGTGCCATGCACTGGCCAACTGTGGCAACCTCAGTAAATAATTTCTACAGCTGGGGCAGAATTTCTTTTTTCTTTTTGCTGTGAGCAGAGCCAACTCATCTGGCTTGGGTTAGTTTGTCAGCCATATTTTGGAATGGTTTGAGAATTAATTCTGTTTAAAAGACTATAATCACCTTTTTTGCCTCTGAAACTGGCTCAGGGTTTTTGTGCCAGGCCAGCAATAAAATAGCTTTTGCACATGTCAGAGGCTTGATCTAGACAAGCAGAAAGACAGGAGATAAAAACTGTATCTTTCTTGCAATCTATACCCACAAAGCAACTGACTCCAAAGTGACTGCAACTTGTCCCTGTTGGTGAGGATGGCAGAGCCTCAGGCCACACAGTGTGGGAGTGCCAGCCCAAGGGGCTGCATCCTTTCATTCCATAGCCAGTAAAACTCTTGGTGTTTTGTTTTTTTTTTTCCCTAACCCTACACTCACAGCTGGCTGAGAAAGTTAAAGAGAAAGCAGAGAAAAGTTAAAGTTGAGTTTGAAGGTCACTGTTGCTTTGAGGACACCAAAGATTGGGGGAACTGGAGATGAAAGAGGCATATAGGGAAAGGGGAATTTTTTGGTGTCAGTGGCACCCAGGGTGAAGGGAGGTGTTTGGGGTGCAGGCTGTGAGATTCAGGTGGCAAGATATGTTCTAAAGGAGGCTGCACTAAGTGGGTGAGGGGCAACCCTTCCTCCCTGTGCTGGTTGACAGGTTTCCTCAAAATTCTTACTTGCCCTTCTGCTTCCTTCCTCAGGCATAGGTAGCTTTGTGCTGCAAACAGGTCCTGTCTCTGGGCTCAGTGGAGGGTTCTCACAAGCCTGGGATGCAAAGTAAAAACTGAGGAGTGGTGGTCGGCACGTGAGGAAGTGTCACTTTCCCTGTTGATACATGAACTTCAGACATCAGGGACAATTCCCTCTTCATCATGCATTTCCCCCTAAGATCTAACACAGCCACCACCTTCCCTTCCAAGCCTATTTTAATTTCTCATCTCCTTTCCTTTGCTCCAGTTGCCCCTCCCTGTCATTTCCCTCTCCCTCCCACTTCTTCCTGATTACCAGAGCAATCCTGTCTCTCCAGGTTGCCTTTATCAGGAACTCCCTTCCAGCCCATGAGGAAAAACAGCGGCAGAGCTTTCCTCCCCAGAGCAGATCCTGTGCCTCCCAAGTAGGCTCCCTTCTCAGGCTCACCTGTTTCCATACTTTTCCAAACCATGCCTCAGCTTCCCTGCTGCTTCTCTGCAATGATGAGCACAGGGAGCACAGGGACACTGAGCAACTTTCTCAGGAGGCTTTAGGAGACTTAGAGCCAGAGGCCTCTGGGGATTATTAAAAGCCCTGAGCATCCTCTAGGAGACTGCAGGAGCAGCCCAGCTCCACTCCAATCCTGATAATGGCATTTTGCTTCCCCACAGTGCAGCTGCTACAGTCCTCAACCCCCAGAGGCTGCTGTGCTTTGTCCCCACGGAAGAGCTCAGCTGCTGCAACATTGCAGCAGGTCACTGCATTCCTGCTGCGGTGACTGACCCAATTCCAAGGGGAAAGACACTCCATCCTTCCTTGCTTCCAGCAGAACACGAGTCCCATGAGCATGTAGTCTGGTTCATTAAATTAATTTTAGTTAAATGGCTCCATATACTTCTTTATGCAGACAAAACAGTGACTACAAAACAGAGGTCCCAGGGAAGTGAGTGCTGCTTTGGGGGAAACCACAATATCACCATCAAGCACAAGCAGCACCTTCTGAAACTGTGGCCACCGATTTCCAGCTTTTAATTAACTCCTAGTTTGTCTTTTGCCACTCTTCGTACTTCTTAAGCAGAATTACAAATTGAGGTATCAAGTGTTTTATTTTTCCAGTTTTTAGCTATGAGTGCATGTTATGACCCAATAACTAACAATTGGCATCTACGTGATTTACAATATAATACATGCTAAACTGACTCAGAGTTGCCCATGAACTGTCCTGGTCATAAATACCAACATCTGCATTCAAAATGTTTTAGTGTCCAGTATGTATTTATTTTTACTGAACCATTACTGCAATTTCTGCTAGATCTTGTGTTGTAAACTTTCTGCACTTTTCTGTCTGTTATGCTCTTTTACTCTTTCATTTTTCTTCGTAGTAAAACTTTTCATCTCAGAAAGGCTATCTCCTCCTTTTTCCTGTTCTAGTGGCTTTTTCACTTAAATATCTGCTATTCTGAAAATTACTTAATCTAACAAAACACTTTCCTGAATCTCAGTGTGCTCTCCAGCCCATAGCTCTGATCCTACAAAGATTTATGCTTGCACATAATCTGGAATATGAAAAGCAGTGTCATCAGTTTCAGTGAAATGATCCATGTACCTCAAGTTAAATTTGAGACCTTTAAAACTTTCCAGAAGTCCTGGCAAATCCTGAGGCACAATAGTGCTGCACTGCTCTTGCTGAAATATAACCCCAGCTGCCTGGACCTCTTACCTGCTACATGGCCACAGAACACCTCAGCTGTTACCAAGAGAAGAGCTTGATGTTGAGACGAAACTGTCTTGGCAATTTCAGCAATGAACATGCAGTTGTGTACATTGAAATTTGCTGAGGTGGCAAGGCACTTCTCCTTCACTTCTAACTTTCAGCCAGGGCTACGAAATCAGGACTCCAGCTCTACAACTGAAAACAATCCGGATTTGAGAGAGAATCAAGTTGGGGTCTGTGGTGGTTTTGTTTTTTAAAAAACAAAGAAGCCACCTTACCAGTTCTGATCTGATCACACGATCTAATATCAAACCACAACCTGGCATGAGGATGACTGTGTAGATACAAAGAACCAAAAGACTCCACGTATAAATACATAAATACATAGTCTTAAAGCCTTTATTTTAATGCAAAATAAACCAGGTGAATTTTGTATAGCCATATGTAACAAAAGATCAAAATCTTTGATGTGGTACTAGAAAAAAAAAACCTCTCAAATTGGGTGTTGAATTTCTCCCCAAAACAATCACGCACATATTAAAAACGTTTCACTTAGAACACATGGGTATTGTCAGATCACAAACACTTCTCTCTCCCTCACAATAACAGAATAGTGTCTTAGAAAGCCTCTTCTATGCAGAGACAGTGAATAGCACTTCTGATTTTGCACATAAGGCTTAGAGACTGCAGAACAACTGTGATGTGAACACAGGTGTAGGGCCTTTTGGAAGTGCAAAGCAGCTGCTGCTCAGAGCTGAGCGTCAGGATGTGGCCCTGGCAGAGGATTCACAGCACTGACTGATAACAAATCTGTGATGGCAGGGAGGAGGAGGTAGCACAATTCATTTGTAAAAAAATTAGGCAGCATGTGAAGCTATTTCTAGATTAAGAAGCTGGAGTGAATTGGAATTCAGGGCTGTATGCACTTTTCCAATGCAGAAGCCTTTTTTTTTTTTTTCAAAAGAAAATACTGAATTCTCTCTTTTTTTTTCCCCCCACAAAGGACATCTGATATTTTTTTTATGTATTTGAGAGATGCCTAGAGACTTCTGCATCATAATGTATCACAGTGGTAATGTCATTTTGCAGATCAAGATCACGGCTCACTAGTGGGTGGTCACTCAGAAAATCCACAGGCTCCTTTTCTGTCTCTTAATTTTTCAACTGCTGGGCCTGGCTGGCTTCACAGCAGAGCCAGAAATGTAGGCTGCACACCACCAGCACAGGAAATCAAAGCTTCCAGCTTCAGGCAGGAGCAGGCTTCTCTCCCCCTTCTCTCGACTCCTGTTCACATGCACACTTAGGGCTGGATGCTCCTGTGGCAAACCCAAACCCTCCCTTCACCCCTGCTGCATCAGGAACTTCACTGCTGGACTGGCACGTTTGGGATGAGGGAGTGCAAGAAAATTACGTGTCAAGAACATTTGAGACTCATAATTTTCCCAAACATATGGACATATGGGGAAAAGAACAACTTGTTACTTAACAGCTCTTTTGGATTTTACAAGTGTGTATTTTCAACCATCAGTTGTAGCACCTCATGAATTTTGCACGGTACATACTTTTCCACAATATGGTGCTAAAATCATACATTTTACACTGCAGAGAAGCTGATTATACTTGTAGTTACACATTATACTTTTGAAAATAGCATACCTCTACCAGATATTTAACCAGCAAATGGCAATTTTCTCCCAGAACAATGGCACCAGAGACTGACAAGATGTTCAGTAATACTTTTTGGTCTTGTTTACCCAGCTAGGTCAGTCTGTTCTTCCTCCTTAACTCCTCACCTGTAGGATGCAACCTGCTGGGTAAGATCAACAGCTCAGAAAGTGTTAGTTTGATCTGTCTACCTCAGCTGAGTGGAGCTGATGCAGTCAAGGGCAGCTCTTAAGGAGAGATTCAGGTTACAGGGAGATGATTGTGCAGGTCCTTCAGAGGCTATAAATTACTCAGAAGCTGTTTCCATGCAGATTTTACTTGGCCCTGGCTCTTGAAATACTGTAAATAAGTTCTGTTTGCTGTGCTGTGATGCCATTTGAGGGATTAGTTGAGAGAATTATAAAGGCAGCAGCTTATAGTCAGAGCTGTTCTTAATTGTGGCCTGGCTTGATAAAGCCACTGTCGCAAACATATTAGTTTCTTTACAGCTGGATCAAATGTATCAAGAGTTACATTTCAAGGAGGGAAAGGAAAGTATTTTAATTTGTTTTTGCTTTCAGAGGGCCTTCATAACTCCAGTGGCTTCCCTGCGGCTGCCAAGTCCTGGCTGAGTATCCTACAGCATCTAAAACTCTTGGAGAGAAGTACAAGGCTGTGTACAGCACGTACATGACAGGCAGAGTTTCCCTGGGGAATGTGTCTTATTTATGGAGTGTACTGAGAGACATCCAGCTTTACATCCAGCCCTCCCTCCAGAGGATTTCCCCTCCTACATTACTAGGGAAGGGGGCAGAAAGAAATAGAACAAGACCCAAACACACTTACTTTATAATTGGTTGCATTCTTCCTCTCTCCCTCCTACCAATGCTTCCTCTTGACTGGATTTAGAGCTGCACCTGCCCCCACCCCAGGGAGTCCAGCCCCATATTTCAGTCATGGAGATGTACCCCACTCCATCCCAAAGCTGTCTCCTCTCTCCTCCTTCCCAGGCCAGCTCGTGGTTAGAGATCAGTGTGAACACAAATGTCAGAGCCAGCTGGGCAGATGCAAGTGCTCCCTGTGCCTCAGGGTTATGTGAGTCTCTCACCAGCATTTATAGCACAGAGGAAACATTGACTGAGATTACATGCAGCTTCTTATCAGGGCCATTAACCCACCAGTGGTGGCCCCTGGCAAGCAGCACCCTGTCCTGTGCCTCACAAACCACTTACTCTAATAAACCTTTCCAGGAATATCTAGTAATGTAACACAGTCCTAACAGGAAAAACCTTGCCAGTGATATTTAATACCTGGGAAGTTACCTATGTGATTTAATCTGTTGCATATCAAAGATATAAAAAAGACACAATTGAGATGTTTAATCCTTGGCCAGGTCACAGTCTCTCCCTGAAGAGCCCAAACAGTTGGAACACTCCGAAAAGGCAGAAATTGAGGAATTAAGGACACTTGGAAACTTCACAAAATACATTTGTAGGTGGCAGGATGGTATGGTTTTCATGTGACAAAATCCTTCAGACAAATCTCTGAGCACCCACAGCACTGTCTGCCTGGGTGGCACAGGTCCCTGTGGCTGGGGACATGTATTTCTGACCTCTTCCCAGGCTGTCTGGCTACAGAGCAAGCTCAGGATGAGCAGGGCGAAGAGCTGGCACCTACCCCAGTACCCTGTCCCCTCACAGCTCTTGCTGCACTGCTGGCTCTGCCTCCTCACCCACACCTTTTCTCTTTCTAGGCTTTGAAAATAATGAAAATAACCTGCTACAAGTAGCTCTTCTCTCCTTTTCCTCCGGGGCTCCAGGGTCTTGAAAGCCCTCCTTGTTGCTTTCCTTGCCTTTTCCCTCACTTCTTACTATGAAAATCCCTTTTCCCCACTGGTCTGATGGCCCCTGGCTGCTGGAACCCGAGTGGTTTGGCACATGGCAGCAGCCTGGTGCTTCCTGAGGCCACGCTGCACTCTGGGGATGAGGATGGGCCCCCCTCTGACAGGTGCCTTCCAGCAGCAGAGACTCTCAGGGCAGGACATGCTGCTGAACCCTGGCCAGAGAAGGCCAGGATGCCAAGGCACCACCTGATACAGTAACTTAATACATTGAGTTATGGAGTCCATGGCCATGGTCACCTCCTCAGCCACTTCTCATAGGCCAGCTCCACTGAACCCCAAGAGTGACACTTACTGACAGTCTCCAGGATTTACATTAAAGGCTGCACACTCCTATGAAATGCACAAGCACACGCAGGCACATCTGCAGACACACGTTTCTCAGGTGGCTGCCTGCCTCCTTCTCCTCTCTGAACCTGCCCCAGCATGATGGGTAGGTACTTGCCCCACTCAAAATGCAGCAGGTGCAAGAAGAGGAGTACCTTGCTACACAAACTGCAAAAAAAAAAAAAAAAAATCAAGGCTACAAGATAAATGCTGCCACTACCAAACAGAAGGAGGAAGCCAGATGACAAATCTGGAACTGCAGCAACCTTAAAACACAGTTTGAAGATGCCTGGAATGTCCCTTGCTGACTCACAATTGCATTACCCAAGGGTCTCAGTTTTGCACAAAGTTCACTCTGCATGCTATGCTCTCATTGAAAGGCTCTACAACAGCACTCTGAAGTAAACTCTGATGACACCATTGCCCTCATACAGACAGTTAAGTACTGTAAAAGTGTAACTGGATTCAGTAAATAGCCCTGAGGTGTATTAAGTGTTGCACTTCATTTCTAGCAGCCCGTTTCTATTTTTAAAAGGAATTAAAAAATATTTAACTGTCTGGTACCTCAAATATTCAAAATATACTGTATCTCACGTGGTTTTAGTTCACTTGTTAGAAAGCACCTATGCTGAGCCCAGCTCAATAAGAATTACTCCAGGTCTCCTGTGCCATTCTTACAGGCAGCCACGCTTGGGAGTAACTCTACCAGGATGATGTCCCACAGGATTCCTATGGGGCTGTGCTGCCAAGTCCAGTATGTGGCTATACAGCTGCAGTCATGGGGTTCTTCTGCCTGGGATCCTGTTGCCTGTACTTGTACTGGTCTGGACTGGTCCCACGATGTTGGACAACTTCATGATAATCCGGTGCTCGGCGGGACTGAGGAGGGGAGGGTGGGATGTCCTGCCGGAGGGGTCCTTTATGCTGGTTTGTGATGGGCTGGGCTGGGTAGTACTGGGGGTATCTCAATTCTGCCACTCTTGTGTCCAGTGCATGCTTGTAGTTCCCCTTAGATGAGTGGACAAGAGGCTGTCCTCCTTGGTAGCAGGGAAGATCTCTCTCTTTGTATACTACTCGTGGCCCTGTTAAATATTGCAGTGGCTCTGCTGGTCCACGCCTGAGGAGGAAAAACATAATAAAGGACATCAAAAGGCAGTCCACTAGGCCAGTGCCACATTATTGTACTCACAGCCTATGTTTACTTTGGGAAATGAAATGCCATCTCAAGCATGACAAGTCCAGATGAATCGAAAGAACTCCTGAAGGACAGCAAGCCTCCCACCTGTATGCTACAGAAGTCTGTAACATCCAGGATGCTGGAGGAAAGGTCCAACACACATCACAGCCCTTGTGCACTGGGGAAGCACTGGAGCCCTTCAGCTCACAGAGTCAGCCTCATGTGATCCATTTGTCATAATGGAAACAAAACTCCTTTAAACAATCCATGTTTGACTGAGTCTTATCTAGCCTGAGGACAAACAGATGAGTTGGGTCTGCAAGTCTGCAAATACAGTAAGCTTTACATGCACAAATATTCATGCTTTCCAAGCCATTTCCAACTATTTTTTGTCATAACATGTCAGATTGTAAAACTTTCCAAACACCAGAGCTGGAAAAACTGCAACTTCTGGAAGAAACACTAGGGATGTCAGGCTACAACACCTGTGTTTAATGGGTGAGCTGCCAATGGGATTTTAAAAAACCCACTCCTGTGATCCAGAAGGCCTGATATTACAACAGACCTGTAGCTTACCTGCATCAGTATGGATCTGACAAACTGCAGTTCATGTGAAAAGCAACATGTGAACATGTCATCCTTGAAAATGTGCCATGGAGCCTTCCCTGTGGCTTTCTGCATCTAAATTCCACAATATGCCCTAATGAAGCACCGATATTTTTCCTAGTACAGCTTAACTTGTGATGCTTTTGAAATGGTAAAAATAAATATTCTCACAGACACGTCACCAGAGCATGTCCAAAAGTTCAACTCAGGGGGTTTTGCCACTCTGCCAATGTCTGCACTTTGGGCAAAACCTCTCATTGACTGCAGACAAAGCTTCTTTCTGAGTGAGAGCTGAAGGAAGATGGCAGAGTTTTGACCAAAACAGGGGCTGAAACTACAAATCAGTTACACCTGCTCTGTGGCTTTGGGACTGAACTCATCAACTGTTTAAATATTCTTTGCACAGATTTATTAAAAAAGTAATCATTCTGGTGCAGCAAGTCAGGTGTTCACAATCATGAATGCCTCTCTTTTGTTCACACTGAGATTTTACAAGCATGTTCCCCCTTTCCTAATCTGGGCTCCCAGGCTCCACTGCAACTTGTTTAGCATGAAGTAAAATAAAACATATGGTTTTCTGCTGCACTTGTTTAAGCGCATGGAGTAAATCATGGACACGGGCAATGAACAAACATTATCTGCCTTGAAATGAACCTACAATTCTCCCCCTGGAATTACTTAGTGCAAATGTTTCCTGTTTAAAATGGAGAGAGCAAAAGGAAGAATTCCAGGCCTTGGACTTTTAGGACCCTATGCTCCCCAGAGACTTTGTGCTTTAAAAACACAACATTATAAAAGACAGGCACTCTCAGCTTTTTTTCCCCCTCTCCTCTCTCTCTCTGTGAGACAGTCCAGACAAAGTGCTGAAGAGCCTGAAGGCACCCTCTGAGATATTAAAAGTACCCTTAGCCACATGTATTAGACAGCTGTGCTTTGCTCACACACACCTTGCAACAAAGCCTGATTTCCACAGAGCCAAAGAGTTGCTCCATGTATTTCTATATGAAGACTTGTTCAACAGTCAGTCTCATCACACTCAGCTTGTAATTCCTCTCTGTGTAAAAATACACTTCCAATCAGAAAAGGTTTCTGTGACAGTAGGAACTGCTTTGTGTCAAACAAATGACAGGAACAAATGTCAAACCTACACCCATCACCTTTTAATGTACAGATACTGTTAAAAATCCACATATTATATTTTACAAGATGTTCTCATCAGCAGCAATAACCAACCAAATTCTTGTGGATCACATTAAAAAGGGATTCAGAATTCATGGAAGAGCCAGGTAGCTTTTGGACAGAGCTTTAACTGCAAAGTTAATTACTCTAAAATAACAAATTCAAGATTAACTGGTACAAAGATGACTGCTGAGAACAGGACTGAGCCACCAAGCATCACCTACTGAGCGTTCAACTCACACCAGAGGTCTGGCTGGTGCAGGAAAAGAGGGGAATGTGTTTGGTCATCCAGCCACAAGACCTGCTTCCTGGAAAGCTCAGCTGGTCCAGTTCTAGGGACAGTGTGACACTGCTGACTCAGAAGCTGTGGCTATGGAGAGGACAGCACATTCCAGCAGCTTTGACTGAAGTGTGCCAGACCTGAGGCATGTGCCTAAGCTGCCTGAACTCCTGCCTTCAGATTTCCATTGCTGTTACCTATGGTACAAAACTAAATCCAGTTCTGGTTAACTTACAGGAAATAGAGTCTCTGGTTGTGTAAATGAACTGCAGAGAGGAACATATATAATCTTTCTTTAAAAAATAAACAAACATCCAAGCTGTTCATTCTCAGCACCACTTTCCCTTTTCTGTGGGTGAAATGCCTATAGGTGGTATCAATCTTGAGTGTCTTTTCCAGAATCAGGGCCTGGCAGCTGGAAGGAGAGGTTGTACATGGAGACAAGGCTTGAATCTACTTCAAATGGATACTTAAGGAAAGTCTCAGGAAGACAGGTGAGGTTTTCTGGTGGCCTTGCAATAATTCAAGCAGTGATATAGAACTCTTGCATGAGTAAAATGTTGGGAAACCTCTGGCAACATGACCAGGGGAAATTTCATGAAAAATATCCTTGTGACTGCACCACACTCCCCAGCTCACTTCCCTTGGCAATCCCAGGGGTGTTATCTATGCAGATACACATGCTACAGTAATGACACTTCCCTTTTATGACCAGCACTGCATGTTAAAGCCGAGTTATTTCCTGAGGATTTAGTCTTCCCCACCTACCAGCCATGCCTGGTCAGCTCTTGGGAAGCTGCTCACAGTGCAAATGAACTGCCTGAGGGTCTTCATGAACCTCCACCTGAAAAGTCTTAAAAGACAGTAAAAAAACAGTCCTTCCTTCCCCAAGTGAGTCAAATTCACCATCAGAAAAGCTGTCTCCATTAAGAATAAGTTTGGGACACTGGGAGTAGTTTGTGACAGCAAAAGCAGGGACATCATTTTCATTTGATAACTCATGGTGTGAAAGTATAGGCTGTTAAAGATTTTGTCACAACTCAAACCAAATGCTTTCTACTTGGCAGCCCCTTGTAGATGCTATGTTTGTTTCTGCAAGAAACAACTTCTGCCTTTTCACTTGGCAGATGTTGCCACCTTTGAGGAGGTCCTAATGAAATTCTTCTCCCCTCCCTCACTGTTTTTGTTGGCTTCTGATGAGTTCAGAGTTCACAGGGCCATATCAGACCTCCCACGTGACCCATGCTTTGGGGGTCAAACCAATAACCTCAAGTGGAAAATCAGTGACCCGAGGGAATGATCAAAAATCCACAAACTAGGTCAAGCAGGTCCAGCCACTCAAAAGGACCAGGCTAGGAGCATGGCCTCTTGAGAGAGGAGGAGAGGCTCTCTGAGAGTCAACTGTATTCCAGATTTTTTTGCCGTTTGTTTGACCTGGGGGTCCAGTGAAATTAATGGCAGGCAGAAGGCAGGGAAGCTGACACAACATCCTGGGGAGGAACCAATATAAGAGCCCAGAAAGTGTTTCTGCTGATAGTTCAGCTCTGTTAGCTCCTACTGGAAGATGCATCAGTGATGTGGGTCTAGCTAAAGCAGAGGCTGCTGCTGAAGGAAGCAGTCTAAGAAAAAGAAGGCAGGAGTGCCAAGTTCAAGAAAGGAGTGAAACTGGTAGTGCAGTGTGAAAATAACCTCTTCAAAAATGCCATAGGCAAGGCACCCCTTAAAGCATTCATATTATTGTTAGGAAGTGAAATGTCACCTTCCCCTTCAGAAATGTTATAGATATCACACACACAGGTAGCTGCAAACATGTTTTGCTATATAATTTCACATGCCAGCTAGCAACTACACTGGTTCTCTTGTAAAGTACTCGCCAGTTAGCAGCTACAGTGGATTATCTTTTAAAGTACTCACCAGTTAAGAACTGTGATCCATTTTGAGCTCTAAGTGCACACAGTAGTTCACATACACTGTGTAACATGTTCAATGAATAGTGCACATATTGTTATTTTCTCCATGACGATTTAAAGCCTGAAGTAGATTGTTTTCCTGTCCCTGCTTTATTTACCTTCCAGACTCAAAGCATATAAAATCTAATATTTTCTGGCTTTACTGCAGACTTTTAAGAGCTCCTGGACTTATTTGAAGATGAACCAAAGAATCTGGAATATTTAAGAAGGGCTCCTTTTACGCAAAATAATATTTAGTAATTGAAGGTAAACAGGTACCTGTAGGTCTCAAGAAACCTAACTAACACTCTTTTTGTTTTCTGCAGTAAAGCCTGTTTCAGTAATTCTTCAGTTGCAAAGAATCTCACAGAACAGAACGGTGTGGATACCCAATGCTTAAAAAAATAATTCCATTTTGGGTTTACTGTTTCATTGTTAACCCCCATTTGCAGGTCACCTATAACATAAGGCACGAGACACATGCTTGGGTTATCTGAAAGGAAAGCAAAATGATGGTCTGGCTGTTCACACTGTGCCCCATCATTTTGAGGGTTTGGACTTCATCATGAAAAAGAGTTTTTCTTGCCTCTGTTCTACAGGAAGAATCACAGAGGTCACCCTCTTAAGTAACTGGTAAAAAGCAAGGAATGGAATGCTCTCTTCCTACATCACTGTCTCCTTCTCACTGCTGAAGAAATACTTTGCAAGGAATATAAATTCACATGAAAAATACCTTCTTAGTTTTTCAGTGAGTACTTCTTGAAATAAACTTCAAAGACAGACACTAAGTGGCAAATAGAAAATCCACGTTTGGCTGCAGTCTCTTTTATGTTTAGGCAAGATATACAGAGAATCTGGCTAATGGTATCAGGCAGCCCAGGCTGTGATTAAAGAGTAGGAGAAAGCAACAAGCTCCTATCTTTGTTCAGATTCTCCCTGAAGAACTCTATTGTATGCATCACGATTGCATACAATTGTTCTCAGCCAGCAGGATATACTTTTAGAGGAAAAAGGAGAAGCTCACTTAAGAATTACCTTATGCAAACAAACAATCTCACAGTATCAAATACATTACACTGTGTCTTTGTAAAGCTCTTCTCAGCATACAATAAAACAAATGACTGAAAAGACTACATGGTCCCTATCTCTCCAGATACAGTGCTAAAGACACCATAGTCCTATTGTAGTCAGTGGCACTCAGAACTTCTGTTGCTTGATATTCAATGAGAATATAAATAAATAATAATAAAAAAATTAAATCACTGCATTACTCTGAGCTTCATTAAAGTCTATCTCTGTATCTTAACAGATGAGATACTCCTATGACAACACTTTTTCATTTCAGACCAATACTTCCCATAGCCAATGATGGGTTTTGCATTTAAAAAGCCACAGGAAATAAAATTTGGTATCTTAGTGCTGGGAAAAATCCGCAGCCCAAGGCAGTACTCAGTGGTTGCTGCCTGTGAGAGAGGATTGTACCTCTCAGAAGAAGGCAGATGTCTAGCAATGACATACTAATTTCAAACACTCCAAACACAGATTACTTATAGGCAGAGCTGGTGGAGGTGATTCCTTCTCCTGTTCTTTTACCAACAATGCAAGACTGAAAAATCAGATAATGTAAACGAATACAATCCCTGGCTCTCGTATAGCACATGGCATGCAGAGAGAGCTGTTTTTTGTTTGAGGACTGTGTTTGGAATTCCTTCAGCATCAGGTTTCTAGTTACCAGACCCTCATCCCTGGCCAGGCACGACTGCGGTTGGACTGGATTAGCAGAACACTCTGCAATGCATATTACATATCTTTAACTTCTATAGGCTCTGCATAGCCATGAAAATAATGATCATTTCATGTCCTGTGTTACAGGGGTAAATAAAAAGAGAAAAAAAGCCTTTCTCTCCCCTATTTAAGGAATTCATATTTGGTTTGCATTTGAAGGAAGAGGGATCTGTACAAGTTTCTTTGAAAGTCAAGCAAGACTACATTGCAGATGCAATGCAGGCAGGGCTGATTCTCTTGCCTTGCATGCGAAGTTTTATGGTGGCCTTGACTGGCCTGAACCAGTAAGATGATTATTTGATTAGTTTTTCTGTGATTAGTTTTTTTTCTCTCTACAGCTTTACAGCTTAAAATATTTAGAAACAAACAGTAAAAGCACCACAATCCTAGAAGATAAGTGCACAGCTATGCTTATATTACTCTAGTTGAATTGTAGCCTTAAGGAGGCTGGAGAACAAAGTCGTTTAATATTTGCAGAGGGTCAGATTTTGAGAGATGTCAGACCCCAGCAGCTCCCTGGGCAGTTCTTAGCAACTGGAGACACTCTGGTATCCGGCTTTTTTTTTACATCCCAGCCCAAGCATAAAGTTTAGTCAGATCCTAGTTTTCCATGCAGATAAGCAGACTGCAGAAGCAACTGTAAGACAGGATAATAGTAGTGTGAGAGGTTTAAAAGTTCGTTGTAAGATTATATTTCTTATGACAGCATGAATAGTGTATTTTGCAAGCAAATAAACTGATTGCTCTCAATCCCTACTGCAGCAATCTATGTCTTAGACTGGTTAACATCAGAATTCAGTGTCATTTAACTAAATCCCCTCCCATCATTAACAAAGCCATAAACCACTGTGTTGCTCCTTTGCTCCAGCATGTTTGTTTTCCACAGCAGATCCTAGTTCAGCTTCTGATAATCTCATCCCACACACTAAGCTCCCCTTTCATTCCTTCTCTACAGCAAACGTATACATATAGAAACTGTGATAATCAGGATTAAAACCCTCAAATCAACAGCAATGAAAACCTGAATATGCTACCCCATACTCTATAAATGGCCAATAAGAATTTAAAACAACTACCTCAATAATCCTTCCTACTCAATTCCCCGCTTGTTTTCTTCATGTGCTCTCAGACATGATACACCTCTTCTACCAGAAGGCATGAAATAAAGTAGCACCTATTGAACAAGACATCACTGTGCTGTGATCTCTTCAAGCTTAAAGGGATCTTAACCTAGATTAGTACTTTAAGCAGGGAATCATTACAACATGTGTTATTTCACATGTTACTCATTATTCAACACAACATAATACCATTTGAGTCATTAACCTTATGGCATTGGTAACCTACTCTCAATCTCCCCAGGAACCCCCATGCTCTGTTGAGAGAGAGACTTGGATGAGATTTTAAGGTCCCTTTGGTCTTTTGGTTTGCAGATCAACAGGGGCAAAAGCTCTTCCTAAAGACTAAATGAGTATGATGCCAGCCAACTTACATTAGAAGGATGAAAACTTCTTAAAGGATGTCATCCTAGACCAGCAAGAGGAGCAAATGTTTAGGTTTCTCAGCTGAATTTGCATTTCAATGCAGACACAAAGCAATACAAAGAAGTACTGAATGGATGCAGAATTGCCACCACTGGGGACAGGTGCTAAAGTGAAATCACTCTGTATTGTTTGTATGGCATCAGTGTGCAATAGCTTCAATAGCCATGGGGACACTGCTAACCCTGCCTCTAGAAGAGCCACTTCCCTCTAAAGGAGGCAGGGAGAGAGACAGAGAGACAGAGAGAGGTGAGACCCCACTGCTGGCCCCAGCACAGCAGCAGCAAAAAAGTCAGAAATACCATCCAGATCTCCTTGCCACACTAACATCTACCGCAGATGTCCACTTTTTTTTTTTTTTTTCTTTTTTTTTTTTTTTTTTTTTTTTTCTTCAGGCTGTCAGGGTAGAAATCAAAGGTCCAGTAGTTATTCAGGAGACTGATTTATTTAAAAGAAATTCTGTTTCCATAGTCAAGATCCTTCTTCAGAAGGAAACAAACACACAGCTCAGACTCCAGCAGAGCTCCTCCTGAGCAAGGAAGCCTCCCCTGCCTATCCCTTCACAGTGCTACTGCTATCCATGCTGGTTTGGTAAAGTGCTTTCAAAGACACATAAACCCTTCTCATTCCTCATGTGAAATGAATTTAAAGCATGGTGATTAATCATCTGTGCTGTTAGAATTATTTTCAACAAGTAACAGAAGTCCTTATAAGAATCTTCCTAAGTAATAACAATCTGGCACCAAGGTCTTCACTATTCAGACAGCAGGATCTTAACACACTCTGATCTTTAGTAGGCTAGTAAAAAACTGTAAGAAATGGTTACTCATGTTATGCCCAAGTTTTTAGGATTTCTTTAATGCTTTTTTTTGTTAGTGGTTTTGGTTGTTTGTTTTTTTGTTCGGTATTTTTTTAGGGTTGTTGGGGTTTTTTTAATGCACTTCTCATTTAAATTAAAGCATTCCTTGCAGCATTTTCTCCCATTGCCATAATGAAGCATGGCTGTCAATTCTGGCTCTGATGGCACAAACTGGAGACTAAAATCATTCTTCAATAAGAAAAGGAAAATTGTCTTTGAAACTGATTATAGCTGGCTTACTGACTCTCAATTTCGATTTTTTCTGTGTCCTGATATTCTGTTGAAGCCACTGGAATATTGCCATTCCATTTTTTCTGCTTTGCAACAAAGGCACAGCTCAAAATCCAGAGGCTGATGGCTGCTTTTGAGGGGCATGGGAGACTTAAAAGTAAACAGCTCTTATTTCTTTCTTGGGGCAGTATTTCAGACTTCATTGTTCCCCTACTGCTCATACACTGATTTGCTCCTAAACAGCACAAACAGCCTGTGAGCTACATCCTCCCTTCCTATATTATCTTCTGTGAGAACCACTCAACAGGCATTATGGCTTTCTTGGCTTGCCACACTTCATTAACACTCTGGTAACCACCCCTCCTCCAGCCAGCCATTAAGCAACACCTTTAATAATTGAGATTTAAAGGCTCAGGGCATAACAAACAGCTTCAAGTTACAACTTTACAGATACCACTATGGAACTGTGTAAATCTCCAGATTTGGGTAGGCAAATCAGTTAATTAGACTTGCATTAAGTGACAAACTTTGTGGGTGCTCTGACATCAGACATCCTGAAGTTGAGCTTTAAATAACAAGGGTCAAACCTGTAAGGCCCAGGGGAGGAACAGCGATGTCCCACTCAGTGCCCAAAAAAGCAGTAGCAGTGACTGCAGCTGCTCTGACTTCCAGACAGCTGTGAGTGCCCTGTTACTGCAGCCCATTCCAGCTGTGTTTTCCCTGGTTTCTTCCTTCGGAGCTTCTACAGTTACATGAACATCAGTGCAGCTGCAGTCAGCAGAGCCACTCTCCACTGATGATGCTCCACGGGCTGCCCACAGCAGACACAACCCTTGTTCTGCCACCCTGCATCCCCTGCCTCCAGCACACAGCTGGCTCTGTCAAAACAGGTCCCTGCAAGCCACGGAGGCTGAGCACAACTTCCCCTGCCCTGATCTACAGCTGGGGAAATGCTACATCTATGAGTCACTGATAGCCAGTAAATGTTCAAAGCTGGAGAGATCTGGAGCTGCAGCTGCTCTTTCACGAGGGCAGTAAGAGGTTAACCTTCAGTCGAGAGGCCCAAGTGTCTGTGCTCCATCTCTGCATGAGTTATCTCCCTGTTGCTGCATTTAAAAATACTGCATGTAATTAACTGTTATCAGGTTGTTAAGCAGTGTGCTGAAGTGTGTATCATTCAATCACTTCCTTTATTTACAAAGTTCCTGCCATTCTCTGAAGCAGCAGCCCGGGACAGGCTTGACTTGCTTGGATGAGGTGGGTTTAGTGCATCAGATTCTGGTAGCAAAGCAGATTCTGGAGAGATGAGAGAGAGATGTGAATCTTTTTGGTTCCTCAACCGCTAAACACACCCTGCAGAGTGGCTGTGTGTAAATGAGACACACACACACACCACTGTTACCAAATACATCACTGTAACAATGTGTTGTGACCTGAACCACGCATCACGGAAGGAATGCACAATACAGCTTCCAGTCACTGTAAACCAGCCTTATGCACAGATGGAATTTTTACCGATGTATGTGTCACTAACTTCAGTGCCCATAGATATATACAAGCTATGTGGCCCATTCACACAAAATAACTGCTCACTTCCATGGACTTCTGTGCCCTTTTCATCATGACCTGGCTTGAAACAGGACAGAACAAATTTTCTTTCCAGTAATTTTACTTTTCAGTTAAGTCTCTTATAAATAACTGCACTTCCTAAAATTAACAGTAAGCTCTTCAGTCACCGTCTGCTTCAAGGATTGATAACACTTGATGTTTATAGTTACTGCTGGAGAATGATACACAGAATGAAGGCCACTGCTTGGGTCAGCTAAACTTCTTGTGCACAGGAAACAAATGGTCACACCTGTGACCTCCTCCTGTGGGGAGGGGCAGAACCTTGACACATTTCCTGCACTTCATTTCCTTAAAAAAAGCAAATCAGGAAGTCAGTGCACATCATGTTAGACCACAGGCTGGAGATGGGAGACATGACAACAGGAGAAGATGGCACATCCACCACTGTCCTTTCTGCCTCTCTCCACAAGGCCCAGATTCTCATAGCTCCCACCACTTTTTTTGCCACTCTCCTCTCCTGGTCTGGCTACTGTTCTCTGCTTTCTTTCCCAGCTACACTAGCCCTGGCAATGTCTGCAAGGAGCCCAAGATGATATGAAGCAAGATGAGATCTATGTGATTTTCTTCCATGCATTCCTGGTTTGAGGCAGCACCAGGACTTGTTAGGATGGTACCTGGGCATGAAGCCTCCTTTGCTCTTAGGGCACTGGGCCAATCATCAGTATCCCAGATCTACGTGCATCCCTCCCCAATATATGTAGTAGAGGACATCTGTAGCTTCTGAACAATTTTCTTCTTTGTCATCTGCACACCATGCTTCATGCCAGATGACAAGATAATATTTGCAGCAACAAAGCACTCTGGAGCACAGCAACTTTCTAGAGAGAGCAAGCACAGCCTGTAGCAACATGGTTTTACCAGCTTAGTCATGTACCTAGAACAGAAGACACCAAGATGCTGAAGATGGAAGAGGGTACTCACAGCAGCAGACAGAAAAAAAATGTTTTAAAGACATCAGTTCAAAACACTGCATCCCTGAGCAGTGAAAAAGTGATGCCAACAGCTAGGAAAGAGTGATGCCTTACAGAGGTCATAGCAGAGCACTTGGAAATCAGAGGCAAGCCAGAGACAAAAGAGAGGGTCTGGACAGCACTGCCAGGTATAGAGTTTCATTTCTTTTCAACACAAATATGTATCCTATGTCAATGACTACCATGTGCAGTAGCTTCAACTTGGATTATGATGAACACCACAATGAAAGAGGTGCATGCTACTACTGCATGCCATTAATGAGAAAAAAAGAAGAAAAGCACTTTCCAATCTGAACCCGGTAAGAACCTATGAACCTAGCAAAGATTCCAAAAAGTATGTCTCAGTTTGGTTGGGGGGAAAAAAATTAAATGAAACCACCCTCTTTCATGAAACAATCTTTTACATAATGAATCAATCAATTATCTTTACTCTGGTATGTTCAAATCAAGGGAATCATCACTGAAAATAACAACCAATTTATATATCTCCCTTAAAGCCACAGTAAGCTACACTGCTGATTCACTAATGAACAATAAAGGTCATGACTACAATATCATTCTAAGTAATTTCAGATTGTGCAATGTGATAGACTTGAAGTGGTATGCTCATAAAAATATAATCAAGATACTTTACAGAGGGAAGTAATGATGGAAAAAGATCAGTGCTCTGCCTAGATACCAGGCTGAGAGGAAGGAATAATTCAATGTGATGAGGAACTCTGTTGGCTAGACTCATCTGGCCCTAGCCAAAGCCTCTGGATGAAAATGCAAGCACTTCAATGAGCTTTGGATAAAGCTCCTTAATAGGAGAAGGGTATCTGAAAGGGCAGGGAGAGAATGAGGCATCTGTATCCTGGAATGAAGTCAGGGAGCTAAGACCCAACAGTCTTAAACATCAAATAAACAGCTAGAGTACTAGATGTTAATTGCTGAAATGCTTCACTCTACATGGAGACAATTGTTTTCAATTGTATTCAGAGAAAAGACTAACCAAAATGCAGTTAATTTACTTTTTAATTTTTTAATGCTCATGATCTAGAGAGGGGTATATGCAGCAATGAAGAAACAAGACATTGTACCAGTAGAATAGCACATCCCTGCTCCATGGATCTTACAGCTAAGATGGCAACTGGGGCCATGTAGCAGAGTCTGCCCTAAATTGCAGCATCAAATCTTTGAATGTTACCTGAACCAAATGCTTCAGAGGAAGCTGCAGTTAGTCAGGAATTAATAGTTTCCACAGCCTTTACAGGATAAAAGCAATTTCTCCTTTACTTTCTGGAAGTTAATTTGTACCAAAGCTACTATTGTCTAAGTCCAGGTTTGCACAAAGATGCAGATTTCAGAAACACGAAACACTTGGTGGTATGTCTGTTCTTACAGATGTTGATTTAAAAAAAAAACAAAACAAAACCTATAATATTTAACCTTGAAAGACCTACTATTTGAATCACATAGAAAAAAAACCCAAATTATAGTAGAGAGCCAGTGGTGAGTTGAGAATGAAGTTTTTTTCAAAACTCAGAGTTAAATCTTTAGTGCTGAGTTGGGCTCCTCTCTAATAAAACCATGTGTGGTGTTCTTCCAGTGTCAGTAAAATGGGTTTTTCTTTAAAAGAACTCCGCAACATTTTAAAGTCCCCTCCTTTTAAAAAGATAAAAAAATAAAACCGAGAAAATTCCTGTCATATGAAGCAGCTACAATATAAGCTGTTACTCAAGAACACTGCACTTCCTAAGACAGAAAACCACAAAGTAACAATACCATTCTAGGGATGCAAAATGGTGGAAAATTATCAGGGTTAAAGGTTCTGAATTGATTTTATGTTTTCACATTGGGATTAAAGTGATTTCAGCTGGGACCCACCATTACAGATGTACTGATAATTTCCATGTGCATTTTTAGACTGTGTACAAAGAAGTGTAATAACAGACAGCTGAACATTTTTCATTGTTCAGTAGAACCAAAATGTTTCTGAAGAAATTTCTGTAAGACCATGACCACTGCAGTAATCACTCAGTAACAGAGCTCTCTTCAGATGTTTGATGACAAGAGAGAAGGGAGAGAGAGCTGTCAGCCCTTCAAAGAAAGAAATCAAACTAAAATGACACTAGGACTGTTATTCCTCTCAATAACACTAAGGAGATTCCAAGTTAAGATCAGTTAACAAGCCTCTTCAAAGGAAAAGTCAGATTATTCATTAAATAACCTTTCCTGATATTATTTGCAGGATATTCAACAAAAAGCATTTTATTAAGGCAACATTACAGAAGCATTATTTAAACTACAGAAAGTACAGGGAGTTCCAAATTTATCCAAGCATCATTGACTGACTGCCATCCTTCCCTCATGTCTAAGTTGACACGGAATTCCATGGGTCAGGGCTCTGGAAGGTATGGATGCCCGTGAGAGGCAACTTCCAAACACTACTTGCTCCAAGCTCAAGACCAGTGCACCCCTATAAAGAAGAAATAAAGCAACGAAGGTAGAAACCTGCATGGATAAGCAAGAGTCTTCTGGAAAAAATTAAAGGGAAGAAGAAAATTTATAGAACGCAGAAAACAGGACTGTCAACTGGGAAGGAATATAGCAAGTGAGTCAGAGAATGCAGGGATGCAACAAGGCAAGCCAAGACCCACCTGGAACTAACGCTGGGAAGGAGTATCAAGGACAACAAGAAGGGTTTCTTCCAGTACATCAACAAAAAAAGGAAGAATAGGGGAAAAGTAGGCCCACTGATGATTGAGATGGATGCCCTAGTGGCTGAAGACACAGGGAGAGCAGAGTTACTGAATGCCTTACTTGCCTCAGTCTTCACTGCAAAAACCTACCCTTTTGAACCCCAGATCCTGGAGAACAGAGATAAAGTCTGGAGTGAGGAAGAATTTCCTTTGGTAGAGGAGCACCAGGTTAGAGACTACTTGGCCAAACTGGATGTCCATAAATCCACGGACCCTGATGGGATGCACCCACAAGTTCTGAAAGAGATAAATGTTCTTCTTAGGCCACTCTACATCATCTTAGAGAGGTCATGGAGAACAGGAGAGGTGACTGAGGACTGGAGGAAGGCTAATGGCACTCCAGTCTTTGAAAAGGGCAATGAGGACCCAGCAACTACAGCCAATTAAGTCTCACCTCTGTCCCTGGTAAGGTGATGGAAAAATTTGTTCTGGATCAAGTCAAAATCTATAAGAAAATGTTAAATGAGGGACCAAAACCTGGTGACACATGGGTATGCACAACAGTACACTAACACCTAGATCCAAGCAAAAAGCCATTTGCATGGGTTTTCAACTGTGAAATCCTGCTGAGATTGGTTTTACTTGCCAGTTTTTGTCATGACTGCTCTCTGTACTTCCCTTCACCCGGAAAAAAAAGAAAAGGCTATATTTTTTCTTTAAATGAAGAGAAGTGCCAGCTACTCAATATCCAAGGACCCCGACTGGCTCAGGATTTTACTTGATAACCTGGGCTGGCTTTTGTTCAGATTTACTGCTCCCTCTTTTTGCCCTTGGCTGGAAATGGCTGCTAATTTCCAAGATGCTGTCTCAGACTATCGAATGAGCAGATCCAGCCTCCCTGCTGAATTACATCTGCAGTGGAACAAAAATGACAGATAATTCATTTTCTATTAAAGTTAACACTCTCCTTCTCTTGCTTCCCACATATGTTATACAGTGGATGTGTTTCATGTTCTGCTCTGTTTTTTTCAGCTGTTGCAAGTGCATGAGTTATCAATTATTCTCTGGGCAGAGAGAGAACGGTGACTTGAGGAACAGATTCCAGTTTACTTGACTCCTCACCTCATCATCACTCAAACATTTAAATGAATCCTGTTGGGCCAGAGGTCTGAAGTAGAGTGATTCTTAGGTGCTCTCTTTCCCGTCATTTCCCCTCTCACTGAATGGTTAAACAGAGCAGAAAAACAACCTTTAAGGCTAATAATTTTTTCAAACAGCTGTAGGATCCCATCTGCTCATGCAGAACAGAGTATAGAATGAGTGGAGACCACACTGATAACAGACAAAAGCCAGCAGAAGGTATGAGTTCTGTCAGGATCTCTATCATCAGATGCAGTTACATTTGGTAGACGGAAGTTTTTTAATACAGCAAAAACTCCACCATTGCTGTAGAATGTGGTTATCCTGTTAGCATATGCTAGCATTATGTTACTTAATATATTTCCAAGATACAGCTTGAGGAAACTCTGACTAGTGGCCTATGTACCATTTAACACCAACCACACACCTACAGAGTTTTGCTGGCATGCTTCTGGCATAACCACAGCTTTACCTGCAGTAAACATGCTATGCAGATTTCACAAATAAGCATCAATCAAAAAGCAGCATCACTGTGCATCTTGTGCTTCGTTCATGCCATATTTAATGAATTGTTTTAGTATATTTTGTTCGGGTGCTAAGTGAAAAAATTAGCGATGCTGCTAAGTTACATAACTTTTAAATAGTAGAACAGTGCCATCTTTTTCAAGCTTGAAGGTAAGGGTAACGATTCTTAAGAAAGCAGGAATTAATTTTCTCCAACAGGTTACAGGAATTTTAGCTGCATCCTTGCTCTTAAAGTTACTGGTCCATAACCACTAGTGATCTACACATTTGCAATTCTTCAACAACTCTGAATAACATTCATTAAGTCCTACTTTTACTACACTTACATCTGTAGTAAAATGAGATGAGGTAGAGAAGAACGTAGAGAGCAAGTAAAGACATATTCCTTTTTCCAGGATCTCCAAAATATGGAGAGACTTGAATGACACACATTGGTGGGCAGAGTATAATAGTAACAAATATAACAAATAACCTAATCAGAGCTTATTAAATTACTACCAGACTGACCCAGGCAGCAAGGAAATGAAGGAATATCCTCTTACAGTGATTGCATTTCAGTCTAACCCACTGCTCACTGCAATAGAGAGGAACAGATGCATGCACTGAAGTGCTTCTGGATTAGGCTCACATGAGCTTCTACAGCATTTCTTGCAGAATAAGGTGTTACTCAACCTGGATCAACATATCCAAAGCATGATTTTCTAGAGTGTTGCAGTTGAAGATAAAACATAAAAGAGTTAGGTGAATATAAGGGCAAAGAAAGCTCGACAAAAACATGTGGAATTCAGAATATTCTCTTGATATGTTTTTAAGAGACTTCTGTGCAGAGAAATTAAACATATCACCTACTTAGGAAATGGAAGCTGTTTGGCTGCCAGTTGTATGAGCTGTGTTGAAACAGCTGCTCCAGCAACTGTTTTTATTATTAAATTTTTCAGTGATTCTCTTGATCCCAAATTAGATACCTCTTACCTTTAGTCACTAGTTTAATATAAAAGCTTTCTCCTCTCAAGACAGGCTTTCTCCAAGGATAATATTAAAAAACAACTACAGGTTTGCTGAAAGCACTGACCCTCCATGGTTCACATCTCCCCCACCTTGGGTCTTCAAGGTGTGTGGCACTCTGAGCACTTACAACTCTGAACCCAGAATTATATTTGAGTTAAGATTTCACAGCCTGTCATTACCTTACAGCATGTAATTAAGACTGTCCACACAGAATTCACTCTCCTACTTTATTATCATAATCTCCTTCCCTTGTTCATAAATGTGCACATAAGAATACCCAACTGACCCACTTTAATGACTTGTTATTAGAAGCTTGAAACCTGCCATCATGACAGTGCAACTTGTTCTTTTTACCACATTTCCTGTTTTTTTCAGAACCTGCTTTGCAATGATTGGATGAAGGTGACAGAACTGAATAGAGGTTCATGCACAACACTGGAGAGCTGCAGGAAGCTCGCTCAATGAATCCTGATCCAACATCCTTGAAAATACTCATCCTCACTTCCACGACCTATTTATCATGAGAAAGTCAAAGCCAGGAACTGCAGTGGAATTGGCTTATGTTACAATAAACTTCCTCACAGAAAGAAAAGCTTATTTCCTCACTTTTGCAGGCTACAGTCTATACCTTTTGATCCATTCTGATTTGTAATCCAACATAAGCAGCAACATTTTTATTCCAAGTGTCTGTACTTACAAGGAAGTCAGCTAAGATTCCCAGCCTATGTGTCTCATAAGCAATTTCAATATCTATCTCAACAACATGAAGGATGTATTTGCATTTTGTAGCACACATCTTACTCCTCAGGTTTCATTCAGTACATTCCTCTGTTGATGCATTCCATGGGACATATGCTTTTGTTTTTTAATTTGGTGTTCTTTTTAATTTGCATTCACTTACTGCTTTTTCACAGATCCTTCATCTCAACCCAACCATTTTGTAGTGACACTTCTTTCTTGCATTAATATTTTGTTCCCTAACAGATGTTTTGTTCTTTTACTCACTGGAGGCACAGCTAAAACAACTTCCTTTTCTGAAGCAATGTCTTCATGACTTCATTTAATATTATAATGTCGATTCAGTCTCTTTTGTTCAAAGACAGTATTTTACTCCACCTCTTCTATTTTTAAACTGAACTTGGTGCCCTTAGTTTGAGTGGGAGGTCCTTATGCCTGGTTATACACTAAAACCCACACCAGATCCATGGTTTTTGTAAATGTGACACTTTTATTTTTTAATTTTTATTTACCCCAGCTAGTATCTTCTTGCAAACAGACTGGCTGTTTAGTTTCAAAATATTAACTGACTTTTAAACTATTACATATTGCATTAAATGTCTTTTCCTTATGAGGAGTTGACGGACTTATTAGAAAAATTGACAAAACCCATCTCTGTCTGCCTCATTCTACAATTCCACAGTATTCTTATGGGACATCTGGTTTTTAGTGTTGGGGTTTTTTTTTCCCTTTTTTTTTTCCCTAAGCTATGTCCCAGTTGTTGCAGACATTTTCTTTGCTCAATTTTCTTTAGTTATTCCCATGGAAATTACAGAAGTGGCCTGCCTGTCGCAATCCATGATTTGTTGTCATGAACCTTGACCTTTCTGACTTTCTAAAGTGTACTTATTCAATATTAAGATTTAATTTGGCTTGGATAGAGGCATCCTTTTCATTTCAACCAATATTTCTATTTTATTAGAAAGCTGGAGGTATGTTTTAAAACCAAATCTCCCTCCTTCTGAATTCAACTTAAGAGATTTCTGTAACCGTAATCCTGTTTACAGTTCTCTTCCCTTCTTTCAGACAAATCTTATAAAAAGACACAAGATGTTTTTTTAAAATGTCTACAGTCCACTGACCCTTTCCTAAAAGCTCTATTTTTAATACTCAAGACTATTCTTGTAGAGGGTTTACACAGGTTATTTATAAACTCTGCATGCTTTGGGGTAAATGTGTTTTGACACCATGCACAAAAAAAGCCTTCAGACTTCCCATACGACACTAGGTTGATATCTGTACCATGCCACACAGCAGCAGAGTAACCAAAACAGAGATAAATCCAACTTGCAACAGAGCATTTCCAGCTTTTTCCTGAGATACCTATCACAAACATGTCCCACACTGGATCTGGACTCCATTCTTTTTGAAATACTATTATTTCCCTGACATCTCAGAGATGCTGGGCAGTTTTCACAGCTATCAGTTTTATTACCTGCAGAGGTTAAGTTGGCTAAGCAAATCTTAAACTGTTAGATACTGGATTCAAGCTAATCTTTTAATGAGCACATGAGCTTGGTTCCCAAGCCTGTGCTTTAGCATGTAAGAATGATCTTGTTTCTTTGCCTGTACTTCATCTTGGCTGGTTTACTGCAATGTATCTTAGAGGTCCCTGATTAGGACCAGTATTTCCATTAAAACTGATTCTAATTTCATCTGCCACGACTTAACCAAAACCACACACATTTCATTTATCATGAGATTACCACAGTGGAAGATAAAGACAGATAAGCTTTTGCTGCATATTCAATGAAAATACAGCTGTCAAGATAAAAACCCTATTTTAAAAATATCCCTGGAGTTACTGGTATTATTTTATATTACTAAAACAGAAGAGAACGTAAACAATGAAGAACCAAAGAACATACTGTTTGGTTGTGAGAATGATGCAGTGCTAGGGCTTGCACAAGAGGCTCAAGCCAGAGCTGACCTACAGATGAATCCTGTCTTTTTTACCAATAACCTTTGTATCAGTGGGTATTGTACTGGGTTACAACAATAGTTATGCTGATGCCAGCAACTAAACTTTGTATCAGTATGCTGATACCAGCAACTAACCACTCAAAATATAATTTGTGCTGACTTGATGTCTGGAGATAATATTTTAGGTAACCCTACCAACCACACCCTGGACTCTGGCCAAATCTTGGTCCTGCTTGGTTGGGGGGCATAAACCAGATAGTTCCACATAGCAAAATATGCAAGTCATTTTGATTTGATGATTTTTTTAAGCATGTAAGGCTGGATGCCTCTTGCAGCAGCTTTGGATGCCTCACCTACGGGTGGATGCACTGCACAAGATCTCCAAATCCTCGCTGCAACCGGGGCTCCCCAGTCACTGCGGATCTGGGTGATGGGAACGTATAGAAGTGGTGATGGATCTCAGTCACTGTCCTTTCTCTTATGTAGTAATGATTTGATGCATTACCCCGTGTATTTTCTCTCTGTCTGCTTTAGGTACTTTGTTCTGAATTTTTCTTACTAGGTTGTATTATTTAGCTATCACCAGCAAAACACATCTCATCTTTTCACCCTGGTGTCCAAGTCTCATTACCATCCCCAATTGGCAAAACACATGGAGAGAGAGCAGCCCTGAGGAAAAGTATTGGGGGTGGCAGTAGAGGAGAAGCTCGACATGAGCCATCAGTGTGTACTTGGAGCCCAGAAGGCCAACTGCATCCTGGGCTGCATCAAAAGAAGGGTGGGCAGCAGGGCAGGGGAGGTGATTCTGCCCCTCTGCTCTTGTGAGACTGCACTTGGAATACTGCCTACAGCTTTGGAGGAATGATACAGACCTGTTGGAAAGTTACAGACCTGTTGGACCGAGTCCAGAGAATGGCCACAAAGATGATGAAAGGGATGGAGCACTTCTCCTGTGAAGACAGGCTGAGAGAGTTGGAGTTGTGCAGCCTGGAGAAGGCTCCAGGAACACCTTGCAGCGGCTTTCTGCACATGAAGGGGGACAACAGCAAAGCTGGGGAAGGGCTTTTCACCAGAGAGGGTAGTGACAGGACAATGGGTAATGGTTCTGAACTGAAAGAGGTTGCAAATTTAGCAATTTAGGTTAGATATCAGGAAGAAATTCTTCACCATGAGGGTAGTAACACACTGGAATCGGTTGCCTGGGGATGTTGCTTATACCCCTTCTCTGGAGGTGTTCAAGGCCAGGTTGGATGAGGCCTTGTGCAACTTGGTCTAGTGAGAGGTGTCCATTCAGGGGGGGTTGGATCATGATGATATTTAAGGTCCTTTCCAACCCTAACCATTTAGTGATTTTATAATTTTGTGATTATTATTTACATTTCATGTAACCAGGATCATGAAATTACATGGGCCATTCTTTTTCACACCCTACATAATTCTAATCCTGCTTCAGATGCCAAATTATCAAGCAATTTCTTTCTTTTTTTTTTTTTTCTCATTTATTTGAGGGGAATATAATAATAAAAAGAAAAGTTTTGCATTGAAAGTTATAAAAGACTACTTACAATTGGTTAATTGGTTCTCAATTCTTTCTTTTTGACTGCTTTCTCTTAATTTGAATCAATATGGGAAATGGGAGAGATGCAGACTTTTTTCACTTACCCTAAAATATCACCCTTCTCTTCAATGCTTTGCACCACCTCAGATGCACAATCTGTGCATTACTAACAACACGGAGTAATGCATGTTGTTAGTAATATTATGCACCAGAATATTATGTACCAGTTAGTAATATTATGCACCAGAAGTTAATAGACTTGCTTTGTAACTCTATAATGTATGTCTAGTAATGTGGTTTCACTGGTAGACTTCTGACTTCAGTGACTGGACTGGGCTGATGAGTTATTCACTGCCACTGAACTTTTGGCAAAAAAACCCCCACATTTATGAAAAAATATCTGCAGTCCAGATATCTAATCAGGTGAATGATGCTCCAATTTAATCAGTGACACAAGGCAGCAATGGCATCCCCTGCAATATCTACAGTCTGCATCAACATTTCCACTCTCTGGCTGCCATAAAGCACAACTTTGGGCCTAAAAAGGTAAGAAAGCAAATTCAGTATAGCAATGTCACAAAGTTAACTGAAGAGAGGAATGGTGGAAAACAGAAGCATCTTGTTACTAAGTGTTGGCTGAGCATGAAGAAGGTCTCTGGAAGATAACTTGGCAGAACAGCAGCGTGTTTGCAGAAGAGAGCAACACTGTCACTGTTACTGAGAGCCACATGGCACTTGTCAACACCAAAAAACAACCAGAAGGTCACATCCCTCACCTGACAGCTACAGCCATGACTTCCTTGCTGGGTCAGTGCTGTGTAACAAACTGTTGGATGGCAAGGAGGAATGTAAATCAAGTACATAAAATGAGAAGGGGGACAGATTTTTTGCAACAGGGGATGGAGTAAGTTAAAATCAAAGTGATTTAAAGCAAAAAATCTAATTGTGGTTTAAACCTAAAAGCAGGAAGGTGTGAGTTAAATAACTGATTAAATCTTGCTTTTTCATCTGTGCTCTTCAGTTAGTCGATTCCCATAGGCTGGGAATGCTCTGACAAGTTGATTTGCAGCTAATTACAGACTGCACTAAAATTGTGATTTCTTTTTGTTAACCAGGAAAATATACTATATACATATTTAAGTAATGTCAGTATATTAATTTCAGATTCTTCTAGACAATGGTGAATGATGACATTTAACAGAATTAACTTTGCCTTGTGATTTGTGTCAAGTCATTTTCAGATCAGTTTTGGTACTCAGTTAAATTGCAGAAATCCTGCATTTTGAAATGAACATAGTAAAATAGAGGGAAGAAGACCCAGAAGCAATAAAAAGCTAAGAAAAATTTGCTAAGTAGTCCATTCCTTCCATTTGATGAACCTTCTTTCTTCATGACATAGGTGTTACAGAAACTTTTTGATCCAAAGAGATCAAAATGACTGAAGTCCAGAGGCCACCTCATAAATTGACTCATAAATTGCATGGGGATCCCAGTCCTTTGAGTTAAGATTGTTTTCATGCTGTATAGTGTAAGACCTAAGTGCTCCATCTATTTAATTAATTTATAGATAATATCTGGATCACTGTATAGAAATATTGAAGGGGAGGGATTTTGCAGGCTTAGCTCTTAAAGTCTAGCAGGAAAAATATTTACCATAGTATCTAGAAACTGAAATTGGGTAATTTCAGACTTAGGGAAAAAAAAAAGGAATAATCTTTCAAAACAGTAAAATAATTAACCTCTGAAGAATGTAATGAAATCTCCACAACATGACATTTTAATTGTAGGTTAGATGCTTTTGTAAATACATTTATATAAGTGATGCAAAGGATCAAAATTGAAACTTAGTTTGATGCATGAATGGAGAAGTCTTTGGGGGCTCAGGCAGGGTATGAAATGCTGTTCTCAGCTACTGCCTTAAGAAGCTCAAGTTGCAGGATCAATCTGAACAGAAGTTTCCAAAATGGCAAGACTGTGCTGCCACTGTACTGCAAGGCTAGTTCCTTAATGGCTTTGCAAGCTTCCCAATTTTGAGATATGTTACAATTCAGACAGATATTCTTTGAGCAAATTGCTAGTTGGTTCGGTGCTCTCCTCCCAGCCACAACAATACAGCCAAACTCATCTGCACTTTGGGAACTCATTTTTCCATGCTAACAGTTACTTTCAAACGTTTGTACTGCCTTTCCAGCCCCACCCCTTTCCTAAAAAAAGAAAAAAGAAAGAAAGACCAAAAAAGACCGTTTTCCAATAATACAAGGATGCTAGAGAAAGTCTGGAGTATTAGCTTTCCTTTGGAATCAGCATTTCTTATCAGGAACTTGGCTGAGATTTCTGATCTACATTTATCATGTCACCAGTGTCCCAGCTCAGTGTCTGATACTGCTTTTGGTCACAGCCAGTTTTTCCATCAACAAAGAAAAGAATGTGTCCTCGAACGTGAGATTTCTCCAAACAAGGCTGCCATTGGCAAGCCTGTGATTTACATTAAGACAGAATTCCATAAAAGCAAGTTCAAAAATAAAACTACAAGCAAACAGAGTGGATTCAGCTTCATATGTATTCTGGAGCTCCATCGGGAAAATAATCTGTATTACACCAAGAAAAGAGGCATTAAAGTAGTTTAAAAAATGCAGCTCCTCCTCCGAAAAGAGGAGGCTAAGAGGTATAAGAATCAAGCCATCTTCCTCTTAAGCAAGAGGATTTAAGGATGCTTTATGCTACTACTCAGCACTACTTAGCTGTAGCCCCAGGGCAACATGTTAAGTGTTGAGTGCAAAGAAGGGATCTCTCTTGCAAAGCCTTCCATTTCCTTCCTCACTTCGCTGCTTTTCTGCAGATTTATCAGCATAACACAGTGTGAGATGAAGAACTGCCACTCTCCTGCCACAACCACTTACCATCTAATTCAGATATTTGCCTCTGCAGACACTGCCAGAGCAAGGCAACAGACTGGCATTATTTTACCTAGACACTTAAATATGTAAAGCCAGCCACATGTAAAACCTTTATCCTCTTTTCAGAGAAAGAGCTGCCTCCTCTTTTCAGCTTTTAATTGAATGTGTAACCTTACACAGGAATAGATCCTCCACACTCAAAAGCAAAAAGGGCATCACTGAGCCCAGTGAGAGTGGGACACTGGGTTGGATTTGCTGCTGCATATTCTGAAAAGACAAACACACCTGACACCTGAATTCCTCAAATGCAGCTAGTACATACTTATATTACCTTAATTTGGCCCGCAATATCGAAGCATAAATTACCAGCTTCAGAGAAAGAAAAATACCAATCAAAAGGCCAAAGCAGAAACAACGTTTTACAGTGTAGATTTTTACAACCCAGCAACAGAGCTGTCTGCATACTTGCCGGCAGCCTGACTCCCCCTTTGTGCAGGATGGGTATCTTTGGATGGGAATGGGGCACCGCTTTAGAGGCACCAGACATTCATAAAGCTACTTGGCAGGGGATCATTCCTCCTTCTTGCCTAGTGGGGGAGAAAACCGAAGCTCTCTTACTCAATTTTTCCATGTCCACACACACTGGCATGACTTCTGCTGGCTTCCAGGTAAAGAGAAGAGCTTTCTGCACAGGTCCCCTCTACCCTTGCCATGGCACAGATCCCCTCCTCCACCCCATCCAGTGAAACTGGATAAAGTCCAAGCAGTTTCCTCTCTTCCCTTGTGTTGTGCCACACCAGAGCTGCAGGCAAAGGTCACATCCTCCTGGATTCAACACAACATGGCAATAAGTATCCGTTTCCTAGCATCTACAGCCTTCACCTAAAGCCTCGTTAGGTATCTCCTTTTAGATTGGACTTAAACAGCTAACTTAAACAGCTCGGTGGTTTGACCAAGGTGATGACAGGTACAGGACGAGGGCAGGAAACCATGAACTAACACCAGAATGCTGGGGAGAAGAAAGCTGCTCTTTGAGCAAATACTACCTCTGTATTTCTTTCTGTTTTCTTGTTTCTCTTATTTATTTTTTTTTAAATAATGCTGCCCATTACAGTAGTATTCATGAGTCCTCCACTGAGAATGAGTTGGTAAATAGATGTTTTTCCCCTATACTTTAGGGGTCTGACTTTAGTCAGACATGAGAAGGAAATAAATCATTCATTTCCATTAGTGGCTGGCAACGAGACTGCATCCTCTTCTGGATTTAGACTTCACTAGTAGAAATCTAGTAAGTTGTGAATGCCAGGGTTTAATGACTGCAGGAACATGAAACCGCAAAATTTATAAAACCTAAGTGAGGCTGCAGCTGATGGCTGGAATGCAGGGCGTGACATCCCAAGGCTTTGCTCCTGGCAGGCTGGAAAACCCTCTGGAGACAGAGCAACGTCATGGCTGTGTGTGGCACTGTTAGCATTTGGGTCAGCAAGCACACAACTTCTCCAAAATACAGGACCTCTCACTCCCCAGCATAATCTTCTTAGATGCTGAGAGAAATTACAGTTTTCACACTGATTTCCAAAAGCTTATTGAGTGTTTGGATGACTTACTAGATGATGAGTTTCAGCCAGCTAAATACTCAAACCTGCCATAGAAGCTAAGGACTCATGTTTTCAGCAAGTTAAATGGAGGTTTGAGAAGAACACTGTGAGATTCATGATCCCATTAAGACAGACCTACATTAAAAAAACAGCAACAGCCCAACACAAAACCACAGGGTGCAGCGGTGAAGAGTACACACACCTTGGGGACATGCCAAGGTTTCAAATCCCCATGTGGGCTTGAATTGGAAAGGAATAGAAGGAATACACACAGGACATCACTACAAAAAGCACACCAGCATCTGTAGTGTGGTGCTCAGTTCAGGTATCCTCACTCAAAATGAATACCAGAGAAATGAACGAATTCAGGAAGTTGCTTCACTAGGAAATTTGTATTTTATAAAGATAAAAAAACCAAGGTAGATTAACTTGAAGGGAAAATGAATAAAAGGAGACATAATATAGGAATTTGAAAATTGCTCTACAGGCTTATACTGGGTACCAATTGCTAATTTATCATTGTAATAAACTCAACAAAACTGATGTTTAAAATAGATAAAGAAGAGTGTGCATAATTAAACCACACCTACCTAAACTCCAAAAATCACTGCTAAGAATCAGGAGATGTGAGCATTGGAGGACTATAAAGAAAATGGCTATTTATCCAGGATAGTAAGAATATCCACACTTGGCCAGGAAATACATACAGAACACACTGTTGGAAAGCAGGATTCTGTTAGAAAAGCCAGTTATGGCTCAGGATGGATTTCCAAAACAGTGGCTGACACAAATATTATTTAAAGGCAGTAACTAAACTACACATCTTTTGGATTAGAAACAACAGGCATTTTTAAATGCCTACAAACACCCAACAGTGTCATGTGAGACAGCCTTTATAGATTGGTGTCCAAAAGTAAAATATTCTTTGTATTTTCATCTAGAATTGGACGCAGCATTACATATTTATCAATCAATCTCTCCAATGACAACTCTGAAAATAAACAGCTCAGAGCAAAAAGAAAAAGATACAAAAAGAGACTGTTCACTGATTTCCTAAATGCCAGCACTACTTCACAACAAAGAATCTCTTTGTGTTTATAAAGTGATTTTTGTATTTCTTTTACAAATTGTCTTGCTTCTAGGTTCAAGAAGTGAGCAACTCCTCCAAGGTCTTTCCAAACCCATCTAATTTTGAAGGAGAAATATTTTCTATTCTTTTCCTCCAACTGCTTTCCACCAATCTATTCTAGCATCCTCTCACTCCCCTTTCTGGCTTGCTAAATCTTACACTCCACTATTAGAACTCCCATAGAAACGGGACTGATATCTCTGAAATGCTTCCTTTTTGTCATGCCCCATTGGCTTCAGACTCAAATTACCCTTCATTGAATTGATAAGGATTAAAGTCCAAACAAAAGCACTCAGAAGTCACTCATATTTCCACAGTACTCAGTTAAAGCACAGAGATGCACTGCTTGAATAGGACTGCCAGTCAGCTGGTCTGTGGCAACAGTGGGACTACAGTAGCTGTGGCTGCTGCAGGGGAAGCTTTCAACAGTGGTACTCTCTCAATGCCAGGCAGGACTGTATCACTATCAACCTGGTCATTTGTGCCCTGCTATGACCCATTACAGCTCTTGCAGAGCCAGCTTTGTCCATGTCATGCTTTCTATCCATGGACCATGACTCCAGCTGACATGTTCAATCAAGATGCATTTCTTTTTTAAATTCTAAAGTTCAAATTTATAGCACAGGTAGAAAGATGGCACTAAGTTAGAGTTGCAAAATAATCTCTCATGTTGTAGCTGGGTATCAACTGTGAGCTGATTTCTCTAACCATTGGAGGGAGGGTGATGCAGTGTGTGTGTGAGGCTTGACACTGTACCTGGGTAAGGATGCATACTGCCTTTCCATTCCCTCGAAGTAGAGATTGTATGAGCTCCCATCTGGACCTTTTCCAGGCACCTGTGGAGGAGAACAATCAGAATGAACATCAGTTATGCAGCCCAGCTATTAACAGTGCACCTCAGAATGATAAGCAGAAAACCCATGATGCTGCAACATGACAAAATCAACTAAAGAAAGGCGGGGGCTCAAAGAAGCTCCAAATCCCAGGCAAAATCTTATCACCGCTAACAACAAAGGCTTCTGTATCAAAGAACAGTATAGAACAGGTACAATCTTCAGAGCCTCTTCCTCATCTGTGTGCTAGCTGAGATACTCTCACTCCTTCCCTGGCTGGCCTTCTTCCCAGAATTCAGCAACATGAGGATATAATCTAATTAAGTAAGCACACCCCCTCTGATTCCAGTGGCATAACTACTTGAATCAAAGTTAGCATCTGAGTTTGTGCTTACTTCTCTACGTGTGTATATTGCTCACTATAGAACATGATATAAACAGGCTTTGCTTTTATTCTTAACACAAATCCAGAAACTTTCCCTAATGCCACTGAAAAGCTAAGTATTGAGCTGGGACTTAAGTGCATTTGTCATGCTCTGGTGACATTTCAGAGGCATTAGTGCACTCACTGAAATGACACCTTGCTACTTGGTTTGTTTTCAAGATGGCAACTGGAGTTGTCTGGACAGCACAATTGCATCAGGAAGGCTCCAACTGCAGTATAAAACAGTGAACTTCAATGCCTTTAGCACACAGGAGCTCTCCCAGTTTCACTCACTCAATGCTTGCTGATGGCCCAAAGTGTTAAGAGCCTTGTTAAAATGGAGCTATTAGTCTTTTCCTCCATAAATGCAGGAGGCTCTGCCTGCTTTCAGTGTTTCTTACATTAGTACGTATTCCTATTTCAGTGCTGCTAGAATCAGCAGTTTTATAAAGCAATATATTAAGAGGCCATTTAAAATCCCCATCCTCTTTTACAGATTAATAGCAGAAAGGAAGATTTAATGCCTTTTCAAACATTTTAAACAATTCATTAAAAAGAAAATTATAAATCACCCCAGGTTTTCAGCAAATATCTGATTACAAAAAGAGGAAACAAACAAAATTTAACATTTTTCACATTCTACAGGTTAGAGCACATTTCTGTCACTCCTGCAATTTATGCACAGTATGTCATTTTAACTGAGGATATGTAAAAGCTTCCACAATAGGAAAGGTTGTGCACTCAGATGTAGCAGGTCTTAGCTACCTTCACACTGCATTTCCATGCAGAGTTTCATGTGTGGAGTTTCACATAGACTCATTACATAAGCCAAGTCCAATGCAAAAAGAGGCACTTTTCCTCAGAGGTACCAGGAAAGCTTAGGAATTGTTCTACAGGAACACGGTTATGCACCTTGCCACTCACATCCAAGATACTCATGAGGGAAAAAGTTATTATTTAGCACAGACCTCTTGCTAATTCCCTTCTGACTCAAAATAGAGGAGTCCTCACAGCACTGACTGCTGTAAGGAATAACCAGCTCTGATTTGAAATGACCCACACTGCCTGACTTTGGACCAGCAAAAAGTAAACATAATTGTCCTACATTTCATAAAGAGGGCAGTAGACTAAATGAATCATTCATTTTTTCCACCAGAAAAAGTGAAATGTAGGAGTTCACAAAGACGGAGTCACTTTGACTGTTGTCACACTGCTAATTTGGAGAGGTTCATAATTTCCCTTAATTCACCAGGTACACAGGTGAAAGAAGAGCCTCCAGATTTTTTCTGTTTTATGAAGAGGAATGAGAAGGGGAAAAAAAAAAAAAAAAGAATGTATAATTATGTTTGCTCAACACAAAAGCCACATAGTATACAGTGCATAGTATACAGTATTATGTGCAGCAGCAAGGTGTCTGTGAGCTAAAAGATGCACCTGGTAACTGCATCACCATGCAAGTTTTCTGGTGATCATTCTTCCATCTTGTAGGAGTAACAGCAGCCAGTCAACATGCAAAGCCAATCAGATTTGGAATTGAACAAGCATCAACAGCAATCCCAAAACTTATACCAGTCACCAAAAATTAAAAAATACTTACATCACAAGGCCTTTTTGCAACCTGAAACTACCCCTTTTCTGATGGCTTCCTACAGACCAAATAGAAGGCAAAACCCCCTGCCAGGTCTGTTTGTGTATATGATTTGAGAGACAGTTACCATAGAAACACCCAGACAGTGGATACACACTTTTGCTAATTTGGATCAATCGAGCTGCTGAGTCTCCACACCCTATATAAACCACCCAATGCACTGGAAAAGCACGCTCTGGCTCTGCACAGATAATTAAATTATTATCTGCACAGATAATAAAGAGTCAGGCATTCCTTCTCCTTTCTCTTATCCATCTGTCCACAATAAAATCTCATCACTCAGCCACCAGTAAAATGATGGAAAAAACCCAAAACATCTCAAAGTCCTATCAGAGCTAAATGGACGCTGATCATGAGGTGACCAATGAAGTGTGGCAATTGACAGAACGTGCATTTATTACCTTAAGTCTGTATCAGATGTGGTTGGAAGAGCTTTTAGGACCAACACCCCAATCAGGAAAGAGAGAACACAACAGCAGATGAAATGCACATTTCACTAATGTATGGTAATGAGTAATAGAAAGAATGATCCAAAACACGCTCCTGTATTTTTAGGGTTTAAATTAAAGACATCAATTTAAATAAGAGCTATCATTATGAAGAGATCATCTCTCAGTCTACAGCAGCCTCAACTAACAAGCAAAACATGAATATGCAAAAATAACAGGGTAGAGATAAACACAGAAACATCCATCATCCCATCAGTGCAATTAAAAAGCAGCATGCTTAAACTGAGGAAAGGAAATGCTATTTTTATCAAAAAAGCAACAACAAAAAACACACGAAACTTAACTGTTGCAAAGTATTAGTATGGCCAAGCCCTTTGTAGAATTGAAAGTTAATAAACTGGTTAAGCATAAGAATTAAACCAACCAGTATCAGGTAAGATGAAGACAGAAAAACCTTTGACAGGTGACAGAGAGGAAAATCCTTGCAGAGTCAGCCATTCCCTTAGAGTGAGAGCAGGCAGAGACCTCCCTAACAGCAGATTATTCTCCTAACCTTTGGGAATCCCAATGGATTCTCTGAAACACACAGCAGTGGCCACACTTGAAGACAAGGTACCATACAGGTAAGACACTGCACCCATAAAACTCAATGTCTTCACAATCAGGTTTCTCTGTGTGCCAGAAAGGCCTTTTTTCTACAAAGCCAGCAACATTTCTGTTGTTCAGATCTCTTTTTTAAACAAAGAACCCCAATAATTTTCTTTTGCAAACAAGATCTCTGTGACAGAAGCACATCACTTCAGAAAAAACCCTGACACATCTGAGTCTTTAATTAAACCCCTGCCAGCTCCCAGCAGCAGAACCAGGCTGCAGAATGTGCAGACTGGAGAGTGGTGTGGGCACTGAGCGCTGCTTTCTTCTAAAACCACAGCAGGGCATCAATGAGAAGGGCCAGAATGCAATGAACAAACACCAGCTGATGCTCCCTCCACTTCCCTGGACAAATGCAATCCAAATTTAAGACAGAAAACTGTAGGAAGAGTCATAATTCCATATTTCACAAGCAGATCCAAAACAGACAAAAAGGGAAAGTAACCGAAATGAGTAAGAGAAAATAAAAACTGTGTAGAGGTGTCAGTTCCTGGCAAATACAGTAACTGAAGGGCACTTTGAGGAGTTTTCCAGTACATGGAAGTGAAAAGCTAGCATGCAGAAAGTACCTCTAACTTGCTAATTGTCCCTAGGAAAACCTCCCAGGAAAAAACTAAAGATAATGTGAACATACAAACATAGATCAAGCCAGAAACAAGTATCAAGGAGCATCCAAAATGTTTGCAAATAAATTATAAGACATAAGTAGAGTATAACCTGTAGGAAGGGATCTTGAAATAAATCTAAGATTTGCCTCCAAGAAAATGCTAGGACTGCAGATGAACAATCAGCAGAGAAAGGATTTACTTCATTCTGAAGCTTGAGACCACACTGAAAACAGCAGAGAAGTGGCAGGAGGCCTGTTTTTTTTCCCTAGGAAGGCTGTGTTTCATACCTCCTCAACTGCCTTCCTCCTGTCCACCTGGAGCATTTGTTAAAGGCTAAGTCCAGCTGCCAGCAGGAAAGCCTCTGCTGCCCCCTTCATATGCACCAAGGTGTTTGGAATTGAACACCCCTTGCGGTTTGATCGCAACCAGAGCAATTTTTTCTTTAGAGTTTAAGCTTCATAAAGCCAGAATCAACATTTTCTTGTGCATTCACACACAGTTCAAGGTGAGAGCTATCACACAGCAAATGGAAGCCAGCAGCAACTCCTTGGGCTTAGCAGGGGAGAGACATTCTGCAGAAGAGTCTTTTTACCTTGGGCTTTAGCCTCTAACAAATTCCTACCTGATCTCCCTCCTCCAGGTCTGTGGGGGTACAGACCTCCCTGTTCACTGAGCCACGTAGTTATATCACTGCCAGCCAACAGTGTTCTTGCTTTAATTACAAGTGCAATGGGCCTAACATTGTTCTGGTTTCAATAGCAAGTGCAGCAGGCTGATAGCATCCTGCTCTTTTTGATCTTGCTTACTGGAGCAGTGAGCCTGGATAATTGGGGACCTTTTCATCCTAGTGCAAACACAGCGATTTGGGGTGATCAGGCACTTCCTAACAGTACCTGAAATTCTATTTGTAGAACAGAAAACACAAGCCCACTCTGAAAATTGGCAAAGAATTGCTTATCTTGACTCAGGCTATCATGGAAAAGTAGTGATCAAAGTCAATCATCTTGACCCTATAAATCTTGGTCTTAAGAGGGAGGCCCTTTGGAGCTCTCCAGAACTGCACCAAGCTGCAGCCTTCACCACGTCTCATGAAGGAAGCTGGTTCATCCAGTTGAAAATGTTCTCCTCTTATGAGCAAAAATTATTTGGGGCTGGTATAATTTGACTCATTTGGGCATCGGAAGGGGAAGAATGCAACTTCTGTCAGGATATTTGGTACTAACATTTAACGTCTTAACAGGCTTAATTTTTATTTCTGTGTGAGTTTGTTCACAGTGCAGTTAGAAACTTTGTTAGATTTTTGCTTGAACCTTTGAATTGATTATAATTGATTCTTGTTTAAGTTATTAGAAATCATCTATTATTTTCTGATTTAATAGGTTTCACAATCTTAATTTACTGCTATGCCAAATCACACCAGACCTATAATTATGTATTGAGCACTACATCAAAATCCCTGGTGGTTATAAACCATTTATCAAGTCTGGGGCTAGGAGTGGATTCAGCTGCACCTACACTCCTGTCAGGGAAGGAATTTAGAAAGCAAGGCTATCTATCCACTCTGAACCTCATGATTCAATGGGAGGGCCTCCCTCATTCTTTTTTTCATTCTTAATTCCTGTGCAAATCAATCCAACCTGTCCACAACTCAGTCTTTCCTGCCCCTGTATTAATAATTTCTCTTGATCCCTGCATAAATCACTCAATTCTATTTCCAACCCATACGGGCCCGTTCCACATAGTTAGTACTCGAGTTAACTTTGCTACTGAATTCTATTAAGTCACTCTTTCATAAATCTGTATTAAAATAATCTTTTCCTGATATATTTGTTGGTGATTCTTTATGCAACCTCAGGACCTTCCACTCTCATCAGTGCCCAGGTCCATCCCAAGTGAAGCTGGCAGGCTGAAGACCCAAGGACTTGGGTACTGCTTGAAAGGAAAAGAACAAAGCAGAGCCATTTTCAGGGCGGCTGTCTCAGAAAGCCACAGTCACCATTCCCTCTTATCATCTTAGTAGAGATCAGTTTGTTAAAAAAAATGTTTAAAGCTTCCTAACTAGCTACAGAAAAAACACATCTCAGAGTCAGTACTTTCACACTCTTAGAAAGGAATAGTACACAGGAGATGTTGCATTCCGGCTTAGTGATTTTTCACTTACATGCTAAACATCCCATTTAACCTTTTAATTATTTCCTTTTTACCCTTTGTTTTCTCTACTTCTGAACAAAATGCCTCCTCCAAACACTTCAATTATCATTAGAATCAGAAAGAAAATGAATGTGTGCTGCCCACTAGATAAGCAGAACTCATAAATTCATCAAGGCTGATGTGATTTTAGCTACATGGTTGTGAGTGCAGTGCAAAACACTGCGTATGTGACCTGAGTAGTGCCTGATTTACTTAAAATTATGGGAGATTAGGAAGACTTTATGAAGAAAGTAGTCCTGGGACTCCTAACTTTTCCAGTTATTCACTGCGTATGTTCAGAAAAGTAACTTGAGACTGTGCATTGTAGTTTTCTCCCCATAAAAACTGCATGATACTGATGTTGCTATATGACTGACATGCACTAAAAGACAGAAGCCACCCCAGGAAGGCTGCAGAGCAAGGCATGTGCTCTGCCATCACCCAAGTGCTTTGGAAAATGCCACCCAGTTCTCCTTTTTGCATGCAGGTCTGTGTACAAACATGGGACATTGTCCTGCTGACATATTTCAATAGTTTCGTGATCACTTGTTAAAGGACTTCATTTTGACCTCTGTTTTTGTCTTTTCTTTTGTCTGTGAGCACTTGTAATCCTACGGGTTGAGATTCAACATGCCAAAAAGAGCCATGGTATAATGGAATTTGCCCTTTAACCTTCAGGTTTCCCATTTGCTGAGACATAGTTTTTGTTTTCAATTAAGTGAAAACTGAAGAAAAACTAAGAGAGGTAAAACTGTATTTCTTCCCTACTCCAGTCTCAATGTTCCATACAAAGGTGAAGCACCAAAATTCACCCATTTTATTTTTTGTATTTCAACAGTCTGTCTGGTTCTACAGATTGCAAGTGAAATTAAAGAACACTATCTGACTCACTAACAGTTTCTTTAGTTGCTAAAACAGGTGGGTTTTATGTAAGGCAATGAACTGGATGTTCCATGTGAAATGGGGGTAGTTGATCAAAGGGATCTTCTTAATTCCTGACTGCTGTGATATCCTAATTATACCACCCTCCAAGATCTCCAGCATTTCCACAAAAACCATTTTCCTCCATCCAGCTTTTTTATGTTTTCCATCAAAAGGTAAAAATTAAAAATTCTACCAGTGTCCACAATTCAAAAAAAATCTCCTGATGTTTTCCTTACATACACAAAGAGAGATGTATTTTGCTTTCCTGGTTTGGCAACTGAAGTTGAAACAGTGATTTTGCATTATTATAACACTCATCATTTCTCCCTCTAATTTGGATGGTTTTTAATAAAGCTCCATTGATTCCACTGAAAGAAATCCCTCCTGGCAAAAGCATCACACACTGATTGCTAAATATGCTGCAATTATCATATTCAGCAGTGCACTTTAATATCTTATTTATAGATGTATCTATCTGTAATTTGCTTTAATTAAGTTGCATTGATTTTAATGACAGAAGCAGTCCTCAAAGACAAGTCTGATGTTATATGAGCCCATTGGTACTGCTTTATCATTGTTTAGATACAAGACAGCATCTTTAATACTGCTTTTTGATATTCTTAGTGGAGCTTTTCTTCACTAAGTGGCTGTAATGGCAAACCAAGATGATGTTCTATGGGAACACTCAAAAATACCCCCAACAATGGAAAGGAAGCATTTTCAACTTCCCTGTTAAGAACATGTTTGTAGGACCTCTAGGACAGGATAAACAGCACAAGGGATTTTAAGAAAACACTGAGGGATGTATTTTATGTATTAGATTCATGAAGTTAAGATATTCATCTAACCAGACTATTTCCTAAAGCATTCAAAATCACACAGTAGTGCCACAAGTGGAAAACATAATTTGAATTTGACTTCAAAAAATCTTTCAGAGACATGATTATGCTGCTGCTGAAAAATAAGATTGTCAAGTAGTAAGGAAGGAAAAATAAGGAAGGCACTGAAAAAATGTGTTTCTGTTCCCACTCCATTTTACAGATATCCCGGTACTGTAATTGTTAGAGGTTCTCATTATCGTGGTCTTATACTTTCAAAATTTGTTTTGGGTAGTCTGGCATATAGTTTAAGCTTTATTTTCTTGTCAACTGAAAATACAGGATAAATATTTTGGGAAGATGAATCAACAGATGGCTATGGGTTCACAGCACAGTCACCAAGACATGATCTCCTAGACCCCTGAAGTTCTGTTTTCTGTGCTCAGTCAGAGGCAGTATGGAGCCTGCTTTTTTTTAAAGCTTACACTAACTTTAAGCATTTTATACTAGTCTGGTTTTGAGATTATTCCAAAAAACCCTCAATGCTATTAGAACCATTACTAAGTTTGTATAAAAACATCAGGAAGAGATAAGGAAGGTATCACTGCACTCCTAGTAGTACAGCCTTGATTGCTGCTGGGTGCTACCACATACCTTGGCCCTGATTCAGGAAAGCATTCTAAACACTGATGAGGGTGGTTTGTTTTTATTTCAATAGCATTTGATTCCTCTTGGAGGCATTCCCAAAGCTGACATACACCTGCAGCTCTCAGTAACTGTATCTCCTTTTTGGGTGAAAATACACAAGAAAAACATCTGTATCTCTGTCTCTCAAACACGTCTTTATGTATTTGAATATAGCATCAGTGATGATCTTGGCATGTCCCTCTCTGAAGTAGCCTTGTAAGATATTACTGGTTCACATCAACTGAGGATCTATCTTACAAGACAAATGAGGTAGCTTTATAACATTACTTATGCAGACCTTAATTATAATTCACTGGAATTCTTTTTTAGGTAAAAAATAAATGCTGGCTTTTTAAACCACCACCTTTTGAAATGTAACAACACTAACTGTAATTTCAAGGATTGCTCATGCTAAAATGCAAGAGCATGATCTCAAAGGAAAAGCACCAAAGTAGCTCTGCGAGTGTGTTTTCAGTTTCTGGTCATCATTCTTCATTTACTGATTATTGCTTAAGTGTTGATTAATAGTTACATTCATGCTGCTAGAAGAATGCATTTCCCTTGGGTGAGAAAAGCATCCTTGTCTAAAAGGGAAAAGAGACAGTAATCAAACCATCTTTCCCATAAGAAAAACAGGCACACACTCCAGAGTCATTGCTGACCTTGGCTTTGCTGGTGAGTACACAGAAAATCAACTGTATGCAGTCAGAACACTGCTTGGTTGGTCCAATTACTAGGCAATTAAATGCCTCCTTTTTGCTGGTCTCCCTTGTACACGTATATACACATAAGTACATATGTATACACACATACACATAAATTCACATACTTACAGGCATTGTCCCTTTTCCCCATGCAATGAGGACCAAAAACATTGATGACAGCAGTGCTCCATGCTGGAAGTAAGCTGGGCTGATTATCTCAGGATTTACTTTTTCTCCTCAGTATGGCCCTACCTCTTGTTCAAGGAGATGAAACTAATGGTTTAGATATAGAGAGAGGAGAAAATCCTTTATAAAGGCAATAGACTGAGAAATACAACCACAAATGGGAAATTTAAAAAAGAAACAGGCTGTTCCCATAACAATTTGAAAACATGGCAATTGCCTTAGCTTAGTAGAAAACAAGCTCTCAGCATTTGCTGTATTTTGCAACACTGGGTAGAGAGAAGATATCAAAGATGGAAGGGAAGGCAAAACTGCAGTGTTTTTGCACAGCCCTACAAAGATAACATTCTGCTTTCTGAACCCTAGCCCCACAATCCCCTTATCTCTTGTGGTAGAGGACTATGGTTTCCTCTGACCATGCAAAATGAGAGAATTTCCTGTCTGTCCCTATGAGTGTCTTCTTTTTCCATTGGTCATATAATATATTTTGGTTAATTCTACCTCTTAATTGCCCTTAGTGTGCACCAGATTTGCAACACACTCACTTGCAAACCTAGTCCTAAAAGTTGAGGGAAAAAGAGGTTCTTGAGATGAGAGCAAAACTTGTAAGCAGCAAAATAAAACAAAAAAAAACGTAGCACCCATCAGCATTCTTTCCAACTACAAGTGAGCATTTCATTTGATCCCTCACTGATCCAGGCAAATACAGTTAATTTCTTCTCAGCTACTAGAGAGAATAACTTAACTGGGTGCTGAGATACACTTGTGATGCAACACACACCACCTATGTGTGATTGCATTGCTTACGTTCTCCTGTAGTTGTTCTACAACACTGTACACAATTCCTTTCCCCTATGAAACCAGTCCTCTGCCTTAGTCTGTTTGTAACTGACCTGCTTCTTGTTCCTCCCAGTCTTGCACTCTTTGCTTTTCTTCTCTCTGCAATTAGTTTATAAGATCACTTATCCAGATGTTTACTGAAAGCCATCTTTTCTTTTACTGCAGTTCGTTGTGTATAATTTTGTTTTGCTATCTGAATACCTGGTTCTCTAATGCATTTTCTCATTATATTCTTTCCTAAATAAGGCATTTTTAAATACTTCATGTATTTACAGTGTATGAAGTGATTGATTTTTCTCTCAAAGTCAGAGGCTTTCAGCATCTTCCTCTAGCTAAGTCAACAGACTTCTTGGCAACAATGCCAGGGGGTAATGGCCATGTTTTGCAGCCCAGCCATGAGCTTGTGTTCTTTTTAGGGAAAATGAAATGGCAGTCTCAGTACTTGGAAAGCAAATAGGGGACAGATCAGTATTTCCATTTATGATGAGGATGACAAACTGAAAATGCTTAGGATATTTTTGAGGTTTTTAATTCAAAGATTGAGATAATGCTATTTTGTTGAGATAATGCTATCTACCTACATCTGGTGTTGGTATTGAATGAGTACGTGGAAAGTATATGAATGTGTGTCAAGGAAGGAAAGAGGGAGGGAAGTGGGAAATCATAGGGCATGGAACTAAATTGCAGAGCAAGCAGTGAAAATAGACAGTGAAAAGCTTCCTGCAGGCAGGCAGCTTGACAGGAGAGAGCAAGCTTTTCATTGTCTATAAAATCATGCCTTGCTGGAGGTCCTCAAGATTAGAAGAGGCAGTGCCTAGAGGCAGTAAATCTCTCCCTGTTGTATTACCAGAGTCTAAACATTTAGCTACTGTACAAACCAGCACAAAGCTTCAAGAGCAAAAAAAAAAATTGAGGAAGAAGAGGGAAAATGAAACAAAGATAAAAAGAGGAAAATGGCAATAAAATTGGGACACCCTCCCTGCCACAACTCTCCTGAAGAATAGTTCATATCAAAGAACAGCACTGATTTGACACCACTCTGGAGCAGTACTCCTAGAATCTGAATGTTTAGTCTGTAACACAGGGTATTAAATCCACATTAATACTGTTAAACATAGATGCCACTGGAAAGAGGTTCTCACTCAGTGGCATCATGACAAAAGCTCTCCACACTGCAAATTCAATATAATTAACAAAAAAAAACCCCAAAAACCTCCCAAACCTGGATTAATACTGAACAAACAACATCAGCACAAGCAGGCTTAGAGAGAGGAATTGCTTTCCATATGCTATGGCATCAGGTTCCTCTAGATCTTCATTACCAGTCTGTAAATGTTACAGACAGTTTCTCCTGCTTGCAATTGCTCTTGGGTAGTGACCTTCTTCACTTGCTGATACCAATTTAGCAGTTGGTACAGTTTCTCTTTCATTTGGTACTGTCTGTTGTCTGCTGGTACCAGATGGATACCAGATGGTAACTGTGGGCACTGTTCCTTCGAGGTCCAGTCCCAAAAATCACTGCCTATAGGGTCAGTCTTGTCAGTTGACTCCTAAATGGCACTCCAAAGCAGCATTCTGAAAACCCTCAATATCCATTCCTTACACCTAATGACCTCAAAAAAATGTTGCAGACATACTCTCCTTTCGCCAAGAGCACATCTGCAGGAAAAATACAACCTTGCAGATGCTCCAAGCCATCAAACTCATTCCTTGCTAATGGCAGCTCCAGAAGCCACCACCTCAACTCTAAAAGTCAGCACTGAATGTGGAGTGTTATCAATACCTTCTTTTCTGTGGTAGCTCTGCAACGTAGTAGTTCAGAGAGATTTCAAGGCATTTTTCAAACAGTACTTTCAGCAGTGAAGTGGAAAAAGGAAACAAAAAGCTTAAGTGCCTTTGAAAGGCAGTACAGATACCTGAGGGCCAAATGTAAAGCATGGAGGGAAAGCTAGGAGAGAGAAAGTGATGGAAGAAATCTGTTTTAATTTTGTGATCAGTCTTACAAAACGTTGACCTAGATGTTAAACTGCAGTTCCCTCCTGTATTATTCCGTAAGACTGCTTTTGTTTCTAAGAAAGGAAAAAAAGTTGTTTTAGGACAACATGGGAGCATTTTGGTAAATTCTCTGTACGTGCTATCGCAGAAAGCAGTCTACAGAAAAATACAGCTGACATCACAGCATGTTCCCCACCCCTTTTCTGGCTTCGTGGAGAAGTTATGATAAACAGGTTATGTGTTCCCTAAGGTTACCATGGAAACGCATTCTTTTCAGACCATCATTTGCAAATGTAAAATTTGCATTAAAATGTGATGGAATTTGATTTTGTGCGTGTGTGTGTGTGAAACTCAAGAAGGGTCATGCTAGCACCCAGTATAGCTATTATTTCAAACCTAGGAACACAAGCTTCAGAGAGAGCTCTATTAATGCGTGTAAACACCCCAGTGACCATCTTCCTCGCAAATTAACAGAAATAATTAGCTTCAAATGCAAATGTAAATGTTAATACTGATCCACTGGTGGATACCACTGGATAGTATTTTACAAAATTCCCCTATAATCATTCCACATGAGACACTGAATTTCAAATGTCAGAATGACTTTGTTTTGATGACTACAGACCAGGGATGGAAGGCATGGGTACATATTCCAGAGTTAAATTCTTATCTTATTTTGAAGAATTATTAGCAAAGTAAAAAGTACAGACTATAAGTCAATATAATCATGCTTACTGCAATGCAAGAAACTTTGGGATCTCCTCAGAATCCAAATTTGTTCCCTTTGAGTCATATAGTAACTTCAGAGTCCTAATTGCACTCTAGGTGTCTGCTACTCTTGACTTTTCTTAGAATTCCTGATGGAGTAAAGTCCAGGCCTTCCCTGGGTCCATGTTCCACTGCTATTATCTGTTGCTGTGAGAAGCACTGGTCTTCCTAACACAGAAGTGCATTATTTGCAATAGTAATTTTGACAATCATTACTTCCAGTGCATCAAGAAAATACACAAATGGACTAAATTCAGAAAAATCTTAGAATCAGCCAATAGAGTAGATTTTGAAAGAGACACTAGTATTCGTTCTTGGTCAGTTGTATGTATTCACAACATACATGCTGAATTTAATAGACTACTTTATGAAATCTATGCTATCCTGGGACACCAGACTATGCACGTGTCATCTGCCTAGAACAGCAGTCAGCCCTTGGAGGCAGCAGGGCCAGAACTCGTATTTCTGCTTAGGAGCCATTCCAATATCACCTGAACTACAGCAGACTCAAATCTCCTATCCTACAGGATCTATGACATCCAGTTCAGCTGGAACAGTTCTACTTAATACCGGGCAACATGACACTTAACACAGCAGCCAGGGTATTTGATGAGGAAAAAGCAGCAAAAACACTGACAGCAAAATTTGTTGCTAATGTTTTCCTATTGTTAAGAAATACAGTTGCACAGCAAGTGTCTCAAAAATACTAAAAAAACCCCAAAAAACAAAAACCAAAAAACATCTCCCAAAAGAAAAAACAAAAAAACCCCAACCAAACAAACCTAAGCCTTTATATTAGATTTCACAGTGCCAGTATTTTATAGACGCCCTTATGCTTTAGGAAATTCCAGCGTACAAATTCAATTTACTAAAATGTTCTTGTCTGAACATTAAAGAAGGTTTAAAAAACCAAATACAACAAAAAAGAAGTTGATTACAAACCTTTACAGAACTTCTCAAAATGCAGCATATTCAATAGAAGAGATGTGTTTCAGTAAGATCCCATGTAGAGCAAGAAAGAAGGCACTAGTGCTTGTTTTTTCCTTGGAATATTTAAAGAACTCCAAATGTTCTTTCATAGCAAGAGTTGAGGTTGAAAGTTGACAGAAAAGGCAAACTCATGTACCACACCAGCCTTTCAGGGTTAAATGGAGTTCTCTTTTTCCATATTTTGTACTTTATTTTAATGCAATCTTTATATTAGATTAGCATCTGCACTACAGACCTTAGACTGGGAACTAATAAAGTTATCTGCCCAATCTCTCCATGTCTGAGTCAGTGCCTTTCTTCTTCATTTGAAATAATTATAACTGTGTTGCCTGTCTGCTGAGAAAAATAGAGTCTTTCTATATTCATAGATAACTGCTTATACCCAGCACCTAGAGATACATTCTAATTACTTTTCACACCTTGGCTGTGAAGAATTCTTGAACTTTTTAGTGCTTTGAACTGCAAGATGACAATGCAGCCAGAGCACTGACACCCTGAATGCTGAAACTGCCCCAAGGATGAAATTCTAAGCAGTTCTGCTACAGCATTTTGCAGTGTGGAAATCTAACAAACCTAAAGAAGACACAAGGCCTTCAACTTATCTCTTGTGCTGCAATAAGAACTGTTGCACAGATACAAAATAAAACAAATCAATCCAGAATTTAAAAGTAACCAAAAGTCCACTATTTCAGTTGGCTTCTGTCACACAGTTTAACAAATAAAAGACTCTCTTAACAGCCTCAATGATACATTTGTATTGTTTAACCCAGCTTCTTTCAAGCTCGACCCTGGTCTGCAAATCCTGGGCAACTGCTGCTGTTTGCCTCACTGAGGGCATTCTGCTTTTCAACTATGTTAAATGGACTAATTTTGCAGTCCTGTGTCAAAACTGCTGTCTTAGTGGGATGTCATCCCTAGCAGGCAGAGCCAGACAGTGTCCAGCGTGTTTAGGAAACAGGGTGCTGTCTAGGACAAGAGTAGCTAGGAAAGTCTTTGAATTGCCAGTATTTTTTAGGGAAGAGATTTTATTATTTTTTTTTTTAATCAGCAACATGCTGAACAAGAACACAACAAAAGGAGATTAAGCTGTGAGAATTCAAACAGAAATCAACTGCACCAGATATTTGGTAGTAAAGGCAGAAGCTTGTGGCTAAGAAGGAGTCAAGTTTGAGGCCTGATAATGGGCCTGATCTAATAAATATCTGAGCACACGCCTGACTTCAGCCATGAACTTCAATGGCATTACAGACTTGTCTTGTGATTAAAAAATGAGCATTGCTGTAACTGGGTCCCCTTTTGAGAAGCTGAACCAGGCCTCCTGAGGAACAGGAGATAAATTTTAAAAGAAAATCTACGTTTTACCCCCATTGTAGTCAGACCCATATGCAGCTGTATTTGATTCTATGGTATGTGGGGCACTGATTTGCTGGAGTCTAAGACCAAGCTGTGATGGAGAAGTGGAGAACTACCTATCACTGAGGGTAAGTGGTATGGATCACATCCCCACGTGATGCTGGCCTGAGATGGGACAGCATGTGCACACATGCTCAGGGAAAGTGCTCACACAGTCACCAGCCCATGGAGTGATCCACAAGTAGACAAAAATCTGCTGAAGCCTATAGTGTCAGAAGCATGCAGAAACCAAAGCAAATCACAGAGACCCTATTATTCAGAACTACAGTGAAGCCAGATTACATCCTAGCTCTGAAAAGGCTGTTTCTGTGCCCACTCAACTGTGCCTCAAGGGATAAAATCTGCAAAGCTGTGTGCACAAATGTATTAACTTTTCAACATACTATATAGCAAAAATTACCTGTTCACAAACTCCCTTCATCAATACCGGCTAAAGCTTTATTTCTTGCCTCCCTAAACATACTGGAAAACTGAGAAAAATAAAGGCAACAGCAAAGCTCTATACTACATCCAGGTGACCTAAGGCAGCTGTCATCATCTCTGTGATGCACCAACCCAGTTCTCTGAGCAACATCAGAAGAACCTCTCCTGTCTGCGAGGGACATGACCACTCACATGTGTTGCACTAGAACCTCTCAGTGCTACAAGCCTGCAAGGATGCCCACAGCCTGGCACTACTCCATGCTTCTGCTTGATTTCCTTCAAGTACTTGCATGAAGTAAAAGAAATGGTTAGCATTTGTCCTCCTGAGAATCACTCCCCTGTGTTGAAATAGAACTTAGCATCTGTGTAACAAGGTACCTTGTGGAACAGATGGCATGATGTATTTCTGGAATTCACATAATATTATAGGGTATAAACTTTATCAGTGTGCTTTGATAGGACGATGCATGGCACCAGCACTGTTTCCCTTGGTAAATAAGTGTTCCTACATAGTGTTAGCATGAAAACATGAGCATTTGAGAATCCCCTCTGGTTCAGATATCTATGCAAAATTCAACCTTTGTGTAAGTAGGAATGACTCCAAGCAAATTATAAGAGTCACTCTTATTACTAGTATTAATGGAACTGGATTTGGCTCTCCTTGCATATGCCATTTGGAATAGTTTATTTTTCACATGAGGTTTGGCAGGGATTTCTCCAAAGTAATTTTTCCTCAAACCTACCCCAAAAACCAGCCTGGAAATTCCAAAATCTCTCCAATTAGTTTGAACAGCTCTTCAGTATACACCCCAATCTGACACCTTCACTATAGAGAGATAAGTAGTGACTATGAACAGTTCTTGATTGTTAAGTTAATCATACATCCTAATAAAATATTTTACATAGTCTTCTAATTAATATTTTAATAACATATACAAAAACACTTCAGATCCATGATTTTCAAAGCAGCTAAGTAAGTCACTGGTTTGGTGGGTTTTGTGGGTTTTTTTGGTTTTTTTAAATTCTGTTATTATTCTGTTTTGAATTCTATGTTTTCTGCTAATGGTCTGTGGGCTCAGAAAGTCTGGAATTCACAGCAGTTTCTGCTATATGGTTACACATAGTACATGTAATTGTCAGCTTCTCCCATTGCGCGAGAAGGCAGGAATGTTGTTATTCTACAAGTTGGAATTTTGGTTTTTAACCATGGTCCAACACAAACGTCTGAGCATTTTGGGAACCCGACTTATTTGAAGCGCGACAACCTGAACCTGGACTTGATTGGTCAAGAAAACCAGAAACAGTTCCCTATTCCTCCTGAAGTGAGCATAGAGCCTTTGATACACTATGGAAAAATAATGCAGTTCTTAATGCTCCTTTTTTTGTTCTGGTTGATTTCTAGGCTTGGATTTCTGCCAGGCACACAATAAAGTACTTGGCGTTTAGCACAGACAGGCATGATTCTTCTTTCATACTCTCAACTGGGAAATTACAAAACTTAGTACTTTACAGATTTGTTTCAATCAGAATACTCACAGCTAGTATCTAGAGACAAGTTTTCTTATACCTTCAGGTTACTTAACAGCTTGCAAATCTTTCTTGAAAATAAGAAAATGGCTTTTAGTAACACTTGACATAAGGTTTGGCACAGTGAAGTTGATGTGGTCACCAAGAGGTAAAGGACTATTTGCAATATGTTACATGCACTCCTTGAATATACATTACAAAAGGTAAAGTCTCATGGATTTACTGCCACCCTGAAGGAAAGAATTGATGTTCTAAGTAACTGGATTTGTACAAAGTCTGCAAAACAATCCAAGTTAATCTTCAAATAGATGATTATTTCATTATTTAAACACCGCCAGATCCAAGTGCAGATGCAAACTTCAAGGCTTTGTCTTGACAGATCCTTCTTTATTTCTCATTATCTGCTATTAACCTGGGACTCACAAGCACTGAAAAGCAGTGCCCCATGGAAAATCCCTCTAAGTTTTTGCAGCTTATTGCTTAGATAGTTCTCTCAGGTCCTGACTGATACTGCAGTAAATGATAACCCAACATAAACATATTATGCCTCTTTCTCTAGACCTGGATTAGGTTTTGTCACGGTATCTTATTTAGGGTATTCTTACATTCCACTGACAACAGGCATTAATTTTCTTAGACAATATTTATATTTATCAACTTTTGTTACTTTGCTAAGGTTTACCCTATAGAATTTGGCTTAATATTTATCCCAGTTGTAAACTGGAAAGGGATCTGGTGGGGAGGATTCTGGATTATTCACAACTCAACAGCAAACCAAAGCACAAACAAACTGCAGAAGAATTTTAAAAGATCTGGCTCTATAGAACAGACAATGCCATATACATATATCTGCTTATGGAGACACACTAAATTTAATTATTCAGTTACTTGCAAAAAGAACAGACTGTGGAGAAGGAAGAACCAGGGAGCAAAAATTCATCCAGCAGCAGATGAGAAAAACAGAGGAGAATTGGAAAATGGATGCAGGGGGAAGGAATAAATGATGAGAGAATAGCAGGCCTATTTAAAATGAATATTTGACCTTATTTTTAAAACATTTATGGATCCCAATTGCCTGTCATGAGATCATTTTTCTTTACAATGCTAGCTTTTAAGCTGGCTGTGCACTTTAACTTGATTTATCCCACTTAAAAAAAAAAAAAAGATTGTTAGAAATACCCCTTCTATTAGAAATTCTGTCCCACTACAGTGTCAGCTAAAGGCCACTTATCAATGTCAGCTTTATCAGATAGAAATTTTCCTCATGAGTTGTCAGACATTTTTTAGAGGACAAGACCCAGGATCCATTTCTGAGGCTGTTGATTTGCAGCAGGATACTGTCTTCTCAAATTATCCTGTTATTTTCCAACTTATCTGCATGTTTCATGAGATGATGGAAAATGATAACAACAGCTGCTGTATATTAGGTAGACATCTTATAGGAAAGCTGGCTTAGGTAAAGCAGATGACTGATGGAAACATAGAACTAATTGAGTATTAAAAATATATAGGGAGACAAAGCATCCCCTTTCCAGCTGCAGCTTTACTGGCGCCATAACCTCTTGTGCGAAGGAAGAAAACTTACACCAGGTTTTCTTTCATTCTCCTCAGCGAGCTGTCAGCTCTAAAAGAAAGAAATCCTGAAGACAAGAGTAAGTTTCTATTTATTTATAATTATGCAATTAGTCATCAGCATGTCTCTTCACCAACGAGTAAAGGTGAAAAAAGTCAGCTGTTGTTCAACCTTCTTATCACTGCTGAGGATCAGCAGCCTGAGGTATGAAAGACTCCAGTTCTTATAAAGTATCTTGAGGACTCTCCTGGTAGAATGCTTTGAGACATTTGATTTCTTCTTAGTATCTTGATTCAGGGTTTTTTTTGTTGTTGTTGTTTTGGTTTGGTTTTTTTCTTTTTTTCTGCCTGGATGGATTGATATAACATGTACTTTAGGGGTGAAACCACATGTCAGAATAGGAATTTCAGCCAGGAGTCAAAAAAGAGCAAGCTGGGGCCACAGTATTTTCCAGACTTAAAGACAGTGCCCATGAAAGCAATGGTGGGTGGAGCAATAGATGATGTAGTTGCAGTGAAGAGACCAGAAGTCTTTGAAATTTGTAAATCATTCCAACAACAGGAAGTGTTGCAGCAGCAAACCTGAGATTATTAAAGCCCTCCTTTTTGACTAAATGGCCATTCCTCACAACAAAAACAGTTAAAAATAATTTGCATTGGAAAGAAAAAGAAACAACTGGTGCCACTATTATTAATCAATTCAAGACTGAGGTACTTAAAGCTCCCTTTCAGGTGCTCTGATTAAGTACAACTTGCCTCACAGTAAAAGCAAAGCTTGGGAAATCACTAATCTTTGGGCATTATACCTAGTGGAAAAGGCTTAAAAAGGATTACCTAGAAGAAACCTTTGTGAATTTTAGAAAACTACACTGGACCATAAACCCCAGCATCCTCTAATAATTAGTAAAGCTTTATCAGTTTCAGGTAAGAAGTAGAAACCTACAGACTGCTGCAGGTGTACCACAGGCTCTGTGTGGAGCCTCTGTCAGGACACTTAACATGACATACAAAAGCTATTCTGAAGAAGAATGGCAGTTACACTGATTCCCAAATTTGGGTCACAAAATTTAAGGCAGCAGATTAAAGTTAGCTGTTCTAAGGAAAGTATTTTTTTTTTGTAACTGTTTCAGTGTAATATATACAACATTTTTTGGGTTAATGAACAAATATATATGATAATTTATATGAAAGCACCCCTTTTAACTCTGTCTCCCTGTGATTGCAATAAAGTCTAGTCTTGCACAGGAATTTTTTGGTCAACAACCACAAACATTTAAGATTTCACTTCAACACTGGTAGTTTAAAGGACATTAAATCAGCAATGTTAGTTCAAACTTCAGGGGTATTTAGAGTCTTAAGAGTTTAACCTAATTCTGCCTCTTTTCAAAATGAAATTTCAAATTTAGCATAAACTGCATCTTAACAAAATTACATTTTTGAATGCCAGTTGCTTGTAACTACTTTTAAAGAGGCAGAGCTCACCTCTGAAACCTGCTCAGGTGGAGCTTTTGAGTGCCACCACAGTTGGGATCCCATAGACTGTAGTGGAATGATTTATTCAATGCATTCAAAAATCAATCAATCAATCAATTCAATCTCTGGTTCCACCATAGGTTACACAGTGGGGCAGATAATACACCTCCAGGTTGTGTGACTAGATGTAAGAGAGGGAATACAGCATGTCTGTTACAGTTTTATAGTGCTGGTAGAATATTTTAGGATTCTTTGATAGGAGGAGGGCAAATTATTCCATTACTGAATTTATAAAACTTACTGAGGATGTATCGTGGCCAGACTGTTACTGACCAGTGCAGAAGGAAGGGCAGGAGCAGACATGCCTCTATTTCCTCCTTCTCACTTTGCTCCTAAGCACTCTAAGGCTCTGCTCTTCTAATGCTCTTGTTAAAATCCAAGGAATCACTGGATGAATTGCTGGATAAATCCTGTTGAGAAGCCTCAGTGCAACCACATGTAACAAAGTTTGGCAATGACTGCGTCTCTTGGGCTTCAAGAGAGGAAAACTGGGCCTAAATTAAACACTGTGTACAGACAAGTTATTTTTAGCCAAGTTTTGATGCAATTAATGTTTCTTTTTTCATGGGCTGGCATTAAGGATTTTTACATTTCTACGAACCCCTGAAATTCATGTTAAGCCGATAGAGGATTTCTGGAAAACACAAACAAATCAACACTTTCTGCTAACTGTGCATCATATTGTGGACCTACCCAATGCTGCTCATAGTCAGATGGCTGTGTTCTTCCTTCATCATCCTCATAGACAGGTAAGCCTTCTCTCCTGGCCTGATGATACTCCTTCCGTAACTTCTGGATACGATCAGCATTCCTGGCACCTGTGCAGCCACTGAGAAAAATAAAAAATGTTAAATATAACTTACATGTACACACATAACTAATGCCCAGTAGGTACCCATGAGCATACACACACACAAGTGCCACACCTGAGACAAATGGATTATAATTCTCCTGACTTGCATAGTGCCCACTGACCACATCACACTTATTTTTGCTTTCTCATATTAACAAAGCCACTAAGTGCGAACTTGAGCTCCATTTTTAAAAAATGCTGTCCCTGTCCAAAGAAGTTAACAATTCCAGTACAAAAGACAACAGATGGATGCAGACAGGTGGGGGAGCACACAAGGAAACTTTTAACATTCCTATGAGTAGCTATAAATGGCTATCATATTTTAATAATAATGATGATCATGATAGCTGCCAGAAAATGTTTTCTTTTGCTCCCACGCTAAATGTGAAATTTCCGTAAAATTACATTTGTTCAAGGTAAAAAATAGATTATATTCACATAGAAGCACAGTTTTCTTTCATAAAAACCCAAAACTTTCAATTATACAGAGAACTAAACCATCAGCCATGAAAATACAAGGGAGGCAAGAGGGATAGGAAGCACACTACTACATCTTCACACCAGTTTGAAACTGGCAATTGAACAGTAATACATCAAGTAATTCACAAAGACTCATTTGTATACTGAACTGCATACACTGCAAATAGCCATGGTAAAACTGGTGAGGTTACCTAGTTTGTCAAGTCTAACAGATGTATATTTTGACCCTGGTGAGTTTTCCAAAACCTTACAGCTGGACTTCTACAACTATAGAAGCCCAAGCATATCTGAAAAGATTAAAAGAAAATAATCCTGAAAATGCCTAAGAATTAAAAAAAATATATAGTCACAATGTAAATGAATACATTAAAAGTTTCCTAAAGCTATTTCCAGTCTTGCTTTAGTCAGCACAAGGGTGAATACTGTCTGTATAGCTCAGTAGCATTTATTGGCATTCACAGGGATTGTAGAATTTATTTCAGGCTGCTCCTAAAATCATCTGAGTTGCTATTGCAGCACATCATCATATATTCTCTTAATCTGCAACCTTAATTCTGCCTCACCACAAGGGACTCCAAAGATACAGTTATCCACGTGACCACAGATTCTGTGGAGCATTTTGTCAAACTGTACTCCACTATGAGTGTGCCAGAATCTAGGGAAAGCTTTTATAGACTTTGCATAGCAAACTGAATTTGGAAAGTGCATACAGAAGACTGGACACACATCTATCAGTTCATTACTAAGTAGGTTCTAGTATCTAATAGCAATCTAGACCGGCTGGAAATTAATTACCAATGAAAGAAAATTCTACGCAGGGTGCAAATGCAACAGAATATGGAGCCAGGATTGGAAAGGTTTACTTGCAGTGTTGGTATGTTTCCATGAAAAATTACTTAAATTACTTCCCTTCCCTAGATACTAAGTCATTCAGCTCCCCCCTGCTCGGCAAAGTCCCAGAGGTTTTGAGCTTATCTGGCTGACTTACCAAACTCTTCCAGAGCATGTGAAATTTTACTCATGATGTGCCAGACAGAGCAGAAAACTTGCTCAACCACTGCAGACTCATGAGGAAAAAGAAGAGTATATACCCTTAGCCCCACGACTTTTGCCACAGATAAAGGGTTCTTTTCCTTGCACGAATTCTTGTCAGTGGAGAACCATTTCCAGTTTGCAAAACATAGAAGCTGGGGACTGTCTAATTGGGACTATCACTTAAAACAGTGAAGCTTGGTCCACAGCTCCTGAGCAGTACAATACCTGTGAAATTGCCTGACTTTACTCGTGAATACAGATAAAGCATGTAATTAGGGCTGCTAACATACAGATAAGGCCTAAAATCTTGTACTTCTTGCTTTGCCAACATTATCACCCAAAGCAGCACCAGCTAAGAGAGGGAAATGCTGAAATACAGGAATCTGGTTGAGCTTTATTTCAGCTGATCTGACTCCCTGCAGCTCTCTGCAAACTGTATTAGCACCTACCACCAGTGGCCCAATGGCCACAAACCCACTTTCTACCACCAGGTATGTTGGCTAAAGAGGTGATCTGCAAATGCCATAAAGGGTTTTTTTTTCACCTCTTTTAAAATGAAATCTGAGATATATATTGTAAGAGGTAGTAATAGCAGCCTGTGCTCCACTTACTACAGATCTCCATTAGGTGAACTTCCTTCTGCTTAAACCCACCTGGCCAGCAAGTGGAAGCTGGTGCTGAAAAGATCAAGCTAGTAGTATATATTAATAAAAACTGGACCCTGACAGTTTCTAATTTGGCAAACCCCTGTCACACTGTGCTTAAATACAAACACTAAGCATGAGAATGAAGAGAAACGTTTGAATGAGAAACAGCAGCACATGGAAAGTTATTAATCTGAGTTAGTGTGAAAACACAAACAATCTCTGGAAACAAGCACCTCCAGGATTGTCTGTGCTCCTCTCCTGTGGGGTCTCTGCTTACTGACAGTGGGACTGAGTTCACATCACAGCATTTCTCCTCAGCAGGGCCATTTGTCTGGGCCATTCCAGCAGACAACTTATTTTCATTAATCTTAGGTGATCCTATCCTTTGAACATCAGATCTAACAAGTCTGGTCAAAAATAGCCAGTGGGTTCAAAATTTGTTATTAAAGGGGAGAACAAACTTAGAATACAGTTGGCCAGTACATCAATCTCATTAATTTAAGAAACAGCTGTTTGAGTTTTTGGTTGGGTTTTTTTTTGCCCTAAGTCTTTACTAAACTCCATGTCCAGTTTCTCAGACATATTTTCCCCTACCCAACCATTATTTAAAACTTTCTTAGGAGGGTTCAGGTTCTATCTCTGTATCAACTGCTTCCGAATCGATCTCCTTACATGCAGAAAAATTTTAGGAAATCATTCTGACACCAGTCACAGAACAGTCTTATCATAACAATGGGTAAGTCCACGGTTTTAAACGGGATGGCTAATACTTGGTTGCACAGGGAACCAAGTCAGGGAAAGGAGTTGTCTACAAAACTGTAGGTGTGATGAGAACTTTAATATTTGTATTTCCTCAAGGAAGAAGTGCTACATCAAAAGGAAAGCTACTCTAAATGAAATCTGCCTGCTTGATAAAGCACTTCAGTAAGTCTTCTTAAAATAAATTGACATGGATTGGATTATTGGTTTTAGATTTCTTCTGTAAGTTCCTTTTCATATAAATACTCATGCATCTGAAACATTTGAACTGGTATTAAGCCACTGTTTTCCTGTCTGACAACTGCTATCTGATCAAACCTTTATTTTTTTAATTATGTATTTACAGACAGATGGCAGAATAATTTACAGCGCATTTATGCTCTTCTCTGCCAGGTTTGGAAAATTGTGGGTTTTGATTTTTTTTTTTTAATATATTGCTGTATCAGTTGTTTTTTATTTTAAAAATTTTTTATTAGGGATGACCTCATTCTCTTTGAATTCGAGGCTTCAGTTTCCTTGGGGTAAACTAATAGATTATGCATGCAATATTTGCACAGTGCTGACTGAATTAATCTGGAGAGTTTGAATGTGGCTCATATTCCACATAGTTGTCAGGAGCCAACTTTAAATTTAGAACTGTTTCATGAGCATTGCACATGGCATCACATGCACCTCACACTACTCAGGAGCGGGTAAAAGTTTCAAGGTGTCGCGGTTTAGCAGTGTGGGTGGACCCAAACCAGTGGACAGAACTATTCTTTTACCTCCTCCACCCTCCCAAAGGGAAGGTAGAAGGAGAATAAAGACTAGAGACTTAGAAATTAAAAAAAAAAAAAAAAAAAAAATTGGAAGCAGATTAACTAGAGCAGGGAAGACGCAATAACATATGGGGTAATGAACAAAAATACAGATGTATACAAATATACACACACAACCCGATGTCGATACCGGCAGGGTGCCTGAGGGTCCCTTGGGGGGGCTCCACGGCTCTTCCCAGCACCCAATGGATGTGGATTCTGCAGAGCAGGTGGGGAGCTGGGGGTAAAGGAGAGCAGGGGAACAGCAGAACAGAAAGAGAGGAGGGGCTGGGGTCTGCAGGAGCTTTATGGAGTATGGGCAGGGAGGGGGAGGGAACAGACCCCGATGTGTTTCCCCCCTCTCAGGGTCTGAAAGCCCTCCTGCTTTAGCTCCTCAAAATATGACCCCCCAGCTCTAGGTGACTGATGTAACCCATGGTGCTGGGGCTGCACTACCGAGCAGATAAAGAACTGCCCAAAATCAGAGTCTCCTACCCTGTGGCTGTGTCTGTGAGAGGAACCGTGCCACTGCTCTGACTCTACCTGTGAGAGGACCTGCAACAAAACACCCACTCAACCGAGTTGCAATAGGCATCCCAAAACAAAAAGGATACTATTTGGTACAGTCTTAGTTTAAAACTCTCTCTGGCATTATGCTAAATATGACTGAGGAGCAGGTCCAAAGGAGGGCAACTAGGCTGGTGAAGGGACTCGACAACAGATCCTATGAGGAGAGGCTGAGGGAGCTGGGGGTGTTCAGCCTGGAGAAGAGGAGGCTCAGAGGAGACCTCATCACTCTCTACAACTCCCTGAAAGGAGGTTGGAGCCAGGGGAGGGGTTGGTCTCTTTTCCCAGGCAACTCTCAGCAAGACAAGAGGGCACGGTCTCAAGTTGTGCCAGGGGAGGTTTAGGTTGGACATTAGAAAGAATTTCTTTACTGAGAGGGTGATCAACCACTGGAATGGGCTGCCCCAGGAAGTGGTGGATTCTCCATCCCTGGAGATATTTAAAAAGAGACTGGATGTGGCACTCAGTGCCATGGGCTGGGAACTGCAGCGATAGTGGATCAAGGGTTGGACTTGATGATCTCTGAGGCCCCTTCCAACCCAGCCAAGTCTATGATTCTATGATTTCATGCCATCTCTGAAGAGACAGGTGAACAAGCGCCATAGCAATAACATTATATACCAAATATGACAAGATTTTTTTTTTCAACAAATCAAAACATCTTAATATTTAACTATATGGCTCAGGTTTTGCACAATAAAATCTCTGTTCTTCCTCTGAGTTTCTAATCTGGATTTCAGTTCTTTGGGTTAAAAATGTAATTTTTTAAATTAATGACTTCTTACTGCAGCTCTCTGGATAACACAAAATTATAAACAAGAGCTCCACATACAGAGTAAGATGAACCACTTTACATTTAAAGAGGCAATAAATATTTTGTTTCCAGTAGTTTTCCTAAACACATTAATATTGCACAGAGCTTTTTTGCCAGCAATTTCTTGCAAATGCTGACTTCACCCAGCAGACTCTCAACCACTAAAGAAACAATCAGTTGTTCCAAGTTAAAAAAAAATTAATTAACATATGTGTCCAAGGCAAAATGTGACCCACACACTCAAAAAAAAAATGGACAATCTTTTGCTCACAGTTTGCAATAAAATAAATCTGATTTTATATACTGAAAGAAACACTGTGGTCTGCAAAAATGCACAGTATAAGGGAATCTAACTGAGCATCTAAGAGTATCTTCCAATTAGGATAAAACTTTCATTTTGAAGTTATAACAAATAAATATTTGAGTACATTACTCTTTCAGTTCCCCTCCTTGTTCTTCCAGCCTGACGCATTACATTGGTTATGAAGATTTTCCTGCAACCTCAAGAATAAGGAATAATGAAAAGGATGGTGGGAAGAGATAAAATAAATTATAAACCCATAATTCTACAATATTTTTGTTTTTATACTTGCCAAACACCAAGGGAAAGAGAGTTAAGGAAGAAATGAACATTTGTTATTTTCATATAAATGACATATGTATAAATAAATGACATTGCAATGAAAGACTGGACAGAAACATTGTGTTGACACCACTGACACTGCCTTGCAGGCTCAGGGAGCAGTTTTGATGTTCTTCCAGAGACAGGCTGAGCTTTGGCTATGCACACCCTATGCTGAGGACCCAACTTCAGAACGATGCCTTTCTCACTACTGGATCCATGTAAATGGTTTTAAAGGTCTCCACAGCACTTGCTTTCTTGCTCTGGGCAGGAATATATATCCTACGTATACACAGTCTTTATCAGTGGAGATGGGCCCCATGTCATCGTTTGAAAAGGAGGAATGAAAAGAAGGAGGGCTTTGGGACTCTGAGAGGAGTGGAATTCAAAGGAATTAAAAAATTCCTTCCCCTTTCCTACTAAGCTCTATAGGCTGGGAAAGTCAGCAGCTCTTTCCTCTTTTCTTTCCACTTCCTGCTGGCTGGGCTGCTCTCCTTTACCACCAGTTTGTCCTATGCTTGTCAGAGCCCGTATCTATCAGGCTGCTCAGTCTCCAACTGAAAATCTCCAGTCTTTAGCCCCCTTTTATCTTCCCTTCGTGGAGGGGGAATATAGAGGAAGCCTGTCCTTAGGTTTGTGGTCTGCCCAAACTGCTCAGCCGTGACACCCCAGTAGGACACTTGCTTTGAAAACTTGCACACAGTGATTAGGAGGAAGAATTTGAGCCCAGTTCCATTTACACAGGACTATCTTGAGAGGATCTGTACAGGTGGCATTATGCTAAATATGACTGAGGAGGTCCAAAGGAGGGCAACTAGGCTGGTGAAGTGACTCGAGCACAGATCCTATGAGGAGAGGCTGAGGGAGCTCAGCCTCTGACGAGGCTGAGTCTCTGACGAGACGGGAGAAGCATTAGATGGATGTTTCTCAGTAATGTACACAAACACATTTCAACTCAAGATTCATAAATAAACTTCAGAAAACCAAACTAAAGTGAACCAAACTATTCTCACTTACTTGAGTTTATTTGGACTTGTATACTGAAGTCCTTGAGTCTTATTTTGCTTTACAACATTTTACAACTTAATAACTGTGTTTCAGTAGAACATATGCTGTCACCTTTTAATTCTCCAGACTCCTGTAAGAGCAGTACAACCACTTCTGTCCAAAAGGTCAAAGAGTCCTAGGGCAGCACATGACTACCATTTGTCTGGATGTAAATTGAATCCTACTGATCCTGTAACATCACTACTGACCTCTTGACATTAAGAGCTTCGTGGAAAGAAAGAAGATGATATTCTTTGGTTCCTACAGACTCATTAGGAATAAATAAAGCGAGCCTTGCATGATATGAATTAACAGTGAAATTAACTTTTTCTTTTGCAAAACAGCTCATAATATGTTTACAGAAGCTTGAAAAGGATGATTTGAAGACTGAGACCAACAGATTTTTAACACTTTCAGTTTTTCCAAACTGTTTTCAAAATATCTCTCGGTAGCTTAAAACAAAGTATCCTTTTATGTTTCACTCTTTTCACATGACACAAAACACCTTTTCCAGGTTTTTATGGCAGATGGCCTAGACATTCAGATGTGCATCAATCCAGGCCACTTCTCATCTCTATTACTCTCCTTTATACCTTCTAGTTGACTGCAGCTGCCCAGAAATAATAGAAGGTATAGCCTGATTTGTTGCTTTACAGGAACAAAATTGGCACACTGAGCTTGAACTTCCCTGTAGCAGCAGATACTATATGTGCTTCTCTAGCAGAAGCAGGTTATTTGCAATCAAATAGGAAGGAAACAAAAAAAGGGGGCATTTTATTGTTTATAGCCAGCTTGTCATCTTCGCTTCAAACAAAGACATTTTTCCCATTTTTTTTTTTTTCTGCTTGATGTATTGTGCCTCGTCAAGAAAGGCAATCACCAGATTTGAGTAATAATAAAAAAATAACCAGTGTTACAGCTCAGGCTGGTTAATGGCAATGTCTTTTCCTGGCCTGTGACCAATTTACTGCCGTCTTGTTGATGAGAGATGTGCACGTGTCTCTGAAGGACTAGGAAAGAAGGGAGATTAAGGACTCGGCTGCTGACAACCAAACTCTCTATGAACAATACACAATGAAAATAATGACAAACAGATTTTCCTGGTATTTTCAGTAACCTCTAGACAATGCAACAGTTTCTGGTTTCCTCACTAAAGATTATATCAGTTATGCCTTTTATCCATCATGCACTAGTCACATGTGAGGCACAACTGAGTGCCTTCTCTCCAAGGTAATTTTTTCTTGATTTACACGGCAAAAGTACTTAAATTGCCTTTTTTTGGCACTTTGTATTACAACATGGCTTGGGAGGGGATATGTTACTTCACTGTAAAGCAGCTAGTACATTTACAACAGATAAGTCACATCAATACAAAGCAGATTTCCAGCCCTACCAACTCCATTTATAGCAGCTTTAACAATTCAACAAAGCAAATCCTGAATGCTAAACTATTGTGTGGAAATGTAGCTCTGGTTCTTAATGGCTACCATACCTGCCTGCAACTGGCAGCTGGGTTTTTTTCACTTGCTGACTATTTTTGCACTACAGTTTATTAAACTTCTTGCTAAAGCTGAGATAATAAGTACTTTACAGACTTCCAATGAATTCACCATTCAGGAGTCCCTCAGGAATTCCCTTTAGCACACACAAAGCAAAGGCAGGAGGGAGAGAGATGGTTCAGTACAGACTTAATTTCTGCAGTCCCTTGTTAAGGGAATAGTCAAGAATCCTGAATTTGCTCTCAGTGGAAGCTGCTGCCTATGTTCTAAAACATATTTTGTTGAAAACTATGAAACCTGGAGTAACTATCTGTTTTCTCTCAGAAATTACCTCTCCAAGTTTCACACTAGACTAGATCCTGCTCTTCCTATCACACATGCAAACCTTTGCCACTGGTAGAGTGGCAGCAACTGATGTTCCATGTAGTTTGCTTTTATAATAAATGCCCTAGATAGAAATGAGGTAGAAATAGCAACTTCAACTGGAAAAAAGAAAAAAAAAAAAAAAAAAGAAGAAAAAAAAAGTAAAAATCTCTGTGTGTCTCTGTGTCTGATAATTCCGTAACAGATACAGTTTATATACAAAAAAAAAAAAAAAAAAAAAAGAATTTATTTATACCATGCACAAAACACCAGGAAAAGCATAGATCTCCTAACCAATATGCATCTTTACTATAATGTTGGCTTATTTGGCTGTTTTTAATGAATGGTCACTACAAGGATAACATTAATCCAGCCTTAGGACCTTTACAGGGAAAGAAAATACAAATGTAATTTGTCTTTTTAAGCTGCCAGCTGTATTTCTAAAGCTTTAAAGTTTGCAGCTTCCAGCAGCCTTTCATCTTTCTGCCATGGCAGGAATAGGTTGGACATCTGTAAGAGCTTTGTAAGTTATCTTTCTCAAAATCCATTAGCTAATTCAAGGAACCTAATTAGGGCTGCCATTTTGATGGACCATATTGAATGCTCTCTATAAACTAGTAACACCATCAATGTTTATTAAAAATTGCAAGAACCAAAGCTCTCAGTTATATATAAATATTAATGGCCAGATACACAATACTTACTGGAACACAGGCGTTGTTATGTCCACAGAAATACACAGAGATGTACTGACAACCCAGTGTGATGCATTTATTCACAAAGACTGCAGTCCAGAAGAAAAACTTATGGACAATTTTACATAAACTGTTGAAAATTGACCAGCTCCCATTTACATTGATCTTACGTGAAGAAAAGCCCACTAAAAATCATGTTTCTCCTTTTTTTCCTGAGTAGTGTGCTGACAATTTGAAGAGCATTTTGAGCTTACCTCAAGAATGCACTCCAGCTGGAACTGGTTTATAGCTCTTCTTAAACCGGCCACTCTGATCACTGTACTTCATAGATATTTACACATATTCCAGAACTACACTCTTTAGGGCATCCAAAGAGTCAAAGGGAATTTGCATGGGAGACCTAAAACTTAAGATTTTGCTGTAGACAGCTACAAATTTGGTGAAAGGAGCCAGCCATCTGGAGTGATGCTGCCCTACATTCTGCTATGTAGAAGCCCGACCACAATGAAAAAGCATCTTGCAATGACACAACACATGAAATACCAACCATCTAAGAATGTACCAGAGATCTAATTAAGTTAGGCTGTACAAGCATATGCCTTTTGTTCAGAAATAAAAAGTTCTCTGGCTACTTCATAGCTCCAATTTCAATTTGATATTTCATAAATGGAACTGCAGAAAACCTCCTCTGTTACCATTTCAGTCAGATTTGTGCTTTCATAGGCACATCTAACAGTGCCTGGATTCTCCTTGTATGTACAACTAAATATATGTTCATAGAAAAATCAAAAATCATCAGATTTGCTACAGAAAGACAGCAGATGTTCATATTAAGCCACTGACACATGCAAGGTAAAGCATGGAAAAAACCTTATAAGGATAGCACTGAACTTCATAAGGATAGCACTTCAACTACAAGCTGAAGAAAAGCAAAGACAACAAATGAATTTATATGTAACCTATTTTATTAGCTGTGAGTGCAATACACAGCACAACGAAAGCACTGCTAAGCCTGCCCAAATGACTTTAAATACATGAGGCTTCTCACAGAGGGCAGTATAAACTACACACACTCTTTGGAACACCCTAACTCTATATTCTTTGGAATGTATACTGAAATGTCACATGAAGCATTTACCAGATGTGCAAGAGCAACAGGCTTAACTATATTTTCTACACTTTAGTAGTGCAAGGGGCTAAAAATTTTATTACAGTCTGACCATGTGGACAACCCTGAAGGTAAATTCATTCTAGCTCTCTGTCAGGGCAGTACTTTCAGACTACAACTGAGACCTGAGCAGTTTCACAGGAACATGTTCAAAAGCCAAAACATCAGTTATCACTAGCTTCTCTTAGGGATTATAAATGGCAAATTTAGCTTGTGGTTATTGCTCAACAGAACCCCTGCCAGATGCTGAAGTGGTTGATAGAACTGGCAAAGTTCTGCCATCTCCAAGGCCACCCTGCCTGCCCTCCCAGCAGCCTCCCTCCTCGGGCACATCTCCCCCGTGCAGCTGGGCTCCTCAGGGAAAAGAGTTCTCTTTTTTTTGGCAAATGTTCTCATTTGCAAAGACTGCACAGTCCTTCAACTATCTTTCATCACAAGCCCTAGATCAACAGAATTAAACATTTTATAAGCTGAGCTGCATTTTGAAGAAGTATTTCTCTACTCAGTGCCCTTCAGTTAGCAGTGTAACTTTTCCAGGCAATGGCAGCTCCTGGACTCCCAGACATGTCCAGCTTTTCCAGCTCTTTCTTATGGCTGAAGCTCTGTAGCACCTCAGGAATTATTTCCAGTTTTCCACTTGCAGAAGGCAGGGCTGAATTTCAGCTGTTTATGTTTGAAGGTAAGCACTAGTCCTTTTCAGTAATTGTTTTGAGAAACATTAAATTAAACTGGAAAAATGAACTAATGGAATCTTCAAACTACAAACAATCACTTCCTGGTGTATCTAACCTGGAAGAGAAAGAGGAAGCCTCTCTCTCTGCATTTGGGTGGGAAGTCCCACCAGTCCCAGAAATGCTAAAGCAAACATTTTGGTTCAGGCCCATCCCTGTCTCTGCATAATGACCCTCATATGGTTTCAGCTGCTGTATTTATAGAGACAAACCTTATAAATCCACATCCTTCCACATCTGTTTTTGTCTTTCTCCCTTCATTTCATGTTCTCATCCTGATGTTCAGAAATCTTTCCTTTTACACTTCTTAGCCAAGGATGTCAGTTTCCTCCCCCCATTTCTTGGTTTCCCATACAAGCACATCCCTTTCCCACAGGCTGCTCTAGAACAGCAACGCCTCTCCTGATGTGCCCAGGTCAGCATCCCTCTCTCCAGCACTCCAAGAAACCCATTGCCCTGAAGCCTTTCACAAAACAGCCTACAATGAGGAGGCCACACATGGCTTGGGACACCCAACAGCACTTCTTCCTCTCTGCACTGGTTCAAATTAATATGTGCATCTCTAAGACACTATAAAAACAGTAGAAATTCAGCATACTCTGAAGCACCCACTTACTGCTCCCAACTCTGACCTGACCTAGAACACTTCCTTTATTCTCCCCATCCTCTTCCTCCTCCAGCACTCCTGCCTCATCCCCATTCCTTTCTTGTCCTGACTTTTCATGGTATTTCTTAGGCTTTTGCATTCAAATCAGCTTTACCCATTCCCTCCTTGGCAGATGAGGAACAAGGCACTGATTATATGCTGTTAACCTCATCATTCACTGCTGTACCAGGAACCTCTCTGGTCCCTGCATCCAGGAGGCCCTACTACTGGAAAAGCATGTCTGGGCTCTGGCAGCTCAGCAGGAGCACTTTTGTTGAAGACAGCAGCCAAGTTTCTATCATGTGTGTGGGAAGTACTCTGAATCTCATAACTCAGCCAAATTGTCAATGTTCAAGGGCTGGCAAAAAGGCACAGTCTGGTGTAAGACTAGGCTGTGCTCCTTTCCTAAACATAAAGCCTCCATTCCAGCATATAGAAAGACTGCAGCTTCTTATTGAAAAATCATATGCTACTTATTTTGAATTTTTACAGACAAAAGAACTTCTTGTCTTCTCCCTCCAGGTCTCCCAAATCAGCTGTTGTCATATTCCATATAAATTCAGCACACCTCCTACATAGGCATTTTCAACCCAGTTAGCTGAAGTCTCTTATTAAGAGGTGGAAATCCAATTTTCCCAAGGAAGCCAGGCTGGCAGCTCCTCTCACACAGCTGGTAAATTCATGGTCTGTGTGGCTGTCCTCCTCCCTGCCCCCCAGGACTGACTGCACACTCCTTGCTCCAGAGGCTGGCTGTGTGTTCCTAAAGCAACAGAAAGCTGGCATCTGCAGGAAAAGCACTCCTTAACACCAGTCACACCACCTTTGAGGTACAGTGGGGTGAGAACATGGTACTCCTGCATGTGTTTCACATTAAACTGTAATCAGCTTAATTGATGAGTGCTACTTCCTTCGCTTGTCCATTATGATTAGGAAGTACAACACATGGACATTTCAACCCATCAAAGTTGAGAAAATACATTAATTCTGGTTTTCTTATAGCTGTTAATAAATCTGACACTGTCTGGCAGTTTTCTTCATTTCCTACTGTTTGACAGAGACTGTGATCACAAGTTACAGAAGATGTTTTTCCTCCGAAATTATCACTCTGGTAATACAAGCCAGAAGGAAACTTTATCAAGATACTGAGAATCTGAGTATCATTTTTATTTTTAACTTTACGTGGCTGGTTTGTGACTATTTCAATGTCATAAAAAAAAAAAAAATTCCATCTGGTGCTATTAAAAATGCATGCATATACACAAACATTTCAAATTACTGTATTACAGCAAATTATCATACTGTGTATTTATTAATAGAAGTCAATATTATTCTCATATAGCCAGCCTGGTTCTACTTAGACCCCTTTACTTTAAGAAAACCTACAGTTCTTTTCTTCCTCTTTCTGTCTCAAATTGGCATTTGTATGGAATCAAGAAAAATCTTTCTTAATAATTTTTCATTACTAATGGCTTTCTTTGGTATGTGTCTTTGGGAGGAGGGAAGGCAAAGGGCATGAAAAAGCAGCTTTAAGTGCTCTGCAAATGATCCTCCTGAATCTGGGCCTCATAAATCCTATCAAATATTATATTTCATCAATAGCCTAGGAAAGCTTTTTTCTGTGCAATGATGAAGCCTAGTTTTAAAATTTATGGTTTCATTTTAGAAATGGACTATAAAGAGTCTGACTTAGCTGCCTATCAACTGCAGCTGACATGAGCGAGTTCAGTGTGGACTTTCACAGTGCTGTATGTATTTTTTTATTTATTATACATACACATACATACATATAGAGATATATGAGGACATGTATATCACTGTGGGTTTTTGCATGCATAAGTACACAGCTGACTTTCTCTATTTTATCTAAAAAGCCCACATTTTCTTCCAAGGCAAGAGGATCTGAGATATTCAGCAGATTAGGTTGCAAAGCGATAAAAGTGTCCAGACAAGAGTTGGCTCAAAGATCTTCGTCAACACAAGCAAATTGCATTTTGTTGCCCAAATGATTGAGATAAAGTAGTTTATTTTGTTTTCAGCTGTGGAGTGGCAAAGTGCAACTCAGCAATAGCAGAGCAAGTCATAGTTTGCGTTCTATGAGCAAGGCAAATGTAACATGCCCATACAGGCTGCAAAGACAGTCTCAGAGTTTCTGAGCCTCACAGCTCTTTAAAGTCACTACAGACAAGATAGTATTCAATTTATTTTTTTTTTTTAAGTTTAGAAGAACTAACAATTTAATACTTGTTGGACAAACAGAACCAAATTGCTTTGTTGCCAACTGTAGAAAGTGTGTACACAATACCTGTGAGAATACAGCCTCCAAAATGATAATTTCCAGTGTAGAACAAACGTCCATCTATTTCTATAGCCCTGAATGCTATAGGTTTGCCAACTGAGTACAAAAGTTGATCCCAGCCTCCATTCTTGGAGCAGGAGAGAGATGGATACGCTGTATCCAGTCCAGTTCTGTATACCAGTCCTACCTGGAGAGAGGAGAGAAAGCTTGTCCTACCAAGATCTGGAAGAAAGAGGAAAGATCACTTCCATCTGCTGTATTTTTTATGTAATGGACAAGGTTTAAAACTCATGCAATTGCATTATCACTGACTTAAGCATAGTGACCCTAAGATTTTTCTTTTTCTCATTTTTTTCCTATTCAATTATATTCTTTACTAATGCAGAAAATTACCCTTTTTCCCCCACCTAATTCACTGCTCCCAATGGGATAGCCATTAAAATTGTTTCATGAATACACTGCATTTACAGACAAAAGTGGGAAAAGAGAAACCCCCTCCCCAGGATGCTCCTCTCAAGAAAGGAGTCTGAAACACATTGAACAAAGAACCCTCAGATCTTCTGGCATACAGCTTAGAAATCAGAATGTGATTTCCAGTCTCTATGTCATTTCATTACAAAAGTTGTGGCCCTTAAAACAGGCAATTGGCTTTGACCAGAAATACTTAAGGCTTTTAGTATTTTTTTCCTTGTGCTGCAACAGGCAGTTTCTCTCCTAGTCCTGTCCTGCAACCCCAGCTGCAGCAGTGAAGACACCTAAGGGATTCTGGCAGCTGGAGAAAATGCAAGACCCTGCTTCTCAGAACTCATCTGTGTTTCACTCCTTTCACTCCTAAACATACATCTGGATGTGACAAAGTCATGCTTCTCAGACAGACCAGCAGGTAATTTGGTATCTGTGTTGTGTTGCAGAATTAGGTTGGAAGAGCACTCTGCCAGCTTGGGTTTTGCTATTTAATCCTGCATAGTGTAGTTGTGGAGACAGCAATAATGGACAACTCATTACACTAACCAAATTCTTCACCCCCTAATCCCAGGCAATTTTTCAACCTCAAGAGGAAAATGAAACTTAAGTCATATACTACTCGTATTTAACTGCATATTCCAATAGCATAAACTCACAAGGATAGAAATGAGGCCAGTGAGCAGATTTGTTTTATGAAAATACCATGTTCAAGGGCAAACTGAATGTTATAAAAATAAATTCTGAAAATGGTAGTGCTCATCTTTTCATCTATCTTCTTCTGCAGTTCCATAGCTGAGACTTCCACCCAGCCTTATGAGGCTCCTAAGATGGCCATACTGGCCACCATCAGAATAGCAGTCTGGAAACAAGTGCCCTACAGCCCTGCCTCAGCATCATAGCTGAAATATTCTCAGAGGCAGTGGTTCTGTACTCACAGTTCAGAGATATTCCCAGTGCACTTGCTTAAGAATTCCTGAAATTTATGAAGATCTTAAAGCCAAACTTCTGGTCCCATAGAGGTCAGGGAAAGTAACAGAATGTTGGTTAGTAGCTTTTAAATGGTAATCATCACTATTCATACTAAACCCTTGTTACATTAAAAACCAGCCCCTCCCAACACAAATACACAGTATGAAAATATACTTTAAAATAGTATTAAAGACCTCAATTTTTTTCCCTAAGCAGCAGGAAAGTTCAGCTGCAGAGAATTCCAGCACTGAAATACGATTTTTTTTTTTTCATGGAGGCTGTGCATCCATTCTTCCTCTCACATACAGCTGTGCAAATCAATGTATTAGTGATGCTTTTGCAAAGAGGGTTTGACAACGAGAGTCCCCAGCCTGCTAAATAAGAAGTGACAAGTCCATTTGAAAGCTGTCTCCGGGTGTGTTTTATGTGCAGAAATTATCTGTGACAGTTTAGATCAAAATAGAGTTTTCATTTCATGTGGGAGGTAAATGGACAATAGAATAGTCTGTATTCTGTAGTCTACTCCAATTAATGTTTCAGGCTTTTTTTTTTTTTGGTATGGATTTCTTCCATATTCTATGCTGTAAACTTTGGGGTAAAAAAAATTGAAAAACTCATTTTGTCAATAGCATGATGGGAAGAATAGCCAAAATGTAATGAAAGTGGTTAACAAAAACAGCAAAAAAGCAGCACAAAAAAGCTGAAGTTATAGTGATCTGGCTGTGAGACTACTAAGTACAAAACAGAAAAGAAAACATCATTTTATCATTCTTTCAGGGAGAACAGGCAAAGCAATCAGTTCTGATTTCCCACCTCAATCAAGAGAAATTTTGCTGCTTAGTTTGATGAAAACAGGACATGCACATCAACCTTCTTTCTGAGCACCAGATACAAATCCACTCACTATTATTTGCTGCAACATAAATTTACAATTTCTAGATTATGTAGCTGCAACAATGGCACAATTTGTACTTAAAAAAGATGTCAGATCCAAGATACTGCCTTGGCCACTGATGCAAAGCTGCAGATTTTCATGTCTTCCAGAACATTGTATCTGCTGATTCCTTCAGAGATATGCCCCATTAAGTAGTAGGCATACTACTTAGGTTTCTGGAAATAAGACAGGATATAATATTAAAGCATTAATAATAGAATCATAGAATGGTTAGGGTTGGAAGGGACCCTAAAGATCACCTAGATCCAAACTTCCTACCACGGGCAGGGAGACTCACCACTTGATCAAGTTGCTCAAAGCCCAATCCAAGTTCCAGGGAGGGGGCATCCCATTCCCAGCTTCCCTGGGCAACCACCCTCATAGTAAAGAATTTCCTCCTAATATCTAATCTAAATCTCCCCTCTTCACTTTTTAAACCATTTCCCCTTGTCCTCTCACTACATACCCATGCAAAAAGCCCTACCCCAGCTTTCTTGTAGGCCGCCTCATGTATTGGAAAGTTGCTATAAAGTCACCTCAGAGCAGCCTCTTCTCCAGGCTGAATGATTAATGATTTCATCTGTTCTTGCATCCTTTTATATAATACGGCAACTGCTGCAATCTTACCATATACAATGACCACCACATGACTGCTTACATCTACAGAAACTTAGCACCCACTGCCAAATTTATGTTTATCTAAATTCAGATGTGAACTCTCATTTTGCTTTCCAGTAAAAACACATTCACAGTTACCTGCAAATCAGTCAGTTGGTTCCTGACCTGTTTTAAAGAAGGTGTTTTCTTAAAGGTCTGGAGCCACTCCTGTTTTACTCAAGCAAAACAGCTGCTCTGTTGAAGAACTGAAGGGAGCTGTGCTAACTTGAGGCCCATAGTTCCCTGTCTTCTTCAAAATCAATGGGGGAGCAGTTCATACATTGCTATTTAGATGTAAACACTATGTGTTGTTAGCAGAGAAGCTACAAACATCCAAGTGAGTAATCTTATCCCAAACAAGGGCCTGCAAAACTTACGCAATCTATTTATTTAAGCATATTTTGAATTTTTTCTGAGAAACAGCATTTTTTTTGGCAGGATTTTCTATTCCCACCCACTTGGAAGAGCAGGTGTCTTTGTATATTTCTCAACCCTGGGAATAAAGAAAACATGTTAATTACATGTTTTCATTTACATGTTAAAAATAAAGAAAACATTTAGAAAATATGTTAAAATAATCTTCCTAATGTCAGGGGACATTAAGGTTCCTTGAGTATTACAGAAGAACAGACCTCCACTAGGAATGCACCGAGCTTGTAGAAACACTGAGACAAAGCATTCAGAGGATATGAGACATCAGTATCTCTACATGCCAAAGGTTGAACATTGGTAATCTTATTCCTCAGAAACAGGTTTTAACAAAATTAAATTTAAGGGTGGTGAGACACTGGAACAGGTTGCCCAAGAAAGCTGAGGCTGCCTGTTCCCTAGAGGTGTTCAAGGTTGGATGGGGCCTTGGACAACCTGGCCTGGTGGGAGGTGTCCCTGTCCATGCAGGGGGCTTGGAACTGGATGATCTCTGAGGTCCCTTCCAACTCAGACCAGTCCATGATTCTATGATTTTGAAAACCCTGAAGTTTAAGAACAGAATAGTGAGGAGCAGTGACAAGAGACCTGAATTAGATTTCACCTGGTCCCTTACACTTTAATTAGAATAAGATTTAGGGATTTTATGAAATGTTACCAAATTCTCAGAGGAAATGCATTTCTCTGTCTAGCTATGAGGCAACTGTTAAGTAGGAAGAAGAAAATACACTATGCTACATCCATCCATTCGGTGTATCCAGTAAAGTAGATTTACTTGTTCACAGAAAATATCCTCCTTACATTGCTTGGCTGCTAAATGTAAACATCACATTCTGTTAGGGTTTGCACTTTAAGTATGGAAGTGACTGCCCTACAAACAAGATTTTAACAGCTCCTCTCTTGAACAACGCTGACTGTTTTATTAATCTTCGGCCACTAAGTGTTCACTTAAAATGCCACTCATGAAATCTTAGTTTTGGATATTATCAGCTGGTTCACAAATAGCAGAAGTGTAATGATCTTCCTCCCTCTTTCTTGGAGCTTACCAGCCTTATAAGCAATTCTGGTTTCTTAATTCACTGCACATACATATTAGCATTTAATTTTTAAATAGTGATTTGTTAAAAAAATATTGTATGTGCAGAAGAGTTAATATATACACACATTCTGCTGCTGATTAAAGGAGCAAGTATGAGCTTTTGTTCAAACAGTATTCTGCCTAGAATACTGAAACAGAATTCAGCATCTCTTGCTCACAGTAGGAAATACACTACTGCAGAAACACATGCAAGGCCATATGATTTCATTCCAGCTGCACAGACAATCTCATTTTGTCTGTGTTTGTACATTTAAGGGGCTGAGAATGCCATCTGCATTTCACTCCCTATCCCCTGGTATGGTCTCATCTTCCAGTAACAAACCTGCTGTTTCCTCAGGGACCTGTCTTTTGCGCTTGCATCCAAATGACTGAAAGAATGGAACATTACTAATAAACAGGCAGAGTTAATATAAATCAATTCCATACAGTTATAGATCACATAAGAAAAGACTGGAGGGAAAAAAAACAACAAAAAACCACCAACAACCTCAATGTATATGAATGTTTCACAGAGATGCCAAAACTCAGGCTCACGAGCATCTGCAGCAGGACAGCCACAAGGGAGTTGTGGGAGTGCAGTATATAAAACTTTACACTTTTGTCAGTAAGTGAGGTGATCCAAATGCAAACCCATGCAGGCAGGATGCACTTAGGCAGATCAGTGACTGCTGCTGACAGAATTTATTTCTGCTGTGGAATGCACAGCCTTGAACAAGCACGCACACATTACATGGCACTGGCAGCTTAGTTCTGGTTGGAAGTCTGACAACTTCCTTCTGTTTAGACATGCTCTAAAATATTCAGGGTCACCTGATTTCCATAAAATTTGGGGTGACAAGTGAAAAACAGGGCTAGAGACCCCAGGTTATAAGGATCTGGATGAGGAGTTCCTGGGAAATGGCACATTTAGCTCCATTTGTAAAGTAGTTTTTCTTGAATGCTACTAGAAGATTTCTTTTTTCCATGTAAGTGGGAAATAAAACAAAAGCTCACTTAAATGAGTCCCAGAATGTCCCGGTATTCAAAATTTTCCCCAGTTAGCATAGTGAATATGCAGTACCCATTTGTAGTTTCTGAGGAAGAAAACTGCAAATAGTATCAGAAGCAAAACACACAGGTCAAGTGTAACTCCAGTGGCACAACCTACATTCCTTTCAAACTGATGGCCAAGGGGGTTTCTGGGCTGCCATGTGCAGGCCATGTCTATTGGGAGCCCACAGGAACAACTGAACCCTCTCCTGTACTTGCCAATAACAATATTTGGCTTTGGTTAGAAATCTGTCATCCAGGAAGGACAGTAAGCTGTCAAACTTGAAGCTTCAGTTTTAACATTGTGGGGAACAGCGACCAGATTGCGGCCAAGGGTTCAGAAGACTTCATGTTATGTTTCAGAAAAAAATAATTTCCAGAGGTTAAAGAGTCAGAGGACATTCTCAGGAAATACAAGGTAGTAAAGGTCAGGTAAACAGTGTAGGACACCAAAGAGAAGAGGCTGTGAGGTAACAGTGCATGGCTTGCTCACACTTGCCATACTTTATAAATCAAAATATTTCAGTGCATGATCATAATTCTCTTTCCAGTGTAAGGCAAGGTATATGACAAAGGGTGTGTAGGTATTAAACAGTCATTCAATTTCTACCTTGTCTCCACACTATCCATCTTAAAGAACTAACCACTCCTAGAGCAACAGGTCGCTTTTTTGCTGTTCAGTGGTAGAAGGGATTGTAGACGGATGCAGAACAATAGATGCCAACTGTACTTTGTACTGAGAACAAGAAAACTTCTGTTTCTTGGTGTCTAGAAGTACAAGGCTAAATAATATACATGGGCAACCCTAACTTGTCCTGTTTGAACAAACCATTTTCTGTGCAGCTCTAGAGTCACGTGGCCCTGGATTAAACAGGATGACAGAGATCTACACCTGCCCAAAAGATAGGCATTTGGCCTGCTTTCCAGTAAAAAAGGTTCCTCTTGCAAATTTCCTAACACTAGGCACTTTTTATTCTCTCAGTATTCTCTCAGTGGCTTACATTTTCCATTTGGTTTCTCAGGACACACACAGCAACTTTTTTTCCTTTGATCCTTTCCAGTGAAAGCCACAGAGCTCAGTGTCTTGCCCCTCTCCCTCATGAGTCTGGCCAGCTCTGAGGGCAGGATGCAAGGGGCAGAGATGGGGTTTGAACAGAGGTATGGGTTTAATTTCAATTGAACATTCTGGAAGAGTGCCAGTTTCCACAAGGAAACTTTCACCCTGAAATGAGGAAAATCTATTTTTCAATAAATTAATTAACCTTGTAGAGAGTAAGATCTGGCACATAATATCTCCAAAAATGGAAAGCTTGATCAGACTAGGGCTGTGGACTCCACTCCGATCTAATAAAACAGCACTAATGTTTTTTTAAAACCTGCAGCAAGATACAGCTCTTAATCTATTCTCACTAAAAAAAGGAAAATCAAATTCAATTTTGTCAGATCAGCACTGTGAAATTCCCTAAGATAAGACACATAAATAAATGAAAAATTACACTTGGCAATGATTTTGGCATCAGACTTTAAATGTTTCATAATTCTGGGCTGAGGAAATAAGTTGAGCAAAGTCTCTAGAACCTTTCTGGAGATGAACTCAAGGTTTTTGACAGTACAATCTTCAGGGGAGAAAAAAAAGAGGAAATCGCTTGTTCCAAATGTGAGAAAGGGTTGCATCATGTGACATGCCTGACATTTAAGTGATAATAGGATTGTGCATATGCTCTTTTGGCTTTGGTCTGACATCTAGGCTCTGCCATCGTGCAACTTAGCACTGTCATGGTACAACCCTGATGACTAAACTCAGAGATGTGACTTACCACTTGTTTCAGGAACATATGGGCTACAGATCACCCAGCTTCTGCTGCAGGCTGGGAAAACATAGAATATCTCAGGCAAAGACCCTGCAAGTTCCCCAGCTGCACACAGTGGCTGTGCAGGCCTCACCATCCTTTGAGATGCTATTTGCATTACAGAAAAATGTGGCTAATTAGAAATAAACAGAAAAAATGCTTGCTTTACAAAGAAGTGTGTGATTCTGCCAGCTAATTTTTTTCCCTCTCTTTGACTTAACACGCACAGAATACACATCATGCTAATGCTTTCTCTATATTCATTAATAAGGAGAAAAATTTCCATTTATATAGTACCTCTCAGTTAAGAATTCCAAAGCTTTCAGCAAAATATACACAAAAAATTACATCTATTTCCCTGAATATAGTTATTGTTGGTATGAAAATTAACAACTGTGAAGCAGTGCAGAAGAATGTTACACAACAGTTACAAATAAGAAAGGAAGCAAACCCCCCAAAAAACAAAGCAAAAACCCTCTGAATTGTCAGATGCAAGTGCAGGTTAAGGGGACATTAGTATGCAAACAGCAATGTGAAAAGGGGCTGTGTATGCCCTGAGGAGCAGTGCTTGGAGGCAGCAAACATGCTTCCTAATGATTAAAGCAACATTCTTCATACATTTACAGCCTATTGTTTTTCCACATATGGAGGGAGAACCTTGGTTTAAATTGGGAATCTACTGAGAGGAATGAACTGGGAGCACTCAGTGGAGTCTTGTGATTAGAAAAGGGATGGTAAGTAAATGCTCATGAACTGTAAACAGCACTTACCTGACCACTAAGATTCCTTCTTTACAAATGGCCATCAAGTTCTAAAAGGGGTTATGTTAATAACTTTTTTTTACAAAAATATAATAAAGTAAAAATTAGCTTCTTGCTTCAAATCATGAGTTTGAATTCTCTATCATAATGACACATAACTGGAATTCCCAGACCAAAATGAAATAATTTGTTCTGTGCTCAAACCCTCCTTCTACCTCAAAACCCATCTACTTCAGTCACTGACCAAGTCTCCACTCTGTATCAAGTTGAGAGCCAGAGGGGGGAACCAAAGTAATCCATCTAAAATAAAACTGAGAGCAAAACTTGGAGCATGCATGTGTTAGCAACACCAAAGCATGAGCTATTCCATCACAAATGTGTTGATAAATGTCCAGCCCTGCAAACGCAAAATAACACTGGTTTGGCTAATAAGCATCCATTATAGCCATTTCCTATAATTTTGAGGCAGACAAGGTAGTTTTCATACTTGATCCTTGAAAGCAGATCTGTTTCTGTTACCCAGGGGTTTTTCTTTCCACATCTTTTTCTCCTTTCAGTACTTTCTCTCTAGCAAAGACAGATTTCCTTGCTTGAAGTTGCCACAATGTTCAGCAACTGCTGGCTGAGACCTCATGACCCACAGCATAAATTCACATAAAAGTATTCACATGTGGCACATTTCTGCTGGCAAATAACCACCTTTTTATCTCTGAGAGAAAGGTAAGAAAGATTTTGAGAAAAAACAGAGGCATCTTAATAAGAATCCCACATTTCCTATTTTGTTCCTAATCTGGTTAAACAGCCTCTACAAGCCTGAGAAATTCAAGAAAGCAAAGTTGTTGAGGACTGTTTGTCGTTTAGTACAGAATCAACATACACAGAACAGCCTCTCATCATGGCTTCTGAGCACAGGCTCAGATATGAGGTAACTTTACTTGCTTGTTGGATGTTTTGGTTTTAGTTTTTACTGAGTTATCATGCAATTACATGCAGTAAAATCCAGGACCCAACACTGAATCCAAACCTGGTTGGGACTTCAGTCTTGCCCACATAACAAGTCAAGAGTTCATTCAGTGTAGTTACAACCACAATAAAAGCAATCAAATAAAAGAGCTCAGAGGGAAAGGTTTGAGTTTGTTGGTTTTTTCTGCGTGGAAAAAAAAAAAAGTATAAATCACTTCAAAACTGATGACATTTTAAAATGTAAAGCTATGAAATCCTGTTAAAACTGAAATTATGAAGCAACATTTATGACCCTGTTTTATTCCAATTTATATCTGAAAACCATATGAACTTGAATTTAGACTCCTCTCCCTGGTGTAAATTCCTAGATACTGGTTTATGGAGTTAGTATTAACTCAGTTTCTGATCTCTGCACTATATAGAAACATGAGTGTGGTTTCAGTGACAATCGCCTCAAGACTTTTCTGGGAAAGCAAAACCTCCTAGATGGCAAACAGTTGAAATCACTACTTCTTATCTCACCCTCTTCACTTTTGCAGTAGCAAAAGAGTTAATAATATGGAAGAAAAAAGTTAGCAATGTTCCTGTGTTTGGAAAGATCTCTAACATACTCTACTTAGGTGAAAAAGAGAGATAGATGTCCCCTTCTCTGCTACAAACTTATATTTATGTCATAAGTGGTTTATTACAATTTTTAACAATGAATCAGTAGATGTGTTTAAAGCACAAACCAAAACCACTCCTATACCTGTGCTCACATATTTCTTCAAAATTAACAAGTGTGGTATCACACAGCACAGATTGAGGGGATGGGGAGACACTACAGATTGCAAAACGGACTCAGAGTGTGAACAATTCACCAAGTCCCCTACATCTTACTCTGTCAGCTCTTCTTTTTGCATGGACTTGTGTATGTTGCCTACACATTCATATACTGCTTTGAAAATCCCAATATCAATATATTAACACCATGAGAGTAAAGAAGTCTTGCATTCTTTTAGCCCCCAAATCCAGAAGCAATAAGTTTTAAATCATCGTAATGGTGGGTACATCACCAACTCAAAATAATTTCTGCTTTCTCTTTAACCCAGGGGAAAACTCGGCCATCTTTCTTTAATGCTATCAGCCTGGAAGCTTGACAGTAAGGATTAGAAATTGCTCTTTCCTCCCCTCTTGGTTATTGGAAAGACTGTGAAAGGCAATCAGTCTTGTGAAACCACACTTCGCAGTCTGCATAAAAATGCCACGATTGCCAGTTCTCCCCCTGACCTAATTGAAAGTGTGTAGTATCACACAGCTAGGGAAAACTAAAACATAACCATATGCAATACATCATGCTATCATACCAAACCTGCTAATAATAGGGACTTAATGATCATCAGGATCGAAAGGGATCTGAAAAGAGGGATTATTTTTTCTGCAGGGTAAAAACTTTTCCCAGTTGAAAGAGCGAAAAACACTCTCTCAGCAGTGCAGGAATTGGACTGGAGTCAGTTCATTCAATATGTTTGTGAAATATGGCCTTTTCTGTAATTATTTCTGTTTGCTGCCTTGCTCAGATCTTTGGATGTACTGCTGCAGCAAATCATGGTTGTGGTTAAGAGGAAATCCATGGCCTTCTAGTCAGTAAATACAGCCCCACACCCCCTTCCCACCTGGCTCCAGGGTCTGTCCCACCAAGCTATCACTGTCTGTAATTCCAGGTGTCAGTATTACCTGTCAGCAGGAGACTGCTGGTGTTGCTGCTTGTTTATTTTTGCATACAGTCCTTCCAAGTGCTCCCTCTCCATTAGTCCTGAAGGAGAATCACGTGGATACACAAAGGTTTCTGCTGGCAATGATGGGGTGTAGAGGTTTGCTGCTGGATAAGCCTCTCGGAAATGATTTACTCTGGCATAATTTGGGTCTACCTCATCATCATCATCAATATCAGGTCCTCCAGGAACAATAGAACAATCATTCAGGGCTCTCAGTTGCTTTTGCCTTAGCTCCTGATGCTTTACATCAATCCTAACAGTGAAAAAAAAGACAAAAATACAATTTGATCTGCTTCAACAGCAACCACAGACACAAATCACCCAACCCAAATTGGGCTGGAGCACCAACCCTGAACCCAACTTGTTTAGATCTTCCAGAACACTATAAAACTGGTGCCAGATTGAAAAAAAAATAAAAATGCATGCAGCCATTTTATTCTTTATCTCTGGCAAGCACCTTTGTGACCAAGGCTGGTCACCATTCTCACAAAAAAAAAAGTTGAATTGAGTGTGGCTGTTCACAAGTGTGTATGCATGAACACAAAGTTTTGATCAGACACCTACCCTCCACTTTACAGTTAATATACCAAACCCAATCATCAAACTTTTAATCTAAATTAGCCGGTTAAATTGTTAATGCACCTTGGTCATTTGACCCACCTAGATTCTCCCCAATACATTAATTTGTGAAAAGTAGATTAAATGGGAACATAAATGGAGAGATGGCACAGCTGTTTCAAATGAAAGGACCACAGTTAATTTGCTGAAGATTTTAAATTTTTTAATTTTATTTTGGCTACATAAATGTGGAAATCATGCCTTATTATATACAGGATGGGGACAAAGTAAAACAATAAAGAAATTAAAAGAAACCTGACAGAGATTAATTGGTACATATAAGTGAATTAAAGACTATTACTGGCAGTACTCCACTATGATAAAGCCTTAAGTGGTATTACAAAATTCTGCTGCTAGTCAGGGCCATTGTGTAATCTCTTTAGTATAGTAAAACATACTCAGGTAAATTTCAAACTCAGTTGGTACTCAGTTATTCAACGTTCATGCTGGAGAAATAAAAACCTACAGCAAGGCTCAGTGAGCATGCAACTTCTTTTAACTGCTCAGCTACTCTTCAACAAAGCATAATTAAATGTAGTGAGATGGATCTGGCAGAATGCTGACCACAGCATGTAATAAATAGCATTTACAGAAAATGATGGAGCACAGAGAAAAAAACAAGGAAGGGAAGACAGATAAGAGATGCAGTGCCAGAGAAGAAGCCAACGTTTGCTATTGACTGTATACGAAGGAAAGCACTGGTGCAGAAAGAACAGTATAGCATGTACCATGGAAGAATAAGTTAAAAAAGGTTTAGCAGACTTGGTTAATAAAGGGTAATGGCCTTAGGACTCTGCATAGTGAAAAATGAAGACTTTCTGGAGAAAGTCTTTAAGCACTGAGAAAATGGTTCCCTAGAGAAACACATGAGCACATTCAGATCTTCCAGTCTGACAGACAGGAACTATTAAATGCAAAATGGGATTCTCATCTTCTATTTTTCTTCATTGTATCATCAAAATAAATGCTAATACTTTTCAAATAATATTTAGCTTAAAAACTTCACAAATAATTCTAATAAGAACAGCATGTCTTTGTACATATATACTTGAGTACATTAATGTGCATCATATATGCTTTCCATCTAAAACTCTCCATTAGCCGTGCTAATACACATCAAGAGGTGATGCTGGATTTAACCCTTAAAATGCAGTCATACTTTAAAGCAAGATGAGTCTGCTTATGATACAGTTCTTGACAGTCAGGAGGGATGCCCACTATCCACTCTGCCTTCCCTCAGTGAAGCAGAGGGAACCTTTCTCCTTTCTCCTCTTGAGTATTCAAGTACTCTGGGTACAGTTTTGGGTGCCTCAATATAAGAAGGACATCAAACTATTCGAGTGTTTCCAGAGGAAAGCAACCAAGATGGCGAAAGGCCTTGAGGGCAAGAGTTACCAGGAGCAACTGAGGTCACTTGGTTTGTTCAACTTGGAGAAGCATAAGTGGTGACCTCAATGGAATCTACAATTTCCTTGCAGAGGGCAGTGAAGGGGGAGGTGACCAGTGACAGGATACAAGGAAATATCATGAAGTTCTATCAGGGAACATTCAGATTGAACATTAGGAAAAAGTTCTTTGCTGAGATTGTAGTTAGTCACTGGAAAAGGCTCCCCAGGGAAGTGGTCATGGCATTAAGCCTGTAAGAGTTCAAGGAGCATCTGGAGAATGCTCTTAGTCTTATGACTTAGTTTTACATAGTCCTGTGAGGAGCAGGAAGTTAAACTTGATGATCCTAACGTGTCCCTTCCAAACTGAGGTATTATATGATTCTGTGAAATATTTTAATAGAAACAGAGAGAATATCTTCCCAATGCAGCATTTCTGCTTTTCCTCAGCTTCACGATACCAGTCCAATTTGGTAATTTTCTTTATTTTTTTCTTCAGACGTCATCAAAACTATTTACAAAGCCTTAATGTAATCTACTACAGTAGTTCTTAGAGATGAAAGGATGATAAGAAGAAATTAGCTACAATCTGTTTAAATCCTTAGTGCATCTCAGGCTCGTGCACTGAGGCTACCTATGAATTTCTGCTTTTTTCTTCCTGGAACTTATTTCCCTTGAACAATCACTTCCTCCTCCCACAACCTTTGCTCCACTTCTCTTTTGTTTCAGGCTTTCATGCCACACACATTCCCTATTTTGAATTCAAAGGGTGACCCATATCAGGATAGGTGCTGTGCCCAAGTGCAACCTCATCCAGAGTAAGGCAGTGTCTTGAATGAGTCACAGATTGCAAAATGAGCCTTTGATTCCACACAATTCTCACTCTATCCACAAGGGAGATTTTAGTGGAAAATCTTATGGAGGGCATGGCAATATCTGATCAATTCAGCTAGTAAGGCACATATCTCATTTTACTGACAAATGCTCTGGTTTAGCTGGCTAATGGTTTCTTGCGACAGCAAGAGTTTAATGGCATTTGCAGACTAATAGGACATACCACTTTATATTTCTTTGTAAAACTAATGGTGACACTTGTATAGACATTGGTAAAAGTCACACTTTTATTTATAAAGCAATGGGCAATTAGCATGATGAGAAAGTCAAGACTGAGAAGCTTTATATGAAAAAAAGAAATTAAAAAGGTGTGGTCAGCTTGCATTTCTACCTAAACCACAAACCATTGCTAGCAAATGAGTAATAATTAGAGAATAGCTGAAAGTGTACAAAGCCTTTATCCTCCAAGGGCTTGTAAATTCAGATAAAAGAGAGATTATGCAGCAGGGATTAGTGGAATGAGTCAGTCTGCTTTTGTCTGTAGGTGAAACACTGCATTCATCATTCACATAAAAGGAATTTGGGGCAACGTTATCACTCAGGCCATTCAGGTAAAAATCCGTCTTGAGAGCTCATCATACTACAAGGATAGGGAAGGATTTCCATTGCAAATAAGATCCCAGCCATAAATGATGCAGGGAGGGATGCCTAAACTCCTGATTTCCATCTTCTATACAGGTAGGGACTTCAATATAAACCCCCTTGCTGAAGGGTTTTAATATTTTACATGGCCCACGTGGGATTATGTAAAAAATGTAAATACAAAGGCCCTATCTTTGTTTAAAAAAAATAAATGACACAAGTAACTGTTAGCTTATACACCCAATAACTCTGCCAGTTTGGTAGTAGTCCTCACGTCTGATTATTCTGCTTTTCTTCTACTAAAATTCATAAAGAACTTTTAGACTGCTGCTGTCTTCCAGATTAACTCTGAAAAAGCACCACATGCTCTTAAAAACTGGTAAGTCTGTGGAGAGCTTCACCCCCCAAAAAAGCATAAACAAAGACTCAAGTGCAGGAATATAACATAGCAGGTACAATTTTCACAGCACACACAGGTCCACGTGGGATGATATAGGCAGAAAAATGGGAGGACACTGGATTTCAAGGAATGGTCTTATCACATTCCAGTGCAGAAGGCATTGCACACAGTCTCAAGAACAGCCACTGAAGTTTCTCAGAAAATGATAACCTATAATGTTCTTTGGACTAATACATCACCTAGGTTTTGAAGAACTGTTTGAAAGCAAGAGTACTGCAGCACAGCAGTATCATGTGAATCTTGCTTTCATGTCTGGCAGTGAGAGTAATTTGTCCTGCTATCAATACCAGTATATTCTGCACAACAAAAGCTGAAATTAGGTCACCATAATTTTCTTTTGCTCCTGGAATAAGCCTCGCTTCTCCAGCTTCTCCTTCTGAATGCAATCTTCAATCACTGCCATGACTGGAAGTTGAACCTGCTCCAGAACAATGAATTTCATTCTATATAAGATGGACCAGTTAATACCAGGTTATGTGAAATTCTTTGAAATTCTTCATGATCAATGTTTCATCTTTCCAATAGGGCTTTTCTAATTGCATTAATATTTCTTGTTTCCTTCCAATTCTTCCAACATAAATGTATAAAATTTGCTGAGTGATCTCTTAATTTAAATCCAAAATATCAGGTGGCTGTTTTTTTCTTTCCGTTTACCTGTGTATTCCATGCCTTCTCTTATAGTTTGCATCTTTGAAGTATCTTCAAATTTTGTAAAGTTTTAAATATCCTCAACAGTATTTCAGTAACAGTATTTTGAGTTTTCACCCAGTTTTAAAGCAGTCATTTCTATAGCACATCCCAGGAGATGCCCAGGAGTTCTTTACTGACATATGAAAAATGAATGTGCTGTTCTTCCCATCAGTCCCATAATTATCTGCCAACCCTGCTAAGCAGGCTACTTCTGCTATACTGCACTCTAATTGCTTTCTGTTTCTGCACCCCCTCTGTATTTCTCTCTATTTGAAACAGCATTATTTTTACTCATCATCATTCAAAATTCTTTCAAATCAACACAACTATCATAGCAACCAGCTTACAGTCATTATGCCCCAAACTCACAGCACAGGATGGGTCTGGTTAAACAATTGGTGCAAATTTGTAACAAAAGATAAAATGTCACTCAGCACCATGATGCTGGCAATGAAACCAGAGATGATGTGCAGGTCACCATCTGAACAACTCAGTGCAGCACTAAAGTTTCTACAAACTTCCTGATGACAGAGAGGGAACCAAAAAACTCAAACAGAATGAAAGGAAGTTAGAAATATTTCCTTTGGATTACCCCATATCAATCCTGCTTGCTCTCTTCCACTGCTTGAACACCACATTCTTCAATTAAATCACTGCACAAGTACATCAACTTCCCCTAGCTGTGTTTCTGTAAAAACATAACCTCTGAACACAAGCAGCCAGAGGATAGGCAACAGAAATGCTGTTACCAAATAACTCCCCTTTTTTTCCCCTGTGACCCATCTTTTTTTCTTAATAGTGTCCTAACAGGTATCCTATCCTAATTTTTTCTGTTGCTTTCAAGACCCATCAAATAATTTTAATTAAAAAATAGTTTCATAAAATATATAGCCACAGTAGAACAAAGAGGTAATATTTCCAAAACGTTGCATCTTATTTGTAGAAGTCAAATGAAGACAGGATCCTATACACATAATGAGGTTGCAGCTCAGAAGGCCAGCTGTGTCCTGGGTTGCATCAAAAGCAGCATAGACAGCTGGTTGAAGGAGGTGATTCTCCCCTTTTATTCTGCTCTTCTGAGACCCCACCTGGAGTACTTTGTCCTGTTTTGGAGTACCCAGCATAAGGACACAGAGCTCCTAAGGATCTTAAACTCTACAGTGTCATGGTCACAGGCAGCCTGGTCTCCAATTAGTTTTTACATCACTCATCAGCCTGTCTCTGTTGGTGACAACAAGGTCTAGCAAAGCTCCTTTTCTGGTTGGTTCCTCTACCATTTGGAGGAGGAAGTTGTCATCAGTGCACTCAAGGAATCCACTGGAGTGCTGTTGCTTTGCTGTGTTGTGTCACCAGCATATGTTGGGGTAATTAAAGTCCCCCACGAGGAAGTTTGCTGATGACACAAAACTGGGAGGAGTGGCTGACACCCCAGCAGGCTGTGCTGCCATTCAGAGGGACCCAGACAGACTGGAGAGTTGGGCAGGGAGAAATTTAATGAAATACAACAAGGGCAAGTGCAAAGTCTTTCATTTGGGAAAGAACAACCCCAGGTACCAGTACAGGTTGGGGACTGAGCTGTTGGAGCAGCACAGGGGAAAGGAATCTGGGGGTGCTGGTGGATGGAAGGATGCCCATGAGCCAGCAATGTGTCCTTGTGGCCAAGAAGGCCAATGGCATCCTGGGGTGCACTAGAAGGGGGGTGGCTAGTAGGTCAAGAGAGGTGCCCTGGTGAGGCCACATCTGGAATATTGTGTCCAGTTCTGGGCCCCTCAGTTCTAGAAGGACAGAAAACTGCTTGAAGGGACTCGAGCACAGGCCCTATGAAGAGAGGTTGAGAGAGCTGGGGGTGTTCAGCCTGAAGAAGAGGAGGCTCAGGGGAGACCTCATCGCTCTCTACAACTCCCTGAAAGGAGGTTGTAGCGAGGTGGGAGTTGGTCTCTTTTCCCAGACGACTTTCAACAAGACAAGAGGACACAGTCTTAAGTTGTGCCAGGGGAGGTTTAGGTTAGATATTAGAAAGAATTTCTTTACGGAGAGGGTGATCAGGCAGTGGAATGGACTGCCCGGTGAGGTGGTAGATTCTCCGTCCCTGGAGACATTTAAAAAGAGACTGGATGTGGCACTCAGTGCCATGGTCTGGGAACCGCACCGGTGGGTCAAGGGTTGGACTTGATGATCTCTGAGGTCCCTTCCAACCCGGCTAATTCTATGATTCTATGAAAGAGTCCAGTGTAGAGCGATCAAGATGAGTAAGGGAGTGGAATATCTCCCGTATGAGGAAAGGCTGAAGGAGTTGGGTCTTTTCAGCTTGGAGGAGAACGAAGGGTGACCTCATCAGTGTTTATATATATGTAAGGGGTGAGTGCCAGATGGAGCCACGCTTTTGTCAGGGGTCACTAACAATAGGACAATGGTTATAAACTGGAGCATAGGTGGTTCCATATAAATATTAGGAAGAATTTTTTTTACTGTGAGGGTGACAGAGCACTGGCATAGGCTGCCCAGGGAGGTTGTGGAGTCTCCTCTGGTGACATTCAAACTTACCTGTGTTTCTGTGTGACCTCCTGTAGGTGACCCTGCTCTGGCAGGCATGTGGACTTGATGATCTTTTGAGGTCCCTTCAAACCCTAAATTTCTAAGGTTCTAAAGGAATTGAGGAAAACATCACCTGCACTCCTGAACCCTTGACCATTCAGCCCAGTGCCCTGAAGTCCCTTTTTAATGTCTTTGGACTTCTCTTGGTAACCTCACCACCGCAAACCAGCATGACCAGTAATGGGTAGTAATCAGAGGGTCTTACCAGAGGTTATGCACCAACACGTGAAAAGATGCATAATCCTACAGTGTAGCAGCCATAAAAGGGTTAACAACCCAAACGGCTCCTTCCAGCTGCAATTCAGACGCAGGATTGAGTTACTGTGGCTTAACAAGTTATTGTGTTTCTGCTCTGCTACTGTCAATGACTGTGTATGTATTTGCTGCCTGTGACCAACACCACAGTGTGAAAACACTTCAGCCTGACATTAGTGACAGAGACACTGACAAGAAGAAGCTGACTTAGGAGACTGCAGCACATGCAGAGTGAAGCGGCTGCAGGAAGGGATAGAGACCACTTCAAGGAAACTCCAGAAGAGCCAAGCAGAACTGACTTCTGGAGCAGAGCCAGAAATGCTTTTGGGAACAGAATGAGAGGGCCAGGCAAAGCTGTAAGTGACATTACTCATCTCCTGGCCCACCAAGCAGACGCTGGGTGGTGGCTGGGTTGTGAGTGGGGAACAAAGAGATGCTTACATTTATAAAACTGGTGCTCTAAGCCTCTGTGAAAATTAAAACACGGGACTTAATGTTACCAGAACAGTAGCCTTAAGAGGACCAGGGTCATTAAAGGCCTTAGAACCTAAAGACTGCCTTCAAGGGGGAACCTGCAGTTCTGGAGCCCCAAGACCAACCCTAGCTCAACAGAAAACTTCCAGAGCCTAACAGCAGCCACCTTGGGTCATGAGGACAGTCCTGGCATGTTGTCCTGGCTCTGCAACCCCCAAGTGAGGGACAGGGCATCTGCTGCCAAACAGGAGACATGAGAAGCAACTTAGAGTTGCCAACAGCTACTGCATCTGGACAAGGTGTAAAAGCTGAAGGGAGGAAGCTTGACCCAGGAGATATTATGGACCCTTTCACTTTAAGAGCTCCAAGGCTGCATTTCATATTGGAACAGTTTGGGATGGGAAAACATGACCAAAATAGGCCCACAACAAAAAAGCACAGCCCTTCCTGGGGTGTTTGAACTCCTCCCTTGCTCTCCCCATGAGCTCTGGGCCATCCTGTTTCTTCTGACTTGCCAGGAAAAGTGTAAAAGTGATGCAATATTTTTGCACACTGACCATGTGCTTAGTACTGAGCAGAGCACAAAGGAAAACATATTCTGAGCCCCAAGTGCCTATCGAAGCAGTCAAACACAGGCAGAAAATACAGCTGCTGACCAAAGCAGCAGATTTCACAGAGACCTTGTCCTATACTTCAGATGAATATAGCGATATTTCTTGTAGGCTGGATTAAAAGCAACAGAGTTTGTGGAAACACAAACAGGTTATATGAATGAGCAAGATGCTGGTTAGGTCAGTGAAAGAGGTCTCTCCTAGGGAAGAAGGACAAATAACAAGCAAAGACAAAATATTTAATAGAGCAGGACTATTGGACCTTTAGGAGAATTTCTATTCTGTTTGCTGTAAGAGAAGCAGAATAAGCAAGTAGGTGTACAATCAGTTTGAAGTCTGAAAAAGGACTTTTTGAGATGATTCAGATGCTAAGCATTCTTCTGCTTATTTGGTTGCTCCTTGTGAACAGCAGAATAAAAGCTGCTGCACTGCTACTTCCCCTCACTCATGTGACTCTCCCTGAGATCTACATACTGCAATGATTACTCAATTTACTTTTGGTTTAGTACCTTAATATTTCAATTGTGATTTCACTATCATTTTTGCTTTTGTCTCATTTACTTAATTCATACACATATTAAGTAACGAGTGGTCCAGAGGAAAGCAGCCTATTTCTGCAGGAGGTCACTTAGATTTCCACTGGCTTTAATGTTTTAATTTCTTTCTATCTGCTACCAAAATGTATTCTGGTAAGTAAAATCTTGTATTTTCATTCATTTACATAATGCTGGACTGAATACATCCTGCCTTCAGATATTCATAAGCCATAATCACTGACAGGAATGGGTATATTTTACTTGAATATCTGAGAAGCTATTGTCAGTACAGTGCTTTTTATTAATATTATTTCATATTCATGTTTCAGAGAGGCATGGTCTAAAATTACATTAACTGTCTTACTCAAACCTGCATCTTTTGTTAGGAAAAGACTAATTTTTATTTTTTCAGCCATCACCCATGAAAACTCCAGAGGCAGATGAGTCTCATGGCTAAAAAAATAAAATAAAAAGCCCACTCTTGCCAGTAAATTGAGTACATCTGATTTGGACTCATCAAGATTCAAACATTATCTAATTTGGTATTATCTTTCAGGGTATTTTACTGAAGGCTTATTTGTTGAAAACATCTTCTCCATAAGTTATGCAAGTGTTTCTTCATTCCAGCTCATTCTTTTGTGCTGGATTTGAACATCTCCCCCATAATTACTATCTGTAATTGCAAACAAGAACAGTACTAGTCTGAGAAATAAAAAAGGCAAGCCACAAATTCAAGGGATTTAGACACCATAACTCTGGCTGAACAAGACAGATCTTATAACAGCATTAACCCACCAGGGTTAAACATAAAATACTGCTTGTTCTAGATAACTACAAAATATCCATTTAACACTGAACTGAGCAAAGCAGCTGCCTGTGAGGGGCTGTAAATAAACAGAGGAAAGAAAAAAACCTAAGAAAGGAATAGAGCTACACCGACCTTAAAATTTAAAGTTATGCCAAACTAAAAGTGAAATATAGCAATTTCATACTGCAAAATGAGGAGTGTGGATAGACAAGACTGAGATTTTAATGTTCTTGCATTTATTTCAAAGATCACAGGGAGTGATTACCAACTTAGTCAGGATCCTGCCCTCTAAAGAAAATCCTGGCTTTAATGAGGTCAGTGCATTTTCCCCCACGTTGTGAATTTCCTTGAGAACAGGATTTTACCTTTCCTGTTAAATCTGAGGAAGCTTTTCTGTCTCTCTTTTGTCCACATTACTTGGATACTGGGTGAAATGCAGCAGATTATGGGAAGCCAACTACTGGAAAAGCCAAGTATATCATATTCTGTATTTTACTACGTTATCTAATTTTTTTTACTCACAACTATCCTGAGTTATTTTCTGAAGTGACAATATCAGAAAAATTTCAGTTGGAAGGAATCTTCTGAAAGTCATCCTGCTCAGTCTACTGCTGAAAGCAAATCTGACTGCACAGATGAGGTTGCTCCCCTGTCAACAGGCTGCTTCTTGTTTTATGACAATGTGGATTAGATAGTGGAATCATTCCAGGTTTGTCAAAATTACTTTGGCATTTTTGACCCGAGATGTTCTGATGCCTTTAAAAATTCCAAGCTCCTCCTGCAAAAAAAGTCTTGAGTATGCAGGGATTTTGCTGACCACAGGTAAGTTGCAGGCCTAGTCACCAGCACTGATTTAAAGGCTGCCATAATTTGTGCTTTTCCATTAAGAAGGTAAGTAAAGTTCTGTGCACATCATGCCTAAGTCCCTTTTGATAACATCAGCTCATTCTGGAACGAATCATTATGAAAAGAGAATCAAAACAGCAGAATACCCCGAAAACGTAAGATTTAATTTTGCTTATATTTATGTAGAATCATAGAATTATTTTTGTTTAAAAAGACCTTTAAGATCACCGAGTCCAACTGTAAACCCAGCACACCCAAGTCCAGCACTAAACCATGTCCCTAAGCACCACATCTACACGTCACTGGGAACCTAGTGTCAGGAATGGAAACAATACCAATTCCATCTAAAGCCACAGATTCACCACTCCAACCAAGAAGTCAAGAAAAGTATTTCAGAGAAGGTAATGAGATAAATAGTGAACAAGTATAAAGTGCAGTACACTTATAGAAAAACTATAGGGACACAGAGATATCAGTCTATTAACTTATTCATTCCCACAGACTATCTCAGCTCCATCAATTGCTGTTGTAGATATCCACGAAAATCACTGAGAATTGTAACACCCTCTCAAGAAAAATATGAGAGACACAGAGTTTAGCTGATAACTAGGTGACATGCTCTCTCTTACTCTCTCACTGCCCTCACAGCAGAAGATAAAAAGGGAAATAAGGGAGACTGACTTTACGGTTGGGGAAAAAAAAATATGCTTAATGAAGTAATAATAATGATGGTGAATTACAAATACATACAAATAAGTAAATACAGAACCTGCATTCCTCAATTGGTAATTACTCCCTCACCAGAAAAGTCCCACTGCTGAATTAGGCAGCAGATGGCAGTGCCCAAGTCCAAGATCCCAGTGACAGCCTGGGAGCAGCCAAGCTGGTCCTGCTTGGGAAGGCAGGAGAAGGGGCCCGGTTGTCTCAATTGAAACAAGATGCAGGAGAAGCAGCCAAGAGAATGATGACAACTAAAAAGGCTGCAAGCCAGGCAGCACCGCAGGCAGAGGGCAGCAGAGGGAGCTCTTCAGAGCCATTTTATATTGAGCACGTGGGCACTGGTACTGGTCCGTCTGGGTCTCCTCCCCATAGGCACAACCTCTCAGCCCATGGTGACTCCCACATCCACAGCCCAACAGCTGCTGGGAGGTCCCAACTGCTCTCAGGTCCCTATAACCGTAGGAACTTTTTTACCCTGGTCCTTTCAAACCAGGGCCACGGAATGGCCACGGGAAGGCACACCATTAATTTCCCATCTCATGAAAACCCAACATCCACAACCACGTGCAGTTATGTAGCTCAGAACAGAAGCAGGAGAACTGATGGCTTCTGAGTCCCTGGGCCACCCCATGAGGGTCTTCCTGGAACCCTTCCTGCAGAGATAGACACACTTGCAGCTCCACTGAGCAACTGAGACCTTCTGAGTTCACACAACCATCTCTGCAACTGCATAAACATTATGCTTTCATTTGAATGCAATTCTAGTAGCTGAAGGAGCAAGCCTAGCTCCATGTGATCCGATATTCCATGCAGATTTCTTTATTCTACACATATGACACTGAAACTGGAACCTATTGAACAGAATCTCTCTGTGAGAGGAGATGGGAACAGTCTCCATCTGTTAGTCTGGGATTCACGTGTTGTTTCTAATTAACAGTCCTGGATTAGAAAGCAAACCTCAGCTTTGAACAGACAAAGCTTTAAAATTTACAGTTATTTTAGTTTAAGCTCACTATGGAGAATTACACACACAAACTGATTTCCTGCCTGACAGCCTACCCCTGTGAGTTGTTTTCTCATATTTTTTCCCCACTGGTGAGGGAGTGAGAACAGAAATTCTGAGCAGTGGAACTACTTCAAAGTACATGCCAAAGATTTATGATAGACTGTCATAAATCACACGTGGAAGGGCAAGGGATGAAATGCAGCTTCCAAGTCATTCTTAAACCCTTATTGATTCTGGGGTAGGCAAGAGCTGACCTACACTCAGTACTTCATCAAAGAAATCCCTAGAACAGATTACTCTGTCTCCTAGAAAGCTACTACCCTAGTTGGCTAACATGCTGCCTAGATTCACTGTATTAGTTTAGCCTGTAAAAGTTACTAACAGCAGTATTTCTATTTTACAGTGTCATTTAAAAAATATATCAAGTAATAAAACTCATATTTTTACATAAAGGGACAATGCATTGGCCCATTTATGCAAGAAAGACCCAAGTCACAGCTGCTCTGACTTCTCAGGTGGGCTGATGGCACAGCTCTTGAAAACTACTCTTCAGAGCAAAGTGAAAGCAGTGCCTCAATGAAGGGCAAACCAAGGATATGAAATGGCTTGGATGAGAATCTGGGTGATAAATTGAGAGTTCATGGTTGGAACACCTGGAAAGTGCTATTTCCAGCAGTCTGTGATACCTGGAGTACTACTATGACAGTTTTAAAAAAAAAGGCCAATTCTACCCGATGTTCTGTTATCCTCAATTCTTGATATTCTTGAGCTAGGACAATCTGGGATCAATGCTCCCCAGTTTTGTCTTAAAAATGTCCTCCAGCAGCGGATTTGCCACATCTAAATGCCACATCTCAACCTGTGAAAGTCAGGTGATGAGAGCTGTTACCTTAGCTACTCACAGCCAAACACCAATATCTCTGTGTTCTGTGGTAGCCTGAACATGTTCTGAACATTACATGTTCTGGTATGCAGAGCAGCAGCAGATCAAAATGAGAATCATTCAGAATCAGTGGGTTGGGATTAATCTGTCCTCCTATCCAGTACAAGTGCTTCCACAGTAATAAACAGAAATCTGATTAGTTCATCCTACCACAAGATAGTATGTCACAAGATGAAACTATGACCTTGACCTGTGCAACATCACCCAGTAATTTTTTCATAACTTCAATGTACCCTACTACACAGCTATGATCTAGTAAGAATCTAAAAGTAATTAACTGAAATTTTTGAGAACTGAAGTCTTAATCAAATATGTATTCTTAGCAGGTTTGCAAGCCAGCAATAAATTGGGACATTAAAAAAACTGGGATCCAATCCAATCTGTGATCTGATCAGGGTTCAATGGTTATAATAAATTGGGAGCATTAAAACTGGGATCACATCCAACACTTTATTTTGTCTAAACCACAGGACCTAGCTGTGCTGCAAAGCCACAAATACTAAATGAACAGATACACCATGTTGGATTAACCCTTAATAAATAATGATGCACAAGGCTCAGGAATCCTCAAAACATGTGGTTTAGCATAGAGCTTAATGGAGTCAAGAGCAATTACCAACATTTTATCAGAGATCTATATGAAGTACAAACAGCCCAAACAATGTCTTTAGATTTGGCAAGCAGATAACACAGGCACAAAAGCCACACAAACAGGGCTGGTAAACGTGTGTGTGTGTATGAGCACACTACGATATATTAGGCCATACACTATGGACCATACTTCCATTTTTTTAACAGTCTGCATTTCAACTTTTGATTCAAAACAATTCTACCACACTGCCACGCACACTAGAATTCTTGTTTTGATTTCAATTAACATACAAATTGTCTGTAATTAATTATAATGAAACAAATACTAATAGAAATGGAATGGAGTTTCATTTACAAGTATGCTCTCATATGTAAGAGGTCTCTAAATGTTGTTTCTGCAAGGTGCATTCCCTCCATATAAGGATCTTGCAGCTACAAAATTAAATCTGTGTTTGCCAAATATCAAAACCATATGTACTGATTTTTTTAACTATGGGAACAGGCAACAACCAGCAGAACTGATAAGAGAGACACTTTCTTCAGTTGCTGGAAGGTTTCTGAAAAGTAAAGGAAATTCAGTCTTAAATTCTAAAATTATTCAATTTTACCTAAATTTGAGATTCACTGTAACTTAAGCATTCAGTTGGGTCATTCAGAAAGTAAGGGCCAGATTTTCCTTCTGCTTCCTTAATGCTAATTCCTATTAAGGACCTTAGTACAATTAAAAAAAAAATCCTCACCTAAATCCAATGAGAACTACAAAACCCAGATTCTTTTATCAAAACAAACTATGTCTACAAACAGGTGCAGAGTATTATTTTTTACACAAAGTGCCTCCTTACTCACCAAATATTTTTAAAATTTTACATTTTAAAATCACCTCATTTTCAACAAGGCATTGCTTCTTAAAAATTTTATTTTAATGTCAAGGCATGTTTGACTGATGGGAGACTTTGGTCTCAGCAGGAATATTCTTATCAAGTAATCCTAAACAAACAGGAAAAAAAATCTTCTTTCAATTGGTAGTCACTTTATCTGCATTTTAAAGGCAAAGAAATTATCATGTGAAAACCAATAAATGTTTCTATAAATATAACAACAACAAGAGGAGGGCTAGGGAGAATCTCCATCCTTTATTAGATACAGAGGGAAACACAGTGACCAAGAATCAAGAAAGGCTGAGGTACTTAATACTTTTTTTATCTTATTAGCAGGAGTAGTTGTTCCCTGGGCATAAAGTCCCTTAAGATAGAGGACAGAGATGGGGAACAGATTGGGCCCTATGTAATCCCTGAGGAAATGGTTATGGACCTGCTTCATAAGACAGACACTCACAAATAGATGAGGCCAGATGGTTTTACACCCTGGAGTGCTGAGAGTTGGCAGATGTGGTTGCCAAGCCTCTCTCCATCATCTTTCAGAAGTCCTGGATAACCGGGAATGTCCCATAGGACCGGAGACTGAAAAATGTGACACCCATCCTCAAGAAAGGCTGGAAAGAGGATCCCAGTAACTACAGACCTGTCAGTCTCACCTCGGTGCCATGGAAGGTCATGGAATGGATAATCCCAGGAGCCATTATAGATCTGTTAAAGGTCAACCAGACAACCAGGCCCAGTCAGCATGGGTTCGTGGAAGGCAGATCCTGTCTGACAAACCTGATCTCGTTCTATGACAAGGATGAGGGAAAGGCTGTTGATGCAGTCTACCTGGACTTCAGTAAAGCCTTTGACACTGTACCCCAATAACATCCTCACGGAAAAGCTGGCTGTCCATGGCTTGGATGGGCACACACTCTGCTGGGTTAAACACTGGCTGGATGGCCAGGCCCAAAGAGCTGTGGTCAATGGAGTTAAATCCAGTTGGCAGCTCAGTCATGAGTGGTGTCCCCCAGGGCTCAGTTTGGGCCACCCCTATTTAACATCTTTATTAATGACCTTGATGAGGGGATTGATTGCACCCTCAGTAAGTTGGCAGATGACACCAAGCTGGGAGGGAGTGTTGATCTGATGGATGGTAGAAAAGCTTCACAGAGGGACCTGGACAGACTGGATCGTTGGGCTGAGACCAACTGCATGAAATTCAATAAGGCCAAGTGTCAGGTCCTGCATTTTGGGCACAACAACCCCAGGCAATGCTGCAGGTTTGGAGAAGAGTGGCTGGAAAGCTGCCCAGGAGAAAAGTACCTTGGTGTATTGATTGACAGTCAGCTGAGTATGAGCCAGCAGTGTGTCCAGGTGGCCAAGAAGGCCAATGGCATCTTGGCTTGTATCAGAAATTGTGTGACCAGCAGTACCAGGGAAGTGATCCTGACCCTGTACTCAGCACTGGTGAGGCCCCACATCAAGTACTGTGTACAGTTTTGGGCACCTCAATACAAAATGGACATTGAGGTGTTGGAGCAAGTCCAAAGAAGAGCAACAAAGCTGGTGAAGAGTTTGGAAAACGTCCCTTGTGAGCAGCTACTGAGAGTGCTGGGGCTGTTTAGTCTGGGGAAATGGAGGCTGAGGGGGAATCTTACCAATCCTTATAAATACCTGAAAGGAGGGTGTAGTCAGACTGGGGTTGAGCTCTTCTCACTGGTGACAGATGACAGGACAAGGGGAAATGGCTTCAAGTTGCATCAGGGGAGATTTAGATTGGATATCAGGAGAAACTTCTTTACAGAAAGGGTTGTTAAGCACTGCAACAGGCCTCTCAGGGAGGTGGTTGAGTCTCCATCCCTGAATGTGTTTAAAATTGTCTGTGGTGCCTGGGGACATGGTTTAGTGATGGATCATCAGAAATATGTTAATAGGGTTAGGATGAGGCTGGACTCTATGATCTTGAAGGTCTTTTCCAGCCTGAGTAATTCTATGGTTCAATTCTATGATTCTTCTAGTATTTAATAATTTAGTGAACATCTTGTTAAAATAACATATTCTGAGTAAGTTATACAGACAACTAAAAATACAGATTTGAATCAGTTTGATCAAAATAAACCTCAGACGTAACATTTGCTTTTTCCTTTTATGGGCATATTCTAGACCTTTGGAACACATGCTTTATCACAGCCAAACTCTTTGAAGCATGAATAAAGTGATGAGTTTATTTAAAATAGGGCCTCAGTCCAATGAATTGTGTCAGGACTTGTGTCAGGAAGGACAAACCACCATCTCAAATAACTGCATCTCCAGTTAAGTTTATCCCCTAAATTATCTGTCTCCTGAACTTCTGACTTTCTCCAGTCAACTTTTGGTGACATTGCACTGCTGTGGCAGAAGGAAAACTAAGGGAGGGAGGGAGGGGGAGAAGAAAAAAATGTTGACATTGAGAGGAGGTGCTGACTTCATATTCAACTGCACACAGATAAAACTATTACTAAAAAAGAAATGCCTAATATCCTAAGTTCCCATTAATCAGATGAAGCTTATAGGAGTAGCAGTCATATAACAAAGTACTGGCTTTGAAAAGAAAGCATGCCAAGATCTGGAACAAATTCCTAATCTGACAGGGACTTTTTAGAAACCTGGGCAAGCAGCTGCACTGCCTGCATGTCACTTTCCCACCCACAGGATGCTGTTGGTTTTTTCTTTCTTACCAGATCTATTGTTTTCTGCCTCAACTCTAGTGCTTAGGATCAGGCCCAAGCTTTCCTAACAGCAACGAGCACAATGAGGCCTGGATCTTGGAAAGGATTGCTAGGGAATACAAGTAGAAAATATAATGTCAGCATTTCAGTGCAGGATGTGGAGTGGCTTTGGAGAACTGCAGCTACAAGGCAGCAGAGAGACCTGTACTGAAAACTGAGGACAGTGTAGAAGGGAAGTAGAAATTACTAGGCTAGAGAAATACTAAATTTGTTCTCGCTTTTTAAGGTTCAAATCTGAAATCTGGCAGCCCATAAAAGGGGTTGCCAGGAAAATTTATGCTGAGAATCAGTGTGCAAGCAAGTCCAATCCTTTTGGGAAGCATCTGCACTATATGGTGCTGTATATTAGCTCTAACACTTTCTGGATGTGCCAAAGTTACTGCACAGGCACTTTACAATTCCATCTTGGTGAAGCAGGAAATCCAACCTAATCTGAGCATGAGGGACTTACACTCATCAGCACACCCACATAAGATCTGATCTTCCCTGCCAGAGTCACAGTTACTGAGTTTGTACTGCACAACCCGCCCAAAATTTCTGAACACCTGCAAATCTTGTCAAAATTTCTGGAAGAAGACTGCATTCTTTATAGCAGCCCTGCCCCTGGAATTATGTGAGATATTATTATACCTATTCCAATACTAATCAAAAAACTCTGCAAAACTCCAAGACATGTCCTACTCCCATAAAGTGGAAATGCATTTCCTGATAAAAAAATATTTCTCAGCTGAAGTCTTGGAACACTATAACAGTATGAGAGATAAACAGCTGCTAAGAAGCTAAAATGCACTTGATGATTAATCCTCTCACACCCAGCACAAAAAATTCAACTACTCTCGTCCCTTCCTCTTATGTCCAAAATGGACTGCCCAGCCTCTGAAAAAAACTATCAGATGAAAAATCATAGTATCAGGTAGTATGACAGATTCTGAAATATTTAGGCAATCACCATTTAAGAAATATGAGGTTTTAGCGAAAAACTCTGACTTTCAGATTGTTAATTATCAGATTGAGCACCTGAACAAAAATTACTTATACTAATTACTTGTTAGTATGTTACTTACACCAATCTTGGAAAGATAAAATTAGGTGCGTGCTTACAATAATTCTAAGAAGGTTAAATGTTAGAAGAGCAATTTGTGTTTTGTTCAGGCTGTTAAATAGAGGATTTGTTCACAGGTACCAGGGTAGGAACGCTACATTTCTATCAACACTTCTATAGTCTCCTGTGACATCCCTAGCAGTTTTAACACATACTCATTTCACTCTCAACAAGAACAGATTTGAAAATATTCCTATGTTCTAATAAGCTTTACTGAAGCTTGGTTTTACAACTATGAGACCAAGTATGCAGAATTGCAGCTAGTGAAGTCATAGAAGCAAAAGATGTATGAGTGGATGTTCCACATGGTTTTCTTTGCCAATGTGTTCATTAAAATCTTGGACTTCGATTACATTATAGAATCACTAAATCTTGGGACAGAGCTACAAAACTTATCTTCACTGTCTTGTTGGGCATCATTACTAGATGAACAGTCAACAACTAAGGAAAAGGACTTCAAGTCAAGTAATTTTTAAATAGTTTTATAAACAGTTCTTACCCAAATACAAGAACTTCCTTATATAATTCTCCTCTAGGAAGGATGAAGGCTCCTCTGTTTTATGAGCAACTTAAGGTTTTGATAGTCTCCTTGTAGGTAATCTTATGTAGGCAAACATATTCACCCATGCCCATACTTCATTTAGAAAGCTGGAGCAAATTGATTGTATTTACAGGATGTATTGCATTGCTTTGAGGATAACATTTCTTTGCTCCTTTTCTGTTTTATATTTTGTTTCAGTTTTATGAATTTGTTTTGTTTGTCTTTCTTTTTGTTGGATTTTTTCTTTTTTGCCAAACAGACAATGAAGATAAGTTTTCTTTTTTGTTTGAATTTATCTTAAATCTCCAAATATATAAGCTCTATTATTTGTTTAAAATATTGTGATATTTCTGTTTTATAAGATGAATCAAATCAATGAATTCAATGTATCATCTTGGTGCATCCACTTCTTAGCACACCCCCTGTTCTCCATTTCAGTTGCAAACTCATCAGTCAAAACTGAAATCATTACTAGAGAAATCAGAATGATTAAGATATTGAGCTGCCAGTTTCTAATGCAGTCTTATCAAGTCACTGTCAATCAGTGACTATAATTTTTAAAAAAGCATCCAATGCTAAAGAAGTATTAAGAACAATTATCTTGTGTCCAATTGGAACGTTAGACCTCTAGATGGAAGGGTTCATTCCCTGCAGCCTGCCAACATTTTAGTAAATGACACTGGCCCTTTAGCAGATGGGATACATGCTTCTTAGCTTGCTGAGATCCTAATAAAAGACATGGGCTTCTTTAAAATGAAGGGCACAAACCCCTCAAATTGCCAGTATCCAAACTGGGAGTCAGCAGTTTAAAATAAAGGTACTCATCAATCTGGTAAAATCAAGGACATGGCACAGAAATTTGAACACAAGTGGTACAATACTTAGATGAACTAAATGTTGTAACACTGGCTAAGTGTATCCAGTAGCAGCACTGTAGCAATTTGATACCTTAGTAGCTTTTCAAACAGGAAATATTAGCAGCAGACTTCAAGGTTCGTGTTTGGATTTATTTCTGTTTCTCATCAAACCCATCAGACACCACTTACACCGCTGATCACACACTGCATGACTCAAACTAAAGCAGAGCATCTTTTTCCTGGGCACTGAGCAGCACAGCCACAGCTGCCCTGTGTGGACAGACCCTGCAGGACCAAAAGGAACCATATCTGCTTCCATTCCAACTCCTAGTAGCAGGATGCTCCAGTGAAGGAGACCTCTGAATGTTTTTCCCATTCCCTGAAAACCCATATTACTACAACTTAAAAAGCAGCTTACAAGTAACTTACAAGTTAAACAGCAGCTACAGAAACCTCTTAAGAGCCTGCAAATATGGGCTCTTTAATTTCTCTGATAGCAGCCATCAGAGGAAAACAAAGACTTTCTTCAGCATATCATGAAATAAATCTGGATGAGTTGGGGAAGTGGTGAGACAAGTTCACTGAGCCTTGTCAGCTCTTACAAACTGTCTTACTATTCCTGAAAGGCATGGGGGAAAGCAGAAAACTACAAATTCTCCTTAAAAAGATAATGAAATTGATAAGGATTGGGAATGAAAAGAGTATTTTATGAACAAGACAGAGAACTGGGCTAATATACATAAGTTCATTTCAGTCTCAGAGCCTTCCTTCAGCAATACAGCAACACACAGCTGGCACACAGCAAGCTTCTTGCCTTGCCCCTCTCACCCATCCCATGCTTGCAGACCTCTGCCTCTTCAGACTGATTTTAATCACGTGGACTTGCTTTCTTCCTCTTGTCTCCTGGCATACTCAGCATTTGTTGAGTAGATATTTCTGCAATATGTGGCTAACCAACAAATGCTGTTCAGAAAAGATCATACCTAAGTACAAAAACCATTTGATGGCACAACCACCTGAAGCCATAGAGATCTGAAGTGCTGGAAAACACAGCAGAGGCTCTCAGGAAAGAAGGAAGGAAGTTCTTGCTTTAGAGAAGTCAAGAATCACTAAGTCAGCTGGTCTTGGGAACAGGTTTTGAAGGAAGTGATCTCCACCAGCTTAGCAGCTACCCCAGTGAATTGCACAGAAACTCCAGGAGACAGACAAGCTCCTGCCATACAGCAGGAAACTGGCCTAAAGCTCTGCATTGCCTGCACCCACCTGCCAGTGTACATGGCCTGGGACATTTCCAGGCAAGATGTCTGTTTGTCTGTTCAAGCAGTCTCTTGCTTTAAAGTTTTTCATCTGATGAACAAAGATGCCACCACCTTTTACTCACCTTTCACGTCCATCTTTCATTTTCTCCAGCTTCTCCTCTTTCACTATGCCTTGCTTTGGACTCCCCTTCTGATCTGTTTTCCCCTTTTTATCTTCTTTTCTCTTTCCAAATCTGTAAGATATCAAGGAAGGACTCAGGATGAAATAATTACTAGGAAAAAAACCCCAGTACTTACCTATCATAAACCACAGAAATTTCAGGCAATCAAAACATTGTGAGTTTTTATCTTAGTCACTCATATTCCTCACATAGCAAAATATATTACTGGTATTAAGTGGGCCTTACACATCAGGAAGGACTAGCTACACATTTATTTGGACTCCATACTTTCCAAAGCTATTGCTTGAAAGAAAGTTAGAAAGCCCCACCAAACCTGCAGGGCTGGAATATTAATACAGCACATTTTAAAGTGGTTTCTGATTCTTCTTATCACAGGACAGCTTTCTGAAATTCATCTGCAGCTGCTGTGGTATGAGCACCCAGACCTGAGCATGTGTTCTGCTCCTATCAGTAACCATTGTCTCTCATTCATGTCTGGCCTTAATTTAAGGATTTGCTCTTTGTTTAAATGAGGATGCAATTGGAAAGAATAAAACCTCGCTATATTCTGAGACTACAAAACTAGACAGCTGATAAGAGCTCTTTTTCAAAGGGTATCTGGGTTTTTCTTGTTGCCCCTTAACAGACTATCATGTAATATTTATGCCATGCAAGTCCTCCAGAGAATCCAATCCTTTTTGGGGTCCCAGTGTTCTATACACTGTACAAATACCTATAACATAAATCTGCTTTATGCAGCCTATAAAAGGTGACTCAACTGGGGACCTACATTTCATTTTTGATGGATCTTGACAGAATACAGAGGTCAAGTGTGTCAAATATGATTGTGATTTATGGGCCAAAAAGTATAAATCCCCTCCTTTCTCTTCCCCGATTTGAAATTCTCAGGTCCACCAGTAGTAAACAATCAATGTCATCTCATACACATTAATGTGAACTTGCACGCATGACAACAATGTAAAGAAAAGTAATGCTTTCTTCATTCAATACACAATATTGCACACTTATTATTCTGACTTAAAACTAAAAACTCCTCAGTGAAATTCTGCAGCACTGCATTGGCGATCTTTCTTTTACCCTTTTTATTTGTCATGTCAGTCCAAACTGTGTCAAGTGGAATAGCTGAAGTACTGTGCATATACTTAAGCTGTAAATCATTGACTTCAGATTTCTCCCCCAACTAAAGCAGAAACTTGCAAATATTCTGTCTGACTCAAAAGTTAATGATCAAAATTTTTCTAAATTTAATAAATATGTCTGAGATTGTGGTCAAATGAAGTTCTTGGGGACTCTGTAACAAGTCTTCCAGACAATAATAACTTGGTTAGAATGGGAATGATGGCCATGACAGACACAAAACATTTGGTGCAAAGGAGAATAAGGGCAAATATTACAGATAATAGGGTGCTTTATTGTGGGTTTGCCATGCATAGAGTTATATCTCAGTGCCTACTTTTCCTTTTTCTTCTGTGTGTCAGTAGACATAGATGGTACCTTACATTCTTTGAGGGATCCTCTTATTAAAATATACGTACACCTCATCTACAAACAATCTTCATTCTTTTTGTGGAGTCCCTACTCATTTCAGAGTTTCCATAAAGAAAGCAGATCCTTTCCATGCTTTAGCTTTTCCTGAGTATAGAGAAGCACACTGATTCCACTGACTGTGTGCCCACAAAACCCATCAGAGAGTGGTGGTGGCAGTGAAGGCAGCAGTCAGGAAAAACATCTGAGGAAGAGAGGTTGTACATACAGCTTGAGAAGACAGAAAGTGAGAAGACAGTCCAGATGAGAAATGAAAGCTGAAAGATGAAAGTCTGCATACATTGCTCTCTATAGAGATGTCAGGTGGCCAAACAATAAATCATCTGGGGATGAGCACCAGTGGGCTCTGCTTTCTAATACTTGCAGGTGCTGCAAAGGTCTCATGACAGTTTTCTCAAGAGAGGCTGTATTAGCACTTGCATCTTAATCATAATCCAACTCTAGTATTTTGTTAGTATTCAGGCTGCCTGCTTTTCTTCCACAGTTTCAGTTATGGGTTTGTGGAATCCCATATTCAACTGTAGTACATACTGATTTTGCAAACACCATTCTTGGGTGTTTTGTATTGCTGCAGGGAGCTGAAATTGGGATATGTTGCACACTCAAGAAAACTGCAAAAAAAAAAAAAAGTCTTAATTTCTTTCACGTTTAGGTATAATTTCTTACTTACCAGGGAACTACTTTTAAAATAAAATAAAGTAACCAATTTGATTGTAATAACTGACAACATGACAACTCACAGTAAAACCAGTGTTGTTTGCTGGTAGAGCTGCTCTTGCCATAAAACCAGTGAGCTGTAGTGTAAAAATAAACTGGGGATGGTAAGTTGGTCATGATGAAAACAACTTTTGTTATTTTGCTATTTTTGGCTTCAGATTGGATTTGTGCAGGCTTACAATTTTTACCTGTTACACTAAGTATAGAACATATAGATCAGGGCTAGGGAAAAGTTCAGATTTGTGGCTTCTTTTGCACACTGCTATATTATAAAAATGCTTTCTATTCTATTATTATTTTAATGTTTTTCAGCTCAACACAATCTTGCATTAAAACATAAAAAACACATGCAAAAACTTAACACTTAACACATTATACAGAATAGACAGCATTAAACTACAAATAATGCCGTAGCATCTCTACCTGAAGTTATACACCCTGTCCCAAAACTTAAAGTCTACTCAATCAGCTATTTTGATTAGCATGGGCTTTCAATGATAAAATTAATATCTATGCATCTGAATTTTGCATGGGTTTGTGCACTATAGGTTTAATGGTTCCCTACAGCCTACAGGAACACACACACACACCCAAAAAAAAATAAGAGTAGATGCTGCCCAAGTGGGTTTGATCCTGTTCTCATTGGTATCAGTGTGAGGCCCTCCATTGACTTCAACAAGGAGAGGATAAAATCTGTTGTCAAAATTATACTATGGAGTGACTCAGATCCCTACTAAAATTCTAAGAAAACTGAATTACTTTAGGACTTGAAGTTTACAAATCTCCAGATAACAAACAAATAATTGGATTGTAGTAAAATCTGCCTTCCACATTAATAGTACTGACAGAAGAACAAAAAAAATTAATGAAAAATGTATGGCATACATTTTTTAATATACCATTTTGGTATATTTATGTTTTTGATATACCATTCGCAGCAAAATTCTCTTCAACTTATTATCTGACAGAAATAGTATTCTTAAAACCTTATGTAGCAAACAGAGAAATATATTTAGAAAACCTGAAAACAAATGGATCAGCTGGATCTTCTCACATTCTGCATCTATCTATAATCAGCTTACGTCAAACAAAGCCACTTGTAATCACAACAGCAAGGAAATAAAATTTTAGCTTCCCAGGTTGTTTGAGTGACTGCCTCACTTCTTTGATTATCCATTGTAAATACCTGGAAAAGTACAGTTAAAGCCCTAATAACCTTAGTATACATTTCAGTTGAGAAAGTTAATTTCCAAACTACTCAAACCCTAGTCCTCCTGTAAACAACAGCATGAAGAGACAGTCTTTATGTGCTCAGTCCTCTGAGAGCTTCATCATTATATGAAAAGCTCATATGCAACCATTGAAAACACATTGCAAGAGTAACTACCTTATTTCTACTGATTTCAAAGGGTGCCCTGCAAATAAAAAATTAGGCATTAAATGAATGAAGTCTCTGAATATCAAATGTATATTGTCCTCTTGCAGTATTTATTAGCACTCTATTTGCTGTAACATTAAAGCATATGTATGATTCTTTTCAAGCTCTCCAAGGGACAAAAATGAAAACAAAGCTTCTATAGGCCTGCTCCCTGATATACTCGGGATAAAATGTCTTAGATGCAAGACTTAAAGCTGTGGTCATGGCAACACTTTGTTTCCATGTGGATCCATGAGCTTCCAGATCTTAAATGTGTTGATATTTGCTTCAAGGATTAAAAAGCAAGCAGGTCTATAAAGTCCCAGCGGCAGAAAAAAGTAGGAGAAGAATCTGAGGGGTGTAACCCTAAGCAGCTTCCTGAGGAAATTCAGCAATTTGGATTTCTAAGTCAATTCAGTTGCCCTAGAGCAGTAGCTGTCACTGCAGCTAACAGGGTACATAATGAATTTGCAAACATCTCAGGGAAAATAATTCAAGAGGTCCTATGACATGGTAAGGCAAGATATAAGGGCTAACAAAATCTTGACATCTCCAGAAATTATCTTTAAAAAAAAAAAAAGAGTGATTTGTAAAGTACATATAAAAAAATGGGTGAAAAATGCTGAGATTATTAAAGCAGCTCCCTTATGATAGACTATAAATAAGCCTTAAAATTAAATAAAAATACGAGTAAGAATGAATGAGTGAGCAAGAAAGATAAAGATACTAATAAGGTATGATTTTCAGGTCCACAGAGGGACTATAAAAAGCTTATTAACTGCCACTAGCACTGTGTGGTTTAAGTTATTTTATCACTCAGCTTTACAGTAGAATAAATACTCCAGAAGCAGTGCTGTGCTTTGATTAATCACCTTCATACATACACTTTATTATAGAGTATTAAAAATTGCTGTAAAGATCCTTAGTGAGTCAGACTTGGTGTTTACATGCCAAGCTCATTTTGCATTTACGCTGATAGCAGCATTAATGAAATACATCTTTAACATTTTAAGTGGCTTTCTAAATACCTAAAAGTTTGTTATTAAATGTTTACTTATTAGGCAGAAGTATGCCATTGAGTATTACACTAGTGGGATTATGAGCTTTGCAACAGCTGAAAAAACTACAGAAAAAAAGAGAATACGTTTTAGTAAAACATGTTTTGACATTTAAGAGCAGAGTACACACAACAGGAGCTGGGCAACAATGGAATCTTCACCAGCATCCAAGATGATGAAAATATCTCCATGCCGTGAGTTAACTTCTAGTAAAAAGACACCACTGGGCTGGGCAGTGCTACGCATAACACCAACACTGTTTGAGAAGTTGAAAGGAGATGTGGGAAAGAAAACAAAAAAATCCACTTGTAACTACATTTGGCAGGGTTTGCTTGCAGGCAAGGGTTATGAGGTGAGGCTGATGCCTCGTGGCTCTCCCACCTGCCAGGATTTGCTCCCAAGCAGCAATAGCAGCAATTTCTGTAGTGAACAACAGGGCAGCTTAGCCAACCTAGCCATGGAAAAGAAAAAAATACCTACATTCTGATTATAGCAATAGAGGAATATGATAACTTCTTGAAATTTCCAGTGTTATTATATGTATTTCACAAATGTAGCTAGGCTTCATGGATATGAATATCCTCATCTTAAAACTATTTTGGGAGTCAATGCATATTGCTCTAACACTGCAGTCAGAGTTACACTGGTTATGGTCAGCAGGAAAAGAGAAGACGATGAAGAAAATGGAAATATAAAGAAATCTACATTGTTAACACCAATATATGCTGCTTTTATATTGTCAGTATTAAGTGAACAGGTGCCTTTGTTGTTGTTGGTTTTGTTTGTTAGGTTTGTTTTTTATTGTTTGGTTTGTTCTGGTTTTGTTGTTTTGTTGGTGTTTTGTTCTTTTTGGGTTTTGTTTGCTTTTATCTTAATTTACTGTAGCAGACTGCTGGAGCTAGACTGAGCCTCCAGATCTAGTCAAATGGGAATAAAACTTATCTTTTTAACAACCCTGATTAATCACAACGTCCCCCCATCCATTTACTACTCCGATGCCCATATTAGCATCTTTTCTGCAGCATGCTGAATTAATTAGTACAGTGACAAAGAATTAGTCCAGATAGGATCAAAGCTGAAATCTGGAATATGAAATTAAGAGTAGAGAGTATTAACCCTCAGTACTTCAAGGAGCCTTCCACATGGCATACTCAGTAAGCCTTCCAGGATTTCATTGAAAATAAACAAACAGTGCATTTTTTCCCTCACTGAATTTTTATTAAAAAAATAAATAAATTTGCCATGAAGCCTGCTACTATGGGCAACTGCCTTTAGTACTCATTATGTAACTTGGGCATCAGTAGAACACAGCAAATAAAGCTGAGAAAAGACAGCTAATCACATTTGTATTAATACTTGGATCAACATATAGTTCACAAACTGAAGGGCTATGAAAGAATTCCCAGCACCAAATCTAGAAAGCTGTAATACCTCACAGGTAAATAACCTTTAATCTTCAATGGACAGGGTCACATGCCAAAAAAAAAGTCAAATGGAAGCCTTAAATTACACAGTGAAGTTTACTCTGAGAGCATCAGCCACGTAGACAGCAACAAAAGAAAATCTTCATTGCTAGTATCATGGTCTCAGATATTGTCTGTGTTTCAGTATCAGATAAAAGAGTGAAGGCTGTTTGCCATAAGCAATGCAAGAGGTTGCTCTTCTGCCTAGAAATTGCAGAACAAAGGCAATCTAAGTCATCACCCCCAAATCTTTTCATCCATTACCTTCCGTAAGTCTTTGAGACCCGTGTTTATTTTTAAAATGTGGAATTTGCTATTAATTTAGGTAGATTCGACTGTAGCTGAATCTGGTAATCAGGCATTAGGAAATCCTCAGTGGGAGAGTTCTGCTCACATATACCATGTATCAAATCTTACTTCCTCAATACATGAAATGACCAAATGCAAAACCATGATTGTATCCTAAGATTTTGGCTACTACTTGAGTTAGAAGTGACAGCAACAAAACCACAAAGTCCACCTACTTAGTAAGACAAAGTAGGAGACAGAGACTCCCTGTGCAGTCTGTGGATAATCCCGGCTGCCCCTCTGGAACCACTTGCTGACTTTGTGCTTTTCTCAGATGTGGGTTTTGAAAGTTTGTGGTCAAGTGAGAGCCATCGTGCCTTGGTGTCCCACCAGCTCCTCCAGCCCTCTGCAGGTAACTGAGAACCACCACTTCAAGGTGGGACAGGGTAAAGACCAACTGAAGTGACTAAAAGACACTTATTTTGGTACCAAACTTGATATAAACATGCTGCTGAGCTTTATATTTCATGCTTTTTCCCCATCTGTAGTATATCTCTTCCCCTACTACTGGCAACATGACCCCAAAATTCACTGAAGTATCAACTACATACATCTGTATAGTTATTATGCATGTTTATGAAGAAAAGGACTTTTAATTTTTTTTGTATCATAACTCTCATGTTATTTGGTGCTTTTCTCACCACTTCAGCTGATGAGGCACCATATGAGAATCTTCACTTGCCCTACAAAGCTTTTTCTCAGCTCTCCGGATTACAGAAAAACAAAGTGCAACTGTGACTTTATCAGAACTGCAGATACAAAGCTCATAAGGAGAATATAATACATGGTATTTGCAAAATAAGATGGAAAACATGTTTTATATATTTACATGCAGAACCATGATACCTTAAGGTGTCAGACTTGCTTATCACCTCACCACTGAAGTACTCACCTTCCCAACAATGCTGTGTGTCTTCCCTCCCCTTATATGCCACAGTGGGGATTTGTCAGGGTTTATCTGACTTTCATGAAGTGAAACTGCTCACTGTAGGTTCTCATGAGATATGCAGAAAAAATATGACCTTTAGAAAATATAAGGAATATACAGAACTCCCCCATGTTTCAATTGAGACAACAGCACAGCCTTCATAACAGGTCCATTCTCTCTATGGAGAATTAATGTTGAGCATATATCATCATATGATAATTAAGAAACTGAGGCACAAAGGATAAAAATTACTTGCCCAATTTGAAAGGTCCTATTCTCTGTCTCTACTGATCACCTCAGAGCTATGATTATATTATCAAAATGCAATCAGGAATTTATTCAAAACCTGCCTGGATGCAGTCCTGTGTAATGTGCTCTAGGTGATCTTGCATTAGTGGGAGAGCCAACTCTCGACATTAGATGATCTCTAAACATCCCTTCCAACTCTGATAATTCTGTAATTCTGTCATTTTGTGATCACCACATATCTGCCTGCCTCATTCATCCAGTTCGTTACGATGCTTTTTCCCCTTGACCATTTCTCTCCATCCCCTTTAAGTTCTATCCTTGTTCATTTTGACCTTTCCTAACACACTCACCCTTCCCCTCCTTGCTTCACACTCTTTTCATACTCCAAAAATATTCTCCACTCTTCCTCAGCAGGATGCATTAACCTGTGTTTGAGATCTGCACTGCTCAGAGCACTTGGAAAACCTCCCAACTAAGAGACAATACCCAGAGCAGAGTATCTTTCCAAGGGGAATTTGTAACAGGGAGAGAGATGATTAAGAGAAAGGGCTATGTAAAGGCAAAGACAAAACTTAAAAATAATTTAATAAAAAATTATTTGGTTTTAGGTACTTCAATGAATTGCTAAGGTGGAAGCATCACAAATTCTATCTCTGAGCCTCTACTATAGCTGACATTTTAACAAAGCAGTAACATTCAAAACAATGTTAAAATAAGAGTGAAGTTATATATAACATATTTTGAAAGATGTGTTTTGGCATGATAAATAATAGATGTTTTTACATTTTTAAGCTGCCATAATCAGTCCTTCTGATAAAAATACCTTCCTCCCTGTTTTGGCTATTGTACATTACTAATTAGACATAGTAGTCTGTAGTTAACATCCTACAGATTTATTATTAGCTTGTATATTCTTTTCAGTAGAATGAATAGTAAGGTCTGATGGAGGCCAACTGCATGATGCCACTGGGAGGAGAAATCTGTTTGCCTGTCAAAACAGTGGCTATCAATTAGAACTGTGAATGTGATTCCTTTAAGTGTCTTGGATGTTAGCAGAGATTCCCAATGATGGATTAGTGGGCTGATTCATCTTGTACTAAGGGAAGCTTTAGAATACTAAAGGACAGACAGCTGTCCACATGAAACAAATTCACCACTATTTTTGAGCAAGTCCAGAAGAACCAGTCTGGCCTGCCAAAATTCCCTCTGCTGTTTTCCCAGAAATCACAGCTTTAGAGCAATTTATACGATATACAGACAGAACTGATACTAGACTACATTGTGGTTTTCTTAGGAAAACTTGGCTTAGGATAACTAACAACAACAGAAGAAAAAGCAACAGGAAAAAAAACAGTTAAGTTGCTAAAAGACACAGTGCATCAAAAAAAGAACCAGTGAAATGATGCAATTACACTTTTCACTGATGCAGCCCTGGCACACAAATAGCTATTTCCCCTTTGATAAAAGCACCAGGCTCTCATTAGCATCAGTAAGAGTTATGTGGACACACTAATGGGAATTATGTTCCCCCATATTTTGCAGGAAATTAACACTACTCACTTGAGCACCAAAGGAGGCACTTTCTGTCTCTCTCAGCCAGCCTCTCTACCATTTAATTAAGCAAAAACCTCTGCCACAAATCCCAAGAGGAAGGTCTTCCCAGTTCTTTTTGGTACAACAAAACTGACATGCAGCAAAATGTCAGAAGCAGGAGCTGGGAAGTGGAGATATTTAAAGAAGATGGACCTCACCCTCCCTGCCCCAAGAACTTTTGTCACTAGGCTTTCATGGGTTTTAAAAATACTTATTGAAAATCAATTTGCTTAATTATAGCTGAGTTTAAGCTTTCAGAATTATTTCAGAAAGTATTTTCATCTCTCATACATTGTGGCTTTTAGCTACTGGTTATTTTCAGCAGAGGTAATGGTAGATGGACTATGTATCAAGAAGTCAGCAAGACTGCAAAGTTTTTGGGACTCCACTGGTATTTCATGCCAAGAAAGTGAGTAACTGATATAGGAAAAAGCAAAGGACTCCACCAAACTTGGAAAATGTGGCTCTGGCAGCTGAAGGACAAGTTTTTAGGATGGTGAAGGTTTCACCCAGTTGCTACACAACAGACTCTATAATCAGGCTGGGAAACTAGACTGAATGTATTAGAAATCTTTCCTCAGTGCCACTTTATAAAAAACAGAACAAAGTGAGTGAAACTTTTAGTTAATTACATGAACCATAAAGCTCTGTCATATCTGCTTTCAATAGCATTGCTCATGAACTATGTGCCAGAAACTTTATAAGGTTTCTGTGAAGACCTGGCAACCATTTCTGTTTCTTGAATCTTAAAAGCAGTAATTTTGGAGCACTCAGACAGAGAAATACATTTTACTGGATAGGGTCAAAGAACATTGCTAGAGTAGTGCTTAAAACCATAAAGAACTTTCATTTTGCTGCCTATTTAAACCATGTAGCTTGAAGCTGCAGAAACAATATAAACAGCCCAGAATCCCAAACCTTTTTCTTCCTTAGATATCCCTTGCCTTTCACAAATTAACTTGCCTTACCACAGATGCCTAGACACTGTTTTAAGAAGAATTACTTGCTATTGGTGTTTATATCGCTAGCTTATTAATTTATGTGTTACAACATGTGGAAAAAATCTGATTTTTTGTTCGGAAACAGCAATGCTTTGCTTATCTCCCTACTTCTATGTCTCCGTGCCCTAGGGTTATATTCACTCATGCAACCCTTTTTTTCACTACTAAACCACTGGTGCTAATTTAACCTAGTGACCAAAATGAGCAGAGACATCCTACAAATTCTGTACTTCTCACAAAAAAAGCACAAAAAAAGTTAGTCTTAAAAAGAACTTAATTATGAGGGTGAAAAAATAGATGTTAAATTCAAAACCCATGGCAGCACAGAGCACTGAAGAATGCGCATAAAGTCTGTCACTCACTCCATTAAAACTTCTGACATGGGATCTCCCAGTAGAAAACATTATGACTGCATGAATAAAAATTAAATACTGTTGATAATTTACTAGGGTGTGTAGCCAGTCAATAAACTTAACTCTTTTTACAACTCCAAACTGTCGCTGATTCAACCACAATTTCTTCTGAATGTATTAGGTATTTAGCCATTGTCCATCAAATAATTTATAGGGGAAAAGTCTGGAGTACAGGTTATCCACTAATTGAATACAATCAGTATTCATTAAAATGACATTCTGCTTATTCATCATTAACTGCAACCTATCACATGTATTGTTTCTACTTCTTAACTTGACAGCTGATTGTTTAAAAGCTAAATTCACAAGCAGAAGGGAGGAGAAGCCACTCTGCACTTCTTGAATGTTTTGGCCACAGGCCCAAAAATTTACCTCATAAACCCCCCCCACGACTGTACAAACACAAATTTCACCACACGAGTGCTCACAGCTGATTAATTACAATTAGCTGAAAGTGTTTCATCTGTAAAACAAACTAAAGACCTGAATATGAAACAACTTAAGCATTTGCATTTCCATTTCCTTGGCTGTCTTCTATTATGGGAAAGAGGGAAAAGAGTGCCTAATTTATCAAGTAGATACCACTCATTATTTGGTGGTTCTATACCACTCCTTCAATTTATTAGATACAACATTTCAAACATATTTTTTCTCATGCTAATTGAGTTGTCTTTGTACTCTCATATATGTTCTGCCTCCACAACTGCACCAAAGAAGCACAGAATTTTAGATGAAGCTGCATTATTGATTATTTGTGTCATTATGGTGTTATTTCATCATCATCTTATAACTAAAAACCCCAGTTACCTAGCCTTGCTTTTGTTTTTCTTTTCATTTAAGGAAATGACACCCTTGTACCCTTTTCACTCCAGTCATACAAATTCTTGACATCCTCTGTGTCACTTGTACATAGCTGTTCACTTTTACCACTGTCTCTTTTCCAGTTGCTGCTGAACAGACAAGTATCACTATAGTGATCCTTGGAAAGAAGAAGCAACAAGATACATGCATGTAAAGCAGAAATCATGGTCAAACCCAAGGTTCTGAATGTCAATAACTGAAAAATATTCCCTCAAGTCTACTTACAATAGCTGGAATTAACGATTGCATCTTCTGTGCTGTTAGAAATACTTCCTCTGGCAACTAGCTAGCATATTTTCTAAATAAGCTGAGTATAAGAGCCAGTATATGCCCCAGTGCTGCAAAAGATCCTTGGGGAAAACACTAGTTTTGAGACAGATGTCCAATATCACCAGTCTGTGCATTAAATATCTTGACCTGCAAGTGAATTTTATTTCTGTTAAATATACTTCTTAAAAACATATTTAGTGGGCACCAAATTCCAAATGAATAATATCCCACCTGGGAAATCCCTTCTCCTATTTCCTGTAATTGCTCTCCTGAATTTGAGCATGAGCATGTGCTCTAGGAGACAGAGCACAGGCTCTTCATGTATTTGTGGTTCCAATCGCAGCATATGCAAAGGAACATTCATCTCCCTGAAGCAGGGATGAAGGAGAAAGGACTATTTAATTCTAGCCCATCTTTTAAATTTCCTTAGTAGATGCTGTGTTTTACAGAACAGCTGCTGTTCAAGTTACCACACCAGAGAAACTCCATGTCTCCTTTCCACAATGGAAGGTATTTCTCAGATGCATTATTTTCCTAAAATATCAAACAGAGGAAAATCTGGATGAAAAGTATCTGAATTCAACTTTATCAATACATGGAAAAGAGAATTCCTTCTAAAAAGAAAACCATTAAGATAGATCAGGAAAGGCTTCCCTTGTCATCATTAAATAGTAACTTAAGCACAGGATTATAGTTAGCCTGGTCACCTATGCTATTAATGACCTAATTTTTTGAACCAATCTTTATGGTATCTCTTGATGTTCCAGAAATAAAGTAAGCTCTTAGACGCCTTCTTTCCTGAATTATAATCCTTTCTGAGAAATTACTGTGCTCCTCCTCCTTTCCTGAACCTTATGACTAACCCCAAATCAGGACCCAAAAATAACTCAGCAGCCCTTATTCACAAGATGAGGAATCATAAGTCCTACTTAAATTCCTTTTATTACTGGCCTTCACCATTAGCCTCTGGGCCCTTGAATAGCCACTTAGAAGGTCCATTCTTTGAGCCTTCCTTTCAGATCCAGACTATAATCTGTTATTAAAACTGTCTCACCTAAATCTCTCATGTCTAAACCACACCACTGCAACACATCCTTGCCCTTGCACAGCATTTATCTAAGTCAGCTGGCATAGAGCTGAGTTGATTTTCTCATCCCATTTCTTGCATTTGCCCTTCAGGCTATTGGCAACTCTTTAGGCTCAGAGCACAGCTTTTCAATTGTTCATCATGCTCAGACCAGCTAGGATCCTCCCCTTTGAGACTGACTGGAACATTTTCTTACTTAAGGACCAACATCTGTGAAACATACTGAACTTGGAGATCTGTCAGGTCCGGAGGTCAGTGATGCTAAAAGAAGAGCATTTTCTTCAAAAATTTTATTTGGATTTTTGTGTATGTAGAAGAACATAAGGGAAGAGTATGAGGGAGAAGGGAGCTGATGGAGATTGATACTACAGTCATAAATCATATGCAAATGACTATGAAGAAGTTCAAAACTCTGAAATTTAATAAGATGAACTACATAACAAGGTAAGTGCCTTAAAACAGCAGTAATCTTAAAAGACCAGGCTGTCCCCTTATTTCTTGGAAAGTCATCAAAAACTAAAACAGAAGAAAAGGATAAACTCAGTGGGATAGCTCAGCATTAAATAAGAACCAGTCTGGCTTCACTCATGGATTCACCATCATGTAAACAGTGTGAGCTCTCCACTCTATCAGCAGAGCAAAAGTTTAATTCATGTCAGTAAGTTAATGTATCAATTTCTACACCTCTCTAAAACTCACTGAAGCCTGCAAAACTAGCAAAACTGATGCTTTCAATAGGATTTTGCCACAGGTATGAAAGATGTTGCTCTTCCCACCCCTTCTTTGTTTTGCTTATAGAGTGTGACTTCCAAAGGCACCCCAAAACCTACAGAAGATGTCACTTCTCTCCTGATGCCCCACACCTTTTTAAACTTTTGCACAAAAAATAGAATTAATTTTCTCCCGCAACATCTTAGAAAGATGGTTATGAAGAAAACAGTGGCACTTCTGAATGAGAATGGATACTACACTATAGCAATAGATTCTTTTTTTGAGAAGAAGCCTCGCTCAAAGCAGCAAAAAGGCCAAGAACGGATGGCAGACACTTCTTTAGCTGCCTGGATCCTCAAAGCTCTGACTTCCTCCTGTTTCTGCCTGTCACACTCTCCCAGAACAAATGAAAAACAAAAAAGAAAACACTTTCTGTGCACCACAAGGTTCAGCAAGCCTCCTGATCACCTAAAGAAAGTCACAGTCCGTAGGGTTAGGAAAGAGACAAAGCCTGGAGTGAGGCAGCAAAGGGGCTGCCAAAGGGAGGAGTTGGCTGAAAACAGAATTTTTCCCTGAGGCCTTGTTCTTCTGGGCAAAAGCTGGCAGTCTTGGGCTAAAGCTAAGGTTGAGTTAACAGGTTGTATTAGCAACTATGAGATTAACAATTTTTTAGCTAAGTTGCCTGTGTACTGATAAAAGGTTATTTTTCCTCCCCACTCCTTACCAAAAAATAAATCACTATTGGAACAACTGGAACCAAAATTATAATAAACAAGACTATTTTGATCTGACATTAATTGTGTAAGCAGAGCTTGTTTCACACAATGAGCAAACTGTGCATGCCAAAGCTGAATAAAAGTGAATATTGTCAAAACTTCTTTATTCCCACCTTTTACTTCAAGAAATCCTTAGAAATTCTCATCTGAATTATTAAAAAAACCCCACATGTGTAAGACCACATATTTTACATTAACACATTAAAAAGGATGTTGCAAGGTTGCTGCCTAGTATTATTTTTCAGCCTCCTTCTTCTAGGCAGAATGTGTTCACAGTGGAAATACTATCACTCCACTTTTATTCAATGCCAAAAATGTACATACATAAACCTAGAAGTACATAATGCTGCTTGATAATGAAGCAGGGTATGCAGACTTGGCTATATTACATAAATGTAGCCTAGCTGGTTTTTTTCCCTGTTATTAATTCATTGACAGTGTAGGATTTTGAGGAGCTGCAGAGAATCACCTGCAGTAGGATAAAGTCGATCAGCACAAGCCACTGCTTAGAAACTCTGTCCCAGTCCTATCACAGGAATATTTTCTTACAGCAGCCTCAGATGTCACTCTGCTTTGCCACTACCACAGATGCAAAAGAGCCTTTCCGGATCTTCCCCATCCCCATAATCCCAGTATCTTTCCCTTTGCGATCTCAGCTCTGCAGCCAGTCACACCCTTGAATTCCTTTTATTAATATTGAAGTTTGCATTAAGTACTTGACCTCCCCTTCAAAGGACTCAAAACGACCCAGCTGCCTGACACTTCTCTCAAGACATTCTGCACAGCACCAGCCAGTACATGGCTCAGAACTCAAAAAATCTGGGCTGACACAGCAGCATTTGCAGGAGTGTGACTGAGCACAAGAGACCGTGCTCTGCTGTGAGCCAAACACCCAGGGTGGCTACAGCCAGTGACCAGGACATCGAGTCCATTCAGCAGTGGGGCATATAGAGGAACCTTGGTTCAAGTAGTGCCCATGCTGCCCACCTGCAAATTAATCCTTTCTCATCACCTTTATGAATTTAAAACAAACCAACTAGCCCAAAGGAGGCTCTGAGGAGAATACAAATAGAAAGTTATCACTTACAAGTGTCAGAAACAAACAAAATGGCTGTCTTTCAAAACACCACTATAATGTCTTAGATAGTGCTGCTTAGTACCAGACACACAGGGAAGGATAGAAAAGACTGGTATAAAAATTTTAAATTATTCACTTTGATGTGTATAATTAAGAGTCAGTTAGCGACTACTGAAATTATAATGTTCCCTACCCACTGCAGATGCAGAACCCAAGACAACAGAAGCAGGAGGAATGGAAAGCAAACAGAGGTGTTCTCCATCCCTGGGAGATGCTCACTAGCTGAAGGCACTGCAGAAAGCATCTCAACTTCTCCAGCCAGGCTCCCACCAGCACAGCACAGGGCAGCTGGCTGCCTGAGGACCAGGCTCCTCCATGGGAGGAACTGGCACTTTTCTTGGGTATATATGTAAATGTTTGCCTACTTATCTACAAATATATTTAAATACGCACACAATCATACCTGTATTTAAGTACCCCACATTTCACAATGCACACTTATTTACATGTGCATAGCTAAATAAGAATGCCAAGTGGGAGACTAACTTCCCTATCTCTCTCAATCAATGTGCACCCAGTTCAGTTCATGACAAAAGGAACTGGAATTTATAAACTGCCTTTATTGAGCATTAGATTAAACCTCAGAAGTCCCCCATGGCTCACTCCCTTACATACACTCTCAAAATTTTCTAACAGCTTAGTATTTCCTGAGGCCATGTATCACAATGAATAGTTCAGACAAGGGAGTATCAGGACACAGAATCCTTGTGCGAAGAGAGGTGTGGGAGCTTCAGGCTGGTGAGAGAGGAGAGAGATTTCCTCCTGTGCTTCTTTCAGCACATACTTTTTCATCAGATAAATAAAAATAAGTAGCACTGCTGTTGTTTACTGAGCAGCTTAGGGACATATTTTCCTGCACTATCCTAATTTTCCCGACATACCTGGTAAATTTAGACTTCTAATTAACAGTCTGTGCTATTTATCAGCTTAGTTGTTGCTGTTTTTTATTTAAGGCCATCAATTAAGCTTTCTATACCTGGGACACATTCTCCATCTTCAGACTGAGTCCTAGACCTCTCACAGAATGCTTACAAATACCTCTTACACATCCCCATTCTGTTTATATGGGCTTTACACAGGCCCAGGGACATGAACTAAGGTAATCTCTAAAGCTGGTTTTAAACTAATGCTGTAACACACACGTGTGGAATGGACCAAACAGCACAAAAAATAGAAGATTTTACAGTTAACCTCTAAAAGTCAGCTGGGGTACGGAGTCATCCAGTAGGAGCCATAATATAAAATTTCTGCGTATTTGTTGACATTTTCGTAATTACATCCCCAATTCTTACTTTCTAGGCCTTGCTGTTGTACGTTTATAAATGCACATCTTTACCTTTGTTTCTCTATCTGCTTTTGTGCTGGGAGCTCCTACCTCTAACATGAAAGATTTCCACAGGGAGATATTTAGCCCTATTAAAGATATTATTTGATTTCAAGTCCCTTTCATCAAAGAAGAAGCAAAGGAAATGATGAGTACTCAAATAAAAAGGAAGATTCTTTACAAGTTCATTGCCATGTGCAGACACAAAAGCAGCAGGTAATGCTATGACAGATACACATTTTGTTTGCAAGGCAAAGAGTCTTTCTTCCAGCAGACCAATGTTGCAGTGTTGCACTAATGTGAATCCTCTTTAAAGAGCAGTGTGTTTATTGTCACTACTTCACCACAGAATAGAAGTCACGTTGCATTTAAAGTGTACCCTCTCACTCCCTCTCCTCACACAGATAAGGTAAAATGGGTCTTCTACTTAACACTTAGCTAAAAAAATACATCTAAATGTGTGTACGCATCACATTTCTATACTGATATTCCAGTCTGAAAATGGTAGATACAGTGTGGATGAGAAAATGTCCCAAAAGAAAACTAGGTTCTCTGTTTTCTGCTCCTGGACCATCCAGATACTTGCCAGGTAACTACTACCAGAAGCAGGCAAAGGAAACAAAATTACTATAGAAGTATCTATTCATACCTGCTCAGATGAGACACAACACATTTCTTTTTTTCTGTCAGTAGTAACAATCCAATTAAAAATGCAAAGGTAATTTACCTTCAGGGTTTTGCCTTGCCCAGATGAAACCTGTTTACAAAATGCAGGACACTAAAAATTTCTAAAAAAAATTCCTGCAAGGAATTTTCCGTAGGCAGAGACAATCCACAACATTAGGCAATGCTAAAGAAAGCTTTGCCATACCTTTCTTTTTACAAATGTGCTTTAAATTACAATTTTACAAATGTGCTTTTAGGCTGCAGTTGCTGATTGATATGACAGCTTCTCTGAGGAATATGATATGTGCAGCCCCATGCAGAACTGGAAGGAAAAATTCTGACCAAGTTTTGTGAGATATTAAACGACTTTTGGTGAAAAATCCTGCCTGACATCAATCTAACACCAAACAGGAAAGGCCTCCACTATGCCTCTCAGCAGCTCGTCTGACTTCCAACCTTACTGTCTGTAGGTCCAGGCATTTCTGCTCCCCTGGGTCCCAGAACCTTGGAAGGAGCCATCTGGAGCAGTTTCCAAGCAGCCTGCTGGAGAGCTGACCAGGAGGGAACCAGGAGGAAACCCAACAAGCATTCCCCCTCACTCTGCTCTGCTGCCAGCAGCACTGCTGCTATGGTCTGGCGGCTACTGCCAGTTGGGAGAATGTCCTGGTTTGGGCCAGGATAAAGGTGATTTTCTGTCTTGTACTTTTGCTTTTAGCTAAGTCTCTTGTAAGTAGTTGCACTTGCTGAAATTAACAGCAAGTTTCTCAGATGGTGTCTGCTTCTAGGACTGATAACACTCGATGTTTATAGTTACTGCTAGAGACTGGTGTGCAGAGCCAAGGACACTGCTCAGCTCTGAGGAACATTTTACCCTCCGGAAGAAATAAAGAGGTCCCACCTGCAGCCTCCTTTGGGGAGGAACGGACAAGATAGATGCCAGAATTGACCAAACAGAGTATTCCATCCCATACATGCCATACTCAGTATAAATTTGAGGGATCACAAGGGTCAAGCCAGCTTCCAGCTTCCAGCCCTTCCTGCTTCCCTTTCTTTGCCCATTCCCTGTTTTGCTTCGGCATCCTGGGAGGATTCCATCCATTTGTCTGCCTGTGCTTCTGATCCATGCCAGCCCATATCTGTGTGTTCCTGCCTCCAGCTCCCGACTGCTGCTGACTCCAGGAGTCCAGCCTGGACTTTCCCAGGGCTGCCCTGCAGCCTCGGTGGTGACATGAGAGTTATTGGGGGAAAAGAGGGAAGGAACGTGGTACCAACTTTCCTGTATATTTGTATATATTTAGTAATTTTTCCTATTTATCATTACTGTTTCATTAAAGCTGTGTAGTTTAGTTTCCAACCCATAAGTCTCTCTCCCTTATTCTCTCTCCTTTCTTTATCAGGAAGGAGAGAGAGATTAATAGAGAGCATCTGTTATTTGGTTTAATTGCCGGGCCAGTGTTAAACCATGACAGAGAAGCCAGGGCTTCCTGGGTCCTTAACTCCACAACAGCCACTTGGAATACCCCAGGCTCTCTGGAAGACAATCTCCGTGACAAGGCTGGGTGCTCAGGGAAACTCAATAGAGTAACTAATTCAGTAATGTTGTTCAGTGCCTTCCTCATCTCTCCCTAAAATATCTTTGTCTGGGTTCCTATAATTGTATTCTTCCTGGGCTGATGAGAGGCTCTTGAACATAATTCAGTAATAATAATGTGGGAAGCATAAGTTTTAAGGCTTTCTATTTCAATTATTCCATGATGTGGACAGATTTCTCCATGAAAAACAGTAACTAAAGTTTTCTGGAATTGTGTTGCACACATACTTGAAATACACTCTGGCTAATACAAAGAAATCCTATCAAGATATTCACATCAGAGATAAACACAGAACTCCAGAAATTCAGGTCATATGGAGGTGATTTTTCTGAAAGGAATTAAATTAGGATTGAAACTTAAAAAGCATCTCACAAATTTAAGTACAAGGTTGTGACCAGTACCCAGTGAAAAATCTACAAAATATCTGTGAATAGAATAATTATTACTAGTTTCCAAAGTGAAAGGTAGCACCCTTGACCCAGCAATAATGACTAACTTGGGTTAGCAGAAACCTTGATAGAAAACATTATATTTCACCCACTCTGTGATAGATCATGCCTAGGGAGACTTCCTTTGTTATATAAAGCATGTAGGAGATGGAATACATTTTCCCCTATGAAGCCAGAAATTTCCAGGCCTCAGACACGATAAATGTGTCAAGTTTATTTTTCAGGGAGAAAAAAAAGGTGCTGTTATAGTTCAGCATATGCCTACCTTTGTATAAACACTTAAATCACAGAACAAGCAGGAAATCTTGTCTGCAGAAAGCTGTTGTCCTGCTTTATATCTTGAAGCTACTACATACCTTAAGTAAGCTGACAAGATTTTGAATCAGACAAGGATGAAACTGAGGAAGAGAGTCTGCTGGGGCACACAGAGGTAAAGGGCCAGGGAGTAAGGGGCATGTGAAAACATTTGTTAAATTTCACTTTTAAAGTCCAAAACAGTTTAAAATCCAAGGCAAAATTTGCTGCTCTGATGTAATCAAAGCTTCACTAATATGAAAAACTTTCCTCTATGAGACACAGCAGAGTACAGAAGAAGGTTGTCTCTGAATGGCCACACCAAAAACCCCACTCTAATCAAAGACATTTGGCAGCCTTATCAAAGACAGATGCACAAAGTTATGGGCTGGATAGCATCTCTGTTAGCAACAAATATTGGCAGTAAGCCTTAGGTAGATTCAAGTACCTTAAAACAGAATACAACTCTTCATCATCAACAAGACCTTAAATAGATCAGGAGGCTCTTCAAAGCCCAGAATATTCAATAATGCTAATTACATATCTGTCTTCAGTGTTCTTTTAAATCAAACGAGTATTTAATGAACTAATCCTGACTAGTACTCCCTCGTACATGAGAAATGAGTACAAAGTTCTGGCTTCAGTGGTGTAGGGAGAAAATGCTACCATAGGTAGTTTTGTCTTTTTACCTTTACAACAAATGTGCAGCCCCCATATGCTCTCGTTCTTACTGGGAAAGATGTTGGCCCCAGAGAGAGCCTGGACACATGCTGTCATCTGACCTAATCTCAAGGTCAACAAGGTGGCAGTGCCAGAGTCCATCCTCAACATGTAATGTCACTGTCCCTGAGGGAGAATATCCTTGCTCAAATAATAGGCCAAAAAGGCTCCCAGAACACTTGGTAAGCAGAACAGCCTGATTATTCAAAGAATTCTTTCAAACCCCTTCAGTTCCTAGCACTGTTTTATTAATATGTAATCCACCTTATGTACTTAGATGTTGTAATAAATAACTGGTGTTTATAAAATGATGTGCTGATATTTTTAATTAAAATTACAACACTCTCCCACAAGACAGATCAACTAAATCTTAGATGTGATTGAAAAAAACCCAAATCACTACATAAAGCTTACTAGAGATTTGTTTGCTCTTCAGACCACTTTCTAATATCCATGAAGAAACTTAGCTGCCTGACTTATGCTGCCCAACTTCCCTAAACAAATTCTTGGGAGAGGCAATTAAACAACATAAAACAGTAAAGCTAAAGAGATTATAAATTTTTCTCTTACTTCCTGCTGGTCATTTCCAGGCTATTTTTCTGCTCCAAAGTGCAGGCTTCATTATTAAAGATGGACAGAATACAAGTAAACTCAGAAGAGGCCAGTTGTTCAGGAAATAGCTGTAATTTGATAAACATCATAATAAACACTTGAGCATCCTTGATGTAATAGGCAGTGAGCCAATGCAGTCAAAAATATGTACACAACAATGTTCAGATGATACTGTATTTCACATTATATATCTACACACACACTCATGTATAGATGCCTGTATAATATTTCAAATATTGTGTTTGTTTCCCTCCTGACAAAAATGCATTACTTTTTCCTCTGTACTCAACTAGTCACTTCTAAAAGAAAGCAACATTTTACTTTCATTCTTTCCTCTTTCATTTTACTTCTAGTATGCCTACATAAACCATCAGAAGATTTTGTTCATCATGACAACCGAATGCATTATACTCTGAAGCACCAGAGATCCTGGAATTAAATGCAATCTCACAGCAAGTCATCAGCATGTCCATAGCCCATGCAGTGGGCCCATGCACCTAAGCTGCCTCCATGGAGAAAAATGAGAAATCATAACATATCTCATTCATCTAACAGCTGAGAGGGCAATGAATTACAGAGGCAATTCAGCCACTCATTATGAAAGGTGACAAAATCAAAAATCAAATGATCGTATTTTCATATAATGTGAGTGAAACTGTAAACGGTATTATTGATTCCTAACTATAAGGGTCATCTTGTAACAAAGCTTCAAATTGCATTAGATTTAAGGTTAGCAGCTCTCTAGCCTGAAACTCAGTCCCAGGCTATACTGTTTTACTCCAAAAGCTGAAAATATCAGTATTATTTAACAGAAGTCTCTACAATTTCTTGGTGTTTTTCTCTGACAGCATTACTCATCTGCCAATGCCACTTGTGGTCAGGATTTAAACAAAGATATGAAAAAACAAAAAAAAAAAAGAAAAAAACCCCAAAAATGCAATCCAAGCCCCCTAGGAATACCTCTGCCTCAAGACATTGCATAGGGCAAACTATGAAAAATGTAACGGGAACAAAGTCCCAGTTCCATGCTGGGCTTTTAAGTCTATGGCACCTACAATTCCAAGTGAAATACCAGTGGCTTCACTTCATCTCAGAACAAACCTGTTGCGTTTTAGTACTGAAAAAACCCCTTCTTAATTAAACAAGCATCTAGTTAGCCCTTCCATCCAAGGGATATGTTACCCATAGTGTTGTCTGGTTAATTCAGAGCAAGATGAACTATGTACAAAACTGAAACTGATACCTGGCATCATGCTTTCCTCAGAACAATTTCAGTGCCACATTAAATCCTATCAGATCCAGCTGGGACTTGACTGGCCATCACCATTTTCATCTCTCAGCCATGAGTCAGTGCCTTATCCCAAGTTAATTATTACTAGTATGAAATTTTTGATCATGATTTGACTTCATTTACAAGTTCTTTTTAGCTCTGCTCCACGTTCTTATAATCTTTCAAGCCAGGTTTTAAAGGATTAATAGCAGCAGCAACTATACAACAGAGGTTACATTTCCTAAACTTTGGGTTCAGTAATTGCTGAAGTCCTTTTCCTACTAAAGCAGGAAAAGTACTACAAAGGACTATTTCTTACTTCTAGGATAGCAGCAAGCAGACTGTAGGTTATCAGGTTTTGGACTGGTAAGCAATTTTTCTTTTGTTTTCCAGTATTTTCACAATGAGCTATCAGGGATTTTAAATAAAATGACTCTTTGGACTAGTATCCATTGCAGTCCTTTTTAAAAGGATCTGAAAATGAAAACATGAGAATAAACCCAAGTATTTTTAACTGACCCAGCTTTTTTGTTCTTCAGATTTATCCCATGAGGAGCATTTGAGTTTTGGAATTTGTCTCAACCCAGGCAAGATATTGTACAGAAATCTAAAAATTCTCAGAGACAAAAAGGCTGTTCCCTCCCCTACCCAACTCTGAGTGCTGCAATGCAGAAACAGTATTTCACAGATCTGCTTCCTCTGGGAATTCAGACATATATTTTTAAGGAAATCAAATTATTTTTTCCACTTTTTACTCCATTTAGCCCTAACAACAAGCAAAGCTCATGGATAAACCCCTGCATTTTATTCTTTTTCATGAACTGCAGGGCTAAATTCCATCTGGTATTATTCCTGGGAAAAACAAGTCAAAAGAATGGGATTGTAAAGATGCATCTAAAGGAAGGATTTGGTCTCAGATATCTTTGTATATCAGTGAGAATAAGCGATCAGCAGAAAAATCGTTAAGTTCAGAGAGCAGTTTTAAAGATTATGATTTAAAAGTTATCTCTGAAGAAGAAAACTAATAAATCTGATACTGAGTTTCTAAAAGAAATATAAATCCTCACCATGCCATTCTTAGGTTCCCTGTTTATGGAAGAAGTGGACATTATGAGCTCTTAGTTTCAAGCTGGGATCTCTCCAGCAGGTCTATAAAAACATTCATCACTCTGAAGTCTACACAGAACTGGGACTCGAGTTAATTCTCCTATACCCTTACAACTCAAAGAAGAAAAGCATTAGTCACAACTTTATACCAGCTTACTTCAGTCTCACAGCTCTAAGTACCTGGAACATCGTGGGTCTCCTCCAGTTCAGCAAGCTTTGACTCAGGCCTGGAAAATATTGCCCCAAAGCCACAATGCATTTGTATTTCTGTGGTTTAAGACCAATCAGTATCTTTTTGAGACATCTATTTTTTTCAGTTCAGGAAGACTGACAGGCTCCAGGATGCTCTCCACTATTTTGAAATAACTGTTGGCTATTTAAGTTCTTCAAACCTTTCTTCATACTGCTCTGCTTCAGCTGGCATTTCTACTTCATTTTCTGCAATCAGGTCTAATCACTTGTGCAGCTGATACCTATTCCTCCCCCTTTTGCCACGAAATAATAAACAGTTTTACTCTCAACCTCATCACTGTTTATGCAAATTTAGTCTGAGCTTCTGGAATTTTTCTGTTGTCATCTAAATGCACAAATGTTAGCTATGCTTCAGAAGAAACAGGTTATAAAACCTGCTTATTATAGTACTCTCCCAGCTTCCTTTGCTTGTTGCTTCAGAACTGCTCCAGCATATTGACTTTAATAAAGCTTTGTTTTTGTTCAAGAGACCAATACTATTATTACAAGTTCAAGTTCCAAAATTGACAGATTCTGAACTGAAACTGCAGTATTAAAGGTCTGTAACGATCTTTCTCTGCTAAGCCAAATGGATTGCATCTGTGTAGATTCAGGGCAACTTGTATGTGCCATTCAATACAACTGCTCACAGGATGCTTTTATAGAGCGCTTGGTTATCCTTGAAATTTTGTACCCAGGGATCCTGGAAAATGCCTCCAGCTTGAGCTTTTCTTCAGTGAACACCTTTCCTTATAGGTGACAGTAAAATTGTTCTTTTCTTCATCTTGCTTCTGAAACTCCCAATATGCATTCAGAGAAATTCTGTATAAGCCTTACTGCCTCACTCTTGAGAGCAACATCCACTTGCTGATTTTAATTAAATCTTATGGCTTCAATAACCTGTATGCAGACACTATATCAATTTAGTTTGCTTCCTAAGTTGTTTTCTTCTCAGCCTCTCTCACTTCTGTTTGGCCAGCCTTTGAAACTGGGTCCTTGAGAAGGCTACCAACCACTATTTGGATTTATTTTTATTGTATTGCTTTTTAAAGCTCATTTTAAGTCAGTATTTACCAACAGAGTAAAAATCTTACACTTAAGTGCTTCATTGACCATCTTCTCCTTTCAGCTTATAAATCAGCATTGCATTTAAAGCAGCCAATTCAATTTTGTCTTTCTCCTCCTCTAATCACTGCTGTATATGAAAGTTCCTTGGATTTATATTACAGATTCTGTTATCAGCCTTTGTATTTATAGGCTTGTTTTAGGACTGCATCTGCCTTGCATGGTGGTTATTAAACAGAAACCTAATTAGCTTTGTAGAAACCAAAGGATGGAGCTCAGCCACCCTATAAAAGGATATCTTTCTACAGAAGACAGCAGTCCCAGTTTAAATCTCACTGGCATGTTCTAAATGCAACAACCTCAAAAAAAAAAAAAAATCAGAAAAATCAGTTTATGTCAGCTCAAATTCACCAATCTGTCACCTACCTGGAACAGCTACGCAAGGACTATTGAGTTTTAAAACTCTATTGAGTTTTAAAGATTTTGTGAAAACATTACAATATTACTACAAGGAATATGGTATCAAAGCCAAGAGAGAACAATGCTATCACAGACAAAAAGCTTCACAAGAGTGACTTTAACCTTTGACCTGTAAATCTGATCAATTATAGGCAATTTGTGTCCCAAGGTACTTGATGAATGGCTGATGTACACAAAATAAACAAAGACTGAGAAAGACAATAAACTTACAGCCAAGATCAACAAATGGTCTTGGTATTCCATAAAGCCATTGCTACAATACTCTGTTAAACTTACTATTTTCCAGAAGGGGGTGTTTCAAAACATTGCAGTGCCGTGAAAAGATGAGTGACAAAATACAGTGCTATAATGAGACTGTTCTGCTGTAAAGAAGAGTTCCTTGTAGCTTACTTAGCCCTTTAGCACCTTCTTGTTCCCCTTCCCTTGAGTATTTAACATTCTCTAACACGTAAATCCACCAATTCCTCTCCTAACTACAGTATAATGCAAGTTTTCTGCAGCAGACTTAGGGTCAATGGTCAGTGGTGATCTTTCTTCCCACTATGACAGGAACATCATCTTTCAATTTCTTTAAACCCTAGCCTAAAACTGAAAAAGAATTAACCGCATTTTCTCCAATCTGAATACCCCTGCAAGACAGAGGAAGTTAGATATCTAAGTCAGAATAAATACCAAGGGTGAACTAAATTAATATATTGCCACTGGAATATATTTGTTAGCACACATCATTTCGACTGCCTGAAATTTAGTGTGCTTCTAATTAGACCACCAGAGCACAAGTTTTGTATGAATGTGGCTTCCTCAGTCCTCTCCAAGCATGTAGAAACATGTACATCTTTGTAACACAGCTCTACAACACAGGTTTTTTAACAGTAATTGCCATGCAAGAGATGCAATAAACCCCAGTTTACCTTATTACAGCACTGGGAACTAAAGCCAGTTATCCACTCAGAATTAGCATGCTTGCACATCATAGCAGTTTTCACCATTTATAGGGTGCAACATATTTTATGGGAAAATCAACAAATTATGGAGTTTACTAAAAACCAGCACCACACAATTTATGGGTTTCATCGTAACCTTACAGGACATTGTCAGCACTCATACAACAGATACATAAATACAACTTCTACCTTGTAGTTACTGAAATGAGCAAACAACTCACATGTAGGAACCAAGCAGCTAGCAGTATAACACTACTGCTATAGGTGGAGAGAATTCAAAGCAGGTATATCTATCTATATATAGCTAGAAATTTCTCTACATATCTTCTCCAAACCATTTCAGCCCAGAGCTCCTGGAGCTCTGCCTGAGCCTCCCTACAGCACCCTCCATTGCTGCAAGTGACTGATAGTTTAGGAAGCAGCAGATGACAAACAAGCTAAAACAGCCTAAATAGGAATTAATTAAAAAGAATTAATGTCTTCAGAGATGAAGATATACATTAACCTACTGCAGCATTTACACTGATAGTAATAAAAATTATCTGTAGCTGTACAGTGGATTTTTTTCTCAAGACCAGGGCAATATGGCTGTGCAAAATCTTCACATTTTGAAAAAGTTTTTATATTAAGAATTGTATTTTACAGTGCAGACTGCATCAAAACAAACAGAAAAACCCCAGTAATTTAAAGTTGAGTAGTACTAAGAAGTCTAAAGGAATTAAGTGAGCTTCCTTGACAGTCCTTTTTTCCTTGCAATCTGGGGTATGGAGGCTGAACAACTCAAGAGCATGGGAATGGAAACAAGCACTTCCAAGTGCAGAAGAGGATATGGAGAGCTTATTTGAAGGGTAGGATGCTGGAAAGGAAAACTAACTTCTTTGAGATGTTTATTTCCTCAATCTTATTTTAATTAAAACCAGAACAACAGGGCATCTGTTATACTGAGCTACTGTAATACAGTTTTCCACATGACAGGTTAAAAAACACAACAAAAAGATGCCAAAGGTGGAGTGGACTCAAGTTCTTCAGCTAGAAAGGATATAGCAGAGAACAGTGATGGTGTTCTGTCACCACAAAATAGTTTTACAGTAGCTGAAAATAGCTTTACAATTCTACTTACACATTATTACCATCCAGCCTACCAACCATCTACTGGGGTTAGTGTGAGGCCAGGTGTTAACTACTTTCAAATAGGAGACAATGAATGGCACAGGCACACAGGAGGTCATTACTTCAAACCTTAATACTGAAGTTAAATGCTAAAGAACTATAGAGCAGATACTTAGTGGCCTGTCTATCTTGTTCTACATATACTCAAAAAGACTGGTTTTTTGACTTGTGATTAAGCTTCTAAGATTTGAATTTATTTTTTTTTAAATTCATAAACCAGTGGTGACACATATATCAGAGTTTACATAGTATATACAGACAGACAAAGGGGGATAGGTTTTTTCATGTCAGCATTTGGCTAACATTTTGTAAGCCCCAGTTCCTTTTTATTAATTCTTTGCTTTTTGTTCTCAACAATAAAAAAATAAATAGGACAGAAGTGGGAAGTCACAAGGTCAGAAAGTGAAGAGGGAGAAGACATCTTCATTTTCACCTCTAAGAATTATTCAGACTTCTAAAGAGTAAGATCAATCTATCTTTAGCTAAGAGGTAGTACAGGAAGGAGGAAGAAACCCCAGCTTGGCCCCTCACCCACTACCTACTGCAAGAAAGGGTAAGGGTAAGCAATGCAGTGTTCTGCCAAAGAGTTCATGACAACAGGGCTGAGAAACAGAAGGCTGAGTTTGCAAGCAAATTGAGCTAGGCTTGCTTCATGGATTTTTTTTTTTTCCCAAGGAGAGAACTGGCCAAAGTTTGCCAAAAATGGATGAGAAGGTAAACAATAATGACACAAGGTCACAAGAAGAGTGAAGAGATGCTATGTGGAAATAAGAGACTGGGAAACAGGACATTAAAAAATAAGAAAAATCAGAAACTCTGGAGAAAGGTAAAAGGAAAGACTGTAAATAGTCCTCACAGAAGGAAAAATCAGAAGATTGGAGGATAAATTGAATCAAGAAAAAACACACAAAAGCTTATTTTTCATTTTCTTAAAAATAAGGCTATTTGTCTGCTATACTTTTAAAGAAGTAGGCATTTATTCAAACAATGTTCATATGCAGCAGAGAAATTACATTTTTTATAAGCACAGAGGATTAACCTTTGTATAAGGATAAGATATGGCTCAGAGCAACTCAGGTACTTAACCAGTGTAACACAAAACATCAGCAGCAAAGCAGGCACTTGAAACATAGTCGCCTTCCAACTATTTTTCTGTCTTCTAAACCACCTATTTCCTACTATGTGGAAAAGAAGATGGAAGAAACAGAGGGGTTCCAAGGGGTCATTTTTTCCTGAAGCTGGCATAATTCATATCTTCTGGAGTTGTGCCTATTCCAAAAGGAGCTTTGTTGCTTCTGTATGTCAGCAAAACAAAAGGTCAGCTTATTGAAATACTGCTCAGGTCTGACTTTCTTCTATTAACAACAAGTTGAGACACATTTTTTAAAGTAATAGTTAAATAAATGGCTAAGTAACTGCAATCATTTAAACTTAAAATGTCAACAGAATCTGAGATGCCATTAAATGTGTATTTAATCAATTACTGTATTATAATATAAATATTAATTCAGTTTGACTGCTTGGCCTGGCATAAATCATAATTCAGTGAGATAAGTACATTTCCTTTAATCTACAGATGACTATTAATGGTAATACCTATAAAATTGGCACCTGCCAGCACTTTGTAGTTAAGGAATCTGTCAGGAGCCCCCTCCTGTATAAATTCTCTGCCCCAAGCCCCTTCTTTTAATAAGTTCATGATACAAGATCTACTGAAACAGAAGATCAGTAAAATTGGTATCTTTTTGTGTCTCATAGTAGAACTCACACCCCACACTGTATTCCTGAGCAAAATATGTATTTGCTGGTTAAAATGCAGCTCAGGAAGTGTTAATTCAAATTCTTGTGGGCATGAGTTTAAACTCTAAAGTTTCGGACAGTTATATAGTTATACTATACCCAATGAACCACAACTTCCATGGAAAATCTGAAATTCAAGTTTTATCCTCAGGCAAGAGATGCATTTTAGAACAAGTTAGGGAATAAAGGATAAATTCACTGCCGCAGTGTTTAGTACTAATCCAGAATACTCTTTGCTTTGTAAGGACTATTTTGTAGAAGGCATTTCTCAGAAGACAGGAGACAGAGACTTAGAAGAAAGAAATATGCCACCTTCAGAAAAGACCCAGTCACTATTCCAGAAGGATGGGAATTTCCTTTTTTCTTAGCAGGTGTGATATATGCCGTGCTCAATATCAAACAGACATGTACTCATTTAAGTAGTCACAGAATTTAGGATTTAGTCCACAACACTAATCACTACAGACAATGGCTACTTTTGTTTGTTTGCTTCTTTTTTCTTCACTATGTAATGGCCTGAATAATGATATTTCAACTTGAAGTGAACATGCAACTACTTTGCAAAAAGTATGCTCCTCGCAACAGTTTGTAATTTGCAGTCCTTTTAAACAGTCAAAAGGAAATGTTCTGCTCTGATCTGTTAAGTAAATACAAATCTTGTCATCCAAGTTCAGTAATGAGAGTAAGGGGTCTATTCTTTTTCACTGCATAGCAAACATCTAATTTTAAAGAGATTTATGCATGCATATTAAAAGGAGAACAGATGCTTAATTAAACAAATAAGCCTTTAGCAGGCAGTCCACATGATTAGCTTCAGAACAAACCCCCCTTAATTTCTCTGTTTTAGTCTGACTATAAATGCAGTCAGTGAGGAATCAACATAGTGGAGGAAAAGAAAAAAGTGATATATGTAAATTGAGATGTTTGTCTTTTTTTAGTTAAAAATACTTGACAAGCTTGAGATACATTAAATTGATTAAGTATCTCCTCTACCTCATGCTCTTGTGCTCTTTAAAGGAAATAGGAGCTTTAACTACCAATTTACATATTTGAAGAGTGGGAATTTTATTAGGCAAAAAGAAATCAAGACCTCTAAATAACTCATCTGCTTCACTAACTGATGCTGTCAATCAAATACATAGGCATGAGCCACCTCAGATTATTTTCTATTGAGGAAAAAAAATTCTAGAACAACTTCAGACAAATGAAATTATTATTTAATCATCTTTTGGATTTTTTTCAATCTATCCATGTCCATACTGATTTCCAGCATCACATGTGTGCACATATAAATACCTAAAAATTATATATACCGCCTCTCTCCAGTAAATCACATCCCTATTATTTGCTCTTTCTTCATGTTATTGATATCTTTTCTCCTGCAATGCTCAACTTCTCAGGGTAAAATAGAGTAGGAAAAAAAAATCTACCCATAAAAAAAATCTACCCATAAGCAGCACTGACAGAAAAGAGTTTTCCCATAAGCTACACTTAATGGAAGTCAATATCTGTATATTATGCAGATACTCTGCAATACTATTATAGGCTCAACAGTGCTAGCTGTCAAAAGGATCATTCTGAGCATCAGGCATTTAACAGTAATATCAAAAAAGGGTCATTTCTGTCATCCAAATGGAATGAAAAATTAAAATCACCAGGGCACATAGCTCAAAGGAAAACTGGCAAATTAATGGGACAAATAACACAATATTCATATAATATTGTGAAATGGAAGGTAAATATTTAAGATGAACTGCAACATGGGAAAGTGCACTATTTCTGAAGAAGAAAAAGCAAATGTAACTAATACACACATGTATATATTCCTGTTTCCTATGCATGCAGTTCTGTGTACATGTGAACAAATATGTAAGTCGTGGTTGATATGCAGTATTTGTGAGATAGGGATTTTCTTACCCATATTAATTTTGAAAATATTTGCTAGTGAAATAGTAAAATTGACAAGAATTGCCTTATATGAAGAAGGTTTGTTTTTTTCCTTAATCCTACCTAGACACAAAACTGAATGAGAGTATCTTTTCCTACTTCATTTCAGTCTGGCAAAACTCTTTACTCTGAGTCATCAATTATATACTTAATCTTTAATTTTTAAGCCACAAAAAATGATGACTTCTGCCTAGGGGAGCTACCTATAAAAATGCCATTGGTGTGGCTGCAGTTCATTAGCTAACTTACATACATACCAATAAAGCTGAAAGAGCTGCCTGGAATTTTTATGGCCACTATTTGAAAAAGGTGGTGAGAGGCATAGATATGTGTTTATTATACAGCAGGACTTAGGACACAGAGTATCCCCTCAGAGCAGAGGTCACATTTCCCTGACGATTTAAAGGTTCAGTCTTCTTCCAATTGAATTTAGAAACCATTTGTTAGAAAACAGTATTTTGATAATATTTCAAAACACGGCAACTAAATAAATAAAAGATCACAAATTTAAAATCTAGAGTTCATCACCTAGCAAACTGAGGAATATTGGTTTTGATTTTTTTTTTTTTAATTTAACCTCTAGGTTAGATGAGCTTTGCAGTCCTGTTGCTAAGTGATAATGAGTTTTGCATTAGCGTTCAGCATCAGTGATTTTTAACACCCTGCACCAAGGGATTTATTAACCCTTCCATACAGCCTCCAGAGCCACTTGACAAGGCTTGTTGATAGTTCTAAACCAATGATACTACACATTACACGTATGCAAAGTCACAAATGTGCTGTTCCAGTATAGTGATGCTCATGAAAATCTGTTTTGAAAGAAGTCAGCTCAATATAAGAAAAGGGATGAACAAAGAATTGAGTGTGGTATGGAGTAAGCTTGCCACTGTTATATATCTACCTAGAACTGAGTATTATTTCTGTTCTGAAAGAGTTTCAGCATAGATTCTTCACACTGGCTTTTTCCTGAGACTGCAGTACACATTTAGTTACAGCTCCAATAATTTAATGTAGCTGTTTTCCTGACATACAATATCAATTAACTTTGCTGTCTGTTGCCTAGTGGTAGGTTATTTAGTGAGCTATGATGGTGAAATGAGCCAGAAAACATCAAAAAATGAAATATAATGCTGATTTAGCTGATGTTACATATAAACAGAGTCAACTTCTGTGCTTTGAACAGCACACATGCACATCCAGTACTCAGCCAGGCTACAGAGGCATCAGAACCAACTAAAAAAGGAAAACAAATAATGCACACAAAAACTGTGCAGTATGCACAACAGTGAAATTATCCTTTGGATTATAGAGACTTCACTAATCAGTTAAGTCAGTGCCCTCTCCATTTCAAAGCTCCAAGTGACACGGTCACTAAAATGCTGCAGCAAAGTGCTCTAGCTAATAATGGGTAAAACAACAAGATTTTATTCTAAAAGCAATGATTACAAAAATAAAAGCATTATTTCTTGATGGTCTCCCTGACTCACAAGCACCTAAATAAAGCTTCAATCCAAGGAAGTCTAAGCAGGGAAGCAATCATTCTCTTTTTTTGTATGTGTAAAAAAGACTGGGAACTTGAGGTAAATAGCAGCTGAGCAACAGATGAAGCACTAAGTGAAATCTGTTAGCAACTGCTAACAGCTTTGCTATTTTCTGTTGTTAAATTAAAAAAAGAATTTAAAAAATAGTAAAGAACCAATGCAGTAGCAATTCCAATATGTTAAAAAATTTCAGATGCAGAAGAATGAGCTGGCTGATGTTGCCAAGCTGCTCTCCATCACTTTCGAAAAATCTCAGAGAAAGTGAATAGTGCCTGAGGACTGGAAGAAAGCCAGTGTCACTCCTGTGTTGAAAAAAAGACAAGAAGGAAGATCCAGGAAACACAAGACCAGTCAGCCTCACCTCCATTCCTGGAAAGGTGATGGAGCAGCTCATTCTGGAGTCCATCTCTAACCACTTGAAAGGAAAGAGGGTTATCAGGAGTAGTTAGCATGGATTTACTAAGGGGAAATCTTGCTTGACTAATCTGATAGCCTTGTATGAGGAGTGACCAAATGGGTGGATGAAGGGTGAGCACTGGATGTTATATACCTTGACTTCAGTAAAGCTTCTGATATGGTCTCCCATAAAATTCTCAGAGAAAAACTGAAGAAATGGGGGATAGATGATTGGACTGTGAGGTGGATTGACAGCTGGCTCAACAGCAGAGTTCAGAGGGTTGTGATCAGTGGCACAGAGCCAAGTTAGAGGCCTGAGGTCAGTGATGTTCCCCAGGGATCAGCACCAGGTCTGGTTTTGTTCAATATCTTCATCAGTGACCTGGCTGAGGGGATGGAGTGCTCCCTCAACAAGGTCACTGAGGGTGTGAAGCTGGGAGGGGTGGCTGGCACACAGAAAGCTGTGCTGCTGTCCAGTGAGATCTGGACAGGCTGGAGAGATAGATCTGGGAGGGGGCATCAGATTAGGGATGTCCTGCTGGAAAGCAGATTGATGGAGAAAGCCCTTGGAGTCCTTAGTGACAGGAAATTCTCCATGGGTCAACAATGTGCTCTTATGGCCAAAAGGGCCAATGGCATCCTGGGGTGCATGAGGAAAAGTGTCCAGCAGGTTGAGGGAGATTCTCCTCCCCCTCTACTCTGCCCTGGTGAGACCACATCTGGAGTGTTATGTCCAGTTCTGGGCTCCCCAGTTGAAGAGGGACAGGGATCTTCTGGAGAGAATCCAATGAAGAGCTAACAGGATGATTAAGGGACTTGAACACCTCTTCTGTGAAGAAAGACTGAGAGAACTGGGGCTGTTTATCCTTGAGGAAAGAAGGTTGAGAGGGGATCTTATTAATGTCTATAAATATCTGAGGAGTGGGTGTCAAGAGGATGAGGCCAATCTCTTTTTAGTGGTGCCCAGTAATAGGACAAGGAATAATGGGTTCAGCAAGTCTGTTTTCCTGTTTTGATGCTTCTACACAGGCACAGAAGAACTATGGAAATACAGCTGAAACAGCTCTGAACAAAGCAGCCCACAAATTATAAACAGTATGAAAGTATCACTGTGGGGTTCCAGCTCTCAGTACGATCAATTAGTTACACAGCTGCAGTCCCTGGACCAGTTTAAAAAATTCATGGCATTGCCTGTCACTTGCAGATAAATCCTCTTCCCACTCCTGCCAGTTGCTTTCTTTTCTTATTTTCTCTTGGGTCTTTCTCTCCTGACAGCCTAGTGGGCACTCTGTTCCTTGTTCCTTTTTGGTGCTCTTCCACACAGAGGTTCACAGTGAAACTACCAGTATTATCTACAAAAGGCACACTACAGATTTCCTTCTCCATCCACCCTTCTGCTCCCTTAGGGTGCTCACTTTTCTAATGCCTCCTATGGCAGACTCCCCTTCCAATTTAACTTCAGCCTGTCAAAAACTGAGCTCATCTCTATTTCTAAATACTTCTCTCTACTTCTTTCTATTAATCTACCTAGAATTAGCAGTCACCTTGCCCACAGCAGAAGCTCACAATTTCATTCTTCTCTCTTTCCTTCTGCAAACGTTCTACTAAGAAACTATGCCTGTTTCATCTCCACAATGTCATAAATATTTGGCTGTTTCTCTCCATGAATGCTGCTAAAATACTTTATCATTCAAACCTTCTGACTGCAGTATCCTTCTCCCTACCCATCCTGACACTCACTCTTTGCTCTTCACTTCAGTCCAAATCCTTAGTTGGAAAAATGACACTTTAATCTAGTATTTTATCAGTATTTGACCCCTTCTAAATTCCCCTGTTGGTTTCTTATTATTTCTTTTAAAAACACTTAGATAAATTGTTTCTGGTTTTTTATGTCATCCCTTAATTTCCCCCTGGTTTTGCCCATCTTGAGAAGGACATAGACCCCAATTCTTTTGTAAACTCACACTGCTCTTGCTTGCTCTTGTTTGATCTTCACCCTTCTTTCACTTTTATCATGACTGCGATTCTCTAGGATTCTTTTTGTTTTAGGAAGGGATTTCTTTTCAAGAACAGTTTTATAAATATTAGGAAGAAACACTGATGAGGACATGTACCCTCTAAAAACCTCACAGCTGAAAATTATGTCTTCCAACCAGCTCCCTCTCTGCTCATTATAATCTGTTACTTTCATCTTTGTGGCTCTGTATATTTTCAATGATGTGGGTAGAAATTCCCATTCTGTGCTGCCATGCAGATAAATATTATTAACAATTATTGTCTGTTGGGAACACTATCAATCTAAATAAAAAGCAAGCCTGTGAATAGAATAGATGGATAAAGCTCATATAACACCAAAATGTGAAATATATTCAGAAAACTGGAATCACTGAGAATGGCAATCTTTTGCTCCCAGTTTTGCATATTAAGCATTATCAGATTTTTTTGTCAACCACAGTCATAATCTTTTGGATTCTGATGTCATACCATGTTGATTCTGACTCAGGCATCATACCTTCCTAACTAAGACTTTCCACTTCAAACTTAGAACTTGCAAGTGACACATGAAACAGAATACCTGTGTGTCACTCCCCTCCTCTCCCAACAGCCCTATTAATGCCAAAAAATGAAAACAAACGAAAACACATATACAGCTTGATATACAAGAGAGATGCTGAAGTCACCCTTCTAATTATTCAGTGTTTTGACTACTGTTTCATGTTAAGCCCTATTTCTTTAAGCAGTATGAACACAAATGCATGTGTAATGCACAGGTGTGAGTATGGGTCTCCTCAGCATTCCTAAGGAGCCCCATTTGAATGCAGACTGGGATAACCATGCACCTTCATCTTATGAAAGCTAACAACTACTGAAATCATGCAAATTTGGTACATAAGCATCCTTGCATATGTTTCACAGGATCTCTGAAGTGTTCAAAAGTAGATAAGAGAATTTTGAGGATTCCTATTGCTGATACATAGAATAAAATCAGCTTAAACCTCCCATGTCAATATAATATGCCAGAGGACATATGAAGAGAAAGTAATTCAACTTCAAATATCACTGTTTTAATGAATATAATTCTAAGTGAACGATGTTGAAGCTGAAGTTCTTAGGTTACTAGTTAAATGCATCTTTGCAATGATCATGGCTTCTGTATGTATTTGCCTTGTCCACAATACAGCATGCTAAGAAGCACCTGTAGCCTCCTATAGCTACCAAAAGGTGTTCAGTGCCACAAGTAACCACATCATATGGTCATACTGTCTAATCTCCTCTAGTTGATCTTTAAATTTCATTCATATATCCTATATTAATTACAAAGATCTACTTAAATAGAGGCACTTCAGAGCAAAATGGGTACCAGAGACAGTAACGATAGCAACCAGAGAGTCCACAGCACCAAAGGCTCCAGCAATAGCTGGAAATGGCCTGAAGAACTTTGATCTCTGGTGATTCCAGAGATGCAACATCAACCAATAGCCACAGAAGAAATCCAAACACTTGCATGCTGAGCAGGGAGGATGGTGAGCTCTTGACCACTGCAGGCAATGGCTGAAGCTGTGAAGCCAAGATTTTATCATAACCCGTGGTTTTCAGTAGCTGCAAATGTTACTAGAATGTTTACAGCAACACGAGCAATCCTGCTCTCCCCAAAGCTCATGAAAGAAGCAGAGAAGCAAAGGAAGAGAAGGCAAAGGTCTGAGTGTAGGAGTGGGTCATGTATTACTCATAAATATTTCCCAGAAAGCCTCCCAAACCAAAACACACTTGTTTTTAGCCTGAAACCTTGAATATTTTCTGACATATGGGAATGAATTTCAAAGGCACAAAAAGACATTTTGTCTGCCAAATGTCTTCTGCCTCAGCTACAAGTTTGGTGTAAAAGTATAAACTGCTTTCTTTTTAAATAACATAAACATTATTTTCAGTCCAAGTGAAATAATTTTTCATTACTTTATGAAAGCATCAGTTGTTTCTTATGTTATAATGGGAATGGGTGGCTGTTTTGCTTTTTAAAATGCCATACCTCAAGATGACACCAAAACCTTTCTTCTTTTTCTTTTCTGGATCTTCATTTTCTTCCTTCCTTTTATTCTCTTTGATTTTAGATTTGCCCTTTTCCTGTTTCTTCTCTTTCTCTTTATTTTTTTTGTCTTTTTTTGCACTGGTTTCTGCATCTTCTACTTCAGGGTTTCCTTGAGGGGCAGATTCCATTTTCCAAGCTTCTTGACCAGAGTGAGAGCTCTTCTCAGAGAAACCATCTGCACAGAATCAAAAAGAAGCAGTGAGGATGGCTGGGGGCTGCCAAAATACAAACACATGAAATACAGCCTGAGTGCCTACAAAATGCTCAAATGACTCACAACGCTGACTCATTTAATTGAATAATTTAAAAAGCAGACTAAACATATCTAGTGAATTCAAGCAGATTTCTATTGTAAATTAAATACAAAGTGATTTTAATGACTTGTTGTCTAGCTATTATTCCTGATAGAAAAACCCTGATATGGTTAAAGCAGTTTTCTACTTGACATCTAGCTTTTTAACCTTCATCAATATGAGAAAGCTGACATTCTGGGATACAAACACTGAGAGTTTCTTCAGTAAGAGATTCTACCATAGGCATAACCAACCTGTGTAACAAATTACCTCACTCACTCCCTGGAACCTTTCTATTTTAATGGCTGAGAAAGAAATAGCTAAACTCTCCTGTCTGGCTGGAGAAGAGCTGTGTTGTTTCTATTTGGAGGGCACAGCATCCAAGCAAAATCTTATGCTTCATGCTGAAGGAGACACATTTCCAGACTGAGATCTATAAGCCCATAGTGACAGAATGAGCAGCAGGGTGCTATCAATACACTCTGCCTTGTCTATAACAGGAAACAAATTTCCTGGTGGAGAAGAGGGAATTGTAGACAGCTTTGTAAAACAAGCAAGACAATTTTGAATGTAATCTGAAGAAGGCAGCTGCTTCTTGAACTGAAAAAATAAAATTATTTAAGGATTGAGTTCTAAATCCTCCAACCTAGTCCTGCCCCAAAGGAGATCAGTGCTCATCCATGAGCACAGAAACACTAAACACTAAACCCAGGTACTGCAAAGACAGCTCTGTTCAGTGGAACACGTGAGCAGCTTTTAAAATATGAGCAACTTCAACTGGACTACATCACTTACTTATGTGCTCTAATGAGCTGGCCCTCAGCCATACTAAGTCAAGGTGCTTCCCTAAGTAAATACCATAAGCAATATACCTTCTTCTCCATCTTCAGGTCCATCATAAGACTTGTCAATGGCAGCTCGGAAACTCTCATTACACCCACGACCCCGGACCACGTGAGGCCTGGATCTGTGAAAAGGGAGTTCATTTTTCCTAACTTCAGCCACAGCAGTCTGAAGACTCTCAAGAGAACTGGACTTCTTCAGTCCCAGAGTAGGACCAAAATCTTTGCCAGGAGAGTCTGGAAAATAAATTGTAAAGTTTTTATACCTAAAACCACATAGAGAAATAAAACTAGTCAGACATTTAATTGTGTAGTTTATTACGTGGAGCCTTTGCAATACTAATGTAATTTGTTCTAAAAAAAACATCAAATAAAACAGATTTCAGTAGATATCCCTGTTCAGACTTGGAGGGAAAGGCACATAATTTACAGACCTGACACTGATGATGGGCAATATTTGGGAGGTGTCACTTTAAAGCCTCCACAAATGATAAGGATGGGGTTGCTTCTACCTCCTCTCACAGCAACATTCAACTGGACCGATAACAGTCTTGACACCATTATCCTTAGACTCAGAAAAACAAACACTGCTACACAAAAAAAGATTTATTTTTTTTTTAGAATGAGTCAGATTTTTTGAATGGTTGGTATTTTCAACCCTATTTCTCCTGTAAGAAGATATTTGAGAACCAGAAGGCCTATCACCCCTCATGGGTGAAAACTGTGTGCTCAATTCCCTCTCTGAAATGCCTATAGAGCAATGCACACAGCATGGGGAATAAGCAGGAGGACCTGGAGATCTGCTTGTTTACAAGGCCATGCTCTCATTGCAGTTACTGATAGATGCTGGGGTAGCTCACATGACTGGAATATTGTCATGGACAGTTACATACTTTTTAGGGAACAAAGACCAACAAGGTGAGGGGGCACTGCTCTTTATGCGTAGGAGCAACTGAAATGCACTGAGCTCTACCCAGGGTGGGAGCAAGCAGGTATTGAAATCTTATGGGTAAGAATTAAGAGGCAAACAAATATGGGAATATGGGTGATATTGTTGTGGGTGTCTGCTACAAACCACCAAATGAGGAAGAATATGTCAATGAGGCCTTCTACAGACAGCTGGAAGTAGCCTCAAGATCACATGTCCTAGTGCTCATGGGTGACTTCAATCACCCTGATATTTGTTGGAAAGTCCCCATACTGAGACCAGAAGGCTCTTGGAGTGCATAGTTGATAACCTGATACAGGTGGTGGAGGAAGCACTACAGAAGGGTGTGCTGCTGGATTTTGTATTAACAAACAAAGAAGGTCAGGTTGGGGATGTGGAGGTTGGAGGTAGCCTTGGTGACAGTGAACACAACATGGTAGAGTTCAGGAACATACAAGGAAGAGGCAGGGCAATAAGTAGGATTGCAATCCTGGACTTCAGGAGAACTAACTTTGTCCTCTTTAGAGACCTGCTTGGAAGAATCCCATGGGCTAAGACTCTAGGAGGTAGAGGAGCCCAAGAGTGCTGGTTAATATTCATACATCACTTCCTCCAAGCTCAAAATAGGTGCATTTCTTTGAGTAAAACAATCAAGTAAAGGAGAAAGGAAACCTTCATGGATGAGCAAGAAGCTGCTGAAAAAAGTCATGTGGAAGAAAGGAGTTCATAATATGTGGAAAAAAGGGCTGGTCACTTGGAATTAATATAGGAACGTCAGGGTGTACAGGAGAACAACAAGAAAGGCCAAAGCCTTGTTGGAATTCAATATAGCAAAGGATGTAAAGGAGAACAAGAAGGGTTTCTCCAAATACATCAGTGGTAAAAGGCAGGATAGGAAAAATGTGGGCCCACTACTGAATGAGGTGAGAGCCCTGATAACAGAGAATGCAGAGAAGACAGTTACTGAACGCCTTCCTTAATTCAATCTTTACTTCTAAAACCAGCCCTTGGGAATCCCAGATCCTGGAAGTAAGAGAAACAGCCTGGAGGGAGACTCTCCACTGGTCAGTGAGGACTGGGTTAAAGATTATTTGGGTAAACTGAACATAAATCCATAGGCCCTGGGAGGATGCACCCATGGGTGCTGAGAGAGCTGGCTGATGTTGTTGCTCTACCACTCCCCATCATTTGCAAAAGATCATGGATAACAGGAGAGGTGCCAGAGGACTGGAGTAAAAGCCATTGTCACTTCAGTCTTCAAAAAGGGCAGGAAGGAAGATCCAGGAAACACAAGACCAGTCAGCCTCACCTCCATCCCTGGAAAGGTGACGGATCAGCTCATTCTGGAGGTCATCTCTAAGCACATGGAAGAAAAGAAGGTTATCAGGAGTAGCCAGCATGGATTTACCAAGGGGAAATCATGTTTGAGTAATCTGATAGCCTTGTATGATGGTGTGACTGAAAGGGCAGCTGCAGGGAGAGCAGTGGATGTTGTCTACCTTTACTTAGCGAGGCGTTTGACACTGTCTCCCATAACATCCTCATGGGTAAGAGGTCAGGCTAGAAGGTTAATCAGGAGACTGGAACATCTGATCCCAGGTAAAAAATGACCGAATTTTTTCTTATTGTTTACTGTAGCAGCAACGCAACCTATTAAGAAGAACATTCAGCAAAGGAGTTTACAACCCTGGATGTTCTCAGCAGGGTTTTCAGTGAGAATTTAGTATTTTTGCAATTTAGCTTCTATTTCTTTTTTTTTTCCCCCCCTTCATTGTGAGGCTACAGCAATCTCATAATAGTGCACAATTAAAGATACAGAAGCTGAGGAGCTTCCTTAAGCAGAGAGACCAGTCCTCCTTTTATAGTCAGCATCTATTACTAGATGCTTTACAGGGAAACATGTAAGACTCCATGGTGAAGGAGGAGCAGATTCCAACTGCAGAAATTTCCCTCCCCTGCTGCTCCACCCCTGCTCTGCTCCCATTCCTCTTCCATTTCTGCAGACCTTCAGGACTGCTGTTAAGCATGAAAACAAGACTTTTCCCTTATGGGTAAAAAAACCAAAACTAAACCAACAAAACAACCCTATCATCTTTTAAAAGTTATTAAGAGGCATTTCTGGGGGTGCATGGTTTGTGTACACATCAAACGCTACACAGATTTTTAATAAAAAATATAGTTTGGCAATAAGAAATTAAATTGTTCACTGTGTAATAATGTTTCTTTTTATGGATTTCAAATTCTCGAGCCCTCATTTTACTGCTTCTTGTAATACTATAATAAAAAGGCAACTGAATAATCCACTTTTTTTTTTTTATAAATGTTGAGTTACTTTATGAATCTCTACTGAATTTATGAAAGAAAACAACAACCTACAACTGGCTGAAAGCAAGTTACTGTTTTCTAGATGATATCTGAAACTAATAATCTTTTAACTGAAAGATGGTGTTACCTATGCCTTAACTTTCTGCTCAATGCCAACATGGCAATGACAGATTTTTTTTTCTTAATGTGTTAGTAAAAGTAAATCTGCTTTCTGTTCTTTTACTACTACTATTAATTTCAAGTATTTCCAGATTTTGCTATTTCACACATCTGCACATTCTTTTCTTATAGCCCAGCAGAAAGAAGCATGCCAGAAATAAGACATCAGTCATGAAAATCAAAGGGAAATAAATGACACAGTTGTGGGCAATGCAAGCTACTTCAAAGACATGTGTAGAGAACTGAAGTCATGAATCACTGCCACTCTAAATGAAATACAACTCCTAAGACACCCTAAACAGTAAACCATTTATATATTTGTTTACTTTTGCTTTTTAGGTAATGATTCTTCTTGAAAACCAAACCAATATGAATGTGTCCAAAGGATAATATTTAGAGGAACATATTTGTGTAAGCTAGACTAATTTATTATTTACATTTTCAAAGATATAGTAGGTAAGAGACAATTATGAAGAAGAAAAGACATCAAAGTGTCACTGAGACTGAGACATTAGAATAAAACCAAAGTTGTAACAGATTATAAATTGCCTGGCTATTTATAATACAATAATACATCTATAGCTAGCCCTAAACACAGAGTTCCTACTGCACTGCACACAATGGAGGTGTATGTGTTACCAGAGAAGAGAAAATGGTTATAAAAAACATGAGTTTTCTACCCTGTGGGTACTGGGATGCTGAAGATAGCACAGAAATGCTTTCACCAGTTTGCTCATGAAACATCAAGGCTGACTTCCCTCATGGTAGGACTTAGAGATTTGCCAACACCTTCTCAGGAAGCAGGCAAAGCCCAGTGCCTGGTGTTCTTTGGTCCCACACCTTGGTAACATTCCTGATGCCCAATTCAGTCTCACTTAACTCACGTGTATCCCAACCTAACTGACCTAACTGCTTGCTCTATAGCTATGTCCTCTCTAGAGGAATTCGAGCATGTTTTAAAATATATTTTGGCACATACATGTTTCCATGATTTTCAAAATACAGTCAGTTCCCTGATCACGTGTGTTTTGTGTTTTTAGACAAATTAACGTATTGCTAACCACGCGTTGTCTCTGCAGAAGTGAGGGTAGCAAGCATGGTTTCAGAAACACCTCAACTTTTGTTCAGGAAGGAAAAAGCAGGATTCCTGTTGTACAGAATCAAACAGGCTGGTAACAGGCTGGTAAAATACCTCTCAGCAAAATTTAGTCAAAATATATCCCTGCTGCAGGGAAACCTTTTGTAGGAGAATGATTCATGTCTGTTACCCATCTGAAAGATATCCAAAGAGACAAGTAAAACTTGACTGCTTTCCTCTCCCTTTAGCTCATTTTGGATATTTAAGTAAATTGGTGTTGATATCTATAGAATAAAACTTATATATATTTTTTGTAATTGTAAATCTACTTTATATAATACATACTCAAATGAAATTTTATTTTATGAAATTATGTGCTGTATGAAGTCTACATTCTCTGATTAAAAAACCACAAAACTATCAGCCAGCAACCTGTAGATTGAGCTAAAAGTAGCCCAGCCCTGCTTGTGTGTCTTCTGAAGACTCAATGTGACAATTATTTGGGCTCATCTAAGCTCTGTCCAGGCCTTTTTCATGTCAATAGACAGCAAACTCAAGGAGCTAAGGGCCTTGTAAATGGAAATTGACTGAGACCAGCTGGACTTGCCCAACGTGATGCATGTCTGTTGTCACTCATGTCATGCATGACTTTGAGAACTCTCTCCTGTATCCAGCACTGCACTCAAGAATGCCTTCTAAAACTTGAAGAGAAGTGTTAGAGGGCTCTTTCAGTGACCAAATTATATGGCATCATTGTAGAAAGTGAAACTTGTAAGTCTTTTCAATACTAGTTTATACTGGTAGCATAGAGAAGATTTTGAAGGGTTGGATAAAAAGGAAGAAAAAAATTACTATCTTGCACTCAAGATATTAAAGACAACAGGTACTGTTTTGCTCATTTTATATCTCAAGCCAATAATTCCAATTTAGAAGCAGGAATACTGAACACAGAACAAACCCACACCTGACAGAAGAAAAAGAAATAAATCTAAGAAACAGAAATCAAAGCATGGGAGAACTTAACAAGACCTCTGATTAAAAGAATGAGCTACAGCCTTCAGATTTCCAGATATTTCAATCTATTTTACTACATATAATGACTGCAATTTAGCCCATATACAAAGTGCAATTTCAACTATGAAAAATGGCAGTTCACAATTTATAGCCCAGAAGGTATGCTGAGCTTTAGTCAGCTGAAAAGGAAATGCTTCATGTAAGGCAGCCATCAAGCAAGAGGTGAAAATGCACTATTGTCATCCTAGAAACCTGTGCTGGTGCTGCTGCTTTCTGGTCTTGTTGCTAAGAAATCACAACACTGCAAAAGAATGTGGTAATGTTTCAGGGAGAATAATATGTGCAGCTTAAAATGTCTCAAAAATGTAAGTTTTACAGTGCAGTAACAATAAAGCTAAGAATTAGGAGCAAAAGAAGAAAGAGGTTCAAGCAAAATCAGAGAGAAATGGCACTTGCATTTGCAAGGTTAGAGCTGAATGCTGGACAAAATGCAGCCAAGTCTGTCTCTGCACATAAGAACCTCCAACGTTATCTGTTGGAATAATTAAGTCTTCTTCATTTTATTACACAAGTTTAACCTCTGATATAAAATTTCACTTCATGGTATATCTCTGCATCCAGTGAGAAGTCTTCCTAAGCATTTGAATCCCTGCCCTTCCAGCAGGCTACTGTTCCCTCTCCAGTTGGTGCAAACTGAATCACTTGCCCTTTGAACAGATCCCAGTAGAAATTAAGCTACCGGAATTTCCATAAAGCAAGAGCTTGCTCCTCAAGGATATTTATATATATATCAAATTGATTTTAAATATAGCTGTTACAACCTGCTAGAGGAAAACAGCTACAGGAAAAGCTATGCAGACAGGAAAAAAATCCAGTTTTTAGAAAATATGATTCTCCAGTGATTTCAGGCACCTTGTAAACTGATGCATCTGGAATTGAGTAGCAGTAAAAAAAATTCCAGTGTTCTGCGATTGCTTTCCTGCAGCTTCTTACACCCACTCTCTGATAAGGTCAAACATTTAAATCCTGCTTTAAAAGACTGGGAAATGTGACAGTTTCTGAGAATAATGAATATAAATTACACTTCTAGAAGTAACCCAACATTTTTGGTCCTAGGCCAAAGTTTAACACGAGGTGGAAGTCCTTACACTAAAACAAAGTCACTTTTAATAGTATGAGGATAACATCTAGAGTATTGCCTTAGACCTGTGGGACAGAAGAGGAAACTTCAGTAGCAGAACAGAAAACAAGCCAATACTTATGTTACAGTCATGGTTAGGATCTATATTGTTAGGCCTTAAACCTATTTTGAAATAAGCTGCTGAATTATTACTCAATACTAGTAATAAAGCCTGAAACAATATTTTTTAAAATTAATAATTTAAATCAGAAATAACAAATTAAAAGGATTCAAAAAAATCACATTAAACTTTCACATTTTCTTCACTAATTCAAAGCTTTCTTGGAGTTCTTGACATGTGAATACTGAAAGAAATTATATCAATTATTCTATTCACAATTATTTTAATTTTTTAAAAGGTGCATGTCATTTTTACATGTCAAGTTTTGACCTGGGCACATTTTCACAACACTCATATAAGTTGCATGCTAAAGAGTTCTTTAAGCAGGGATAGATGTAGACTACTACGACAAGGAAGATGACTACTGTAACAGAAAACCCGAGCAAAGGAAGAAAAAACATGTTTCAATTTCACCAATGCAACTTGAAATTAAAAATAAATTATATAAAACAATTCCTTTGTGTGCTTTTCCTTATTTGTGGACATTCTGACTAAAAAAAGCCCCTACATTTTTAACAAAATAAGCTGGGAAAAGGATACCTTTTGGTAATAACAGGATTGCTTTTGTACACCTGCCCACACTCTGATTAGTGAATCCTACTTGCTTGAGATATTTATGAGCCCTCTCTAATGGTACCCCCTCCCAAATGCCCAATAGCCTCTCTAGTTTTACAAGCTCTAAATATTGTTGCCATGGGTGACACATGAAGTAAGGCAAAGCTCTGCTAATAAAAAGGCTTTCACAGCATTTCAGTCCTTGCTTGTAAGTAAAGTTAAAATTTATGGCTTTTAAAATACTGGATCTGAGAGAGGTCACATTAAATGGCTGCTAGTAATACAAGGAATCAATATGCCATAGCATCTGAAGCATCCAGCAAACAAAATAAACACTTCATCCCAATCTACTTGGCCTTGAATTAAAAGTACATAAAATACTGTATTTATTTTGCTTGCCCTCCACCAGCTTGTGGTTTGCATCACTGCATCCACTAGAATTCTACGAAGAGCAAGCACCAAACATATGTTGGCCAAGTAGCAATTAAATTATATGTGGAGGGTAGGAGCAATTAACCAGGCATTAACCTTATCAGGGAAACACTTCTGGATTAGCCAACTACAAAAAGGCAAACATCTCAGTCTGCAAAGATTCTGCAATGTCTATTTACAAAAGCTTCTGAGCACTCCTACTTTCTGTCTCAGGCACATACAGAGTAAATGAGCCATTTCCAGTAATAATATTCATAAACCCTGAACAAAACCAGAATCACCTTTTCCAGTGATTAGCTGTCCTATTAGCATAGAAATACAAGACAGTTTGCTCCTTTGCACGTCGAAACAAAGCAGACTAAAAGAAGTAGCTTGCTCCTAGTCTATATTAGGCTGCTTTCCAGACAGAAATTATGAAAGCCTATTTTCTTCTGCTTATTTTGCTTATTTTCAATAGAAATTGCATAGGCTAATTTTCAGTTCACATACTTCATGGAGTTGCCAGTAGATAACCTGCAAAATGTAGATATACATCAGTGATCAATCCATCTGTATACACATACAGAGGCCATTCATGAAGACACTGCATATTTTTGAAATTGCTTTGTCTGCCAATGTAATAAAATTAATTTTGAAACAGTTTTGAAATGTTGACATAAAAATCCAAGTCTTGAATGAGAATATGCAGAATTTTGTCAAACCTACAATTAGCTAAGAAATATTGTTATCTCACGCAGCTCTGACTCAAAATCTCTATGGAAGTGGGGAGGACTATATGGGTTTGTAGCAAATATCCTCAGTAAAGACTCATTTTCATGTCCTAGTGAGATTTTAAAGTTAATTTTAACATTTAAAAATTTGATTACGATGTTTTATTAGAGATTCCTCCCAGCTGGATCTATAGTTGTAATTATATTGGGTATTTAACCTATCTTTATTTTACATACTTCAACTTTTTAAAATTTTTTCCTTGAACTATCCTCTGTGTTTAAACTTCTTTGCTTCATCTCATTGCTCCAGAGATGAGGATTGGTTTTACAATTGATCTTAATGTTAATGTTAAATGTGCATCTAGCCTTTATTATCTCCTATGAAAAGGGAACCTCCACAATTCTCTAAGTTCTGTTTCTCCTGAAGCAATTTTTAGTATCCTAAAGATGTTACTCTATTAATTACTGAGATAGAAATTTAAGAACTTTTCAACATGCAATTTTGCATTGTTACAATGTTTTTAAATGGCAAATTAGAAAAGCTACAAGAATTGCTGCATGGAACAACTTAGAATATTCCTTTCACTTGCCCTGTAAAAGAGCAAATACAACTATGGTACCATAGAACACTGTCCAAGTAGTGTCTTTTGATTTGTTCTTATTATTATTTTAAGTAATGGTTTCCTTGCCTGTTGATGTATTGCTGGTGCTTTGGTAAAGATTGATGAACTCCACACAAAATATGTTTAATTACCTTAACTTCTGAAAAAATGATCTGGAGCTTTGGTTTTGCTTCTGACTGACAGGTAACTGGAGTAAGGTCTGACCTCTAGCTTTAGGGAGACAAATAATTATATCAATGTGCAAGAACAGGAATTGCAGTTGATCATCAAGCAATCAGGAAATAAATCTGTGTACAAACAAATGCTGTCAGATATGCAACACAAAGAAATAAAATGCATTTTTGTTAACCTTTTTCTGTCATGCTAATTTGAGAGTTAGCAGGCATAACATTTTCAAATTCTAATGTGATACTGCAAATGACACATTGCCATTTAATACTCTGAATCATTTGCAGCAATAAATGTTGTCCTTTCTAGTAATCTCATTTTGATTTTTATATTTGGCTTGTTTAATACTAAAAGGATAGCACACTAATTTATCTTTCTCCTCAAAGTCCAGATCTTGTCCTTAGACATAATTAACTCATACATGAAGGCAAATACATTTGGCTATATATACACAGTCACATAAAGGTATAAAATGTCATTGTTTGTAGTCACATCCCTTCCAAATGCAATGAGAATATAAAAAAACCCACAACTACTACTTGTGTTACTAGCCCTTCAGTACATTCTTAAAGATAAACAACAAACATCACTAGTTCTTAGAACTATAAACTTATGCTCCAATTACAATAAAAGCTACTCTCATAAAAATTAAGAACAAATGCACACAAACATTTTGAACAGTTTCAAGAATACTAAGTAGTTCCACCAGATTTCTCTTGCAATGCCAGAACATCTTGCTTTGCCTTTTTCCAGTGGCTAGCACTGCAGTTTAACTTTTCTAGGTTGATCAGCTGTGTAAGATAAAAACTTTCATGTTCCATGATTACCTTAATGAAAAACTTGCAGCATCCACATGATTTGCTAACTTCTTGCTTCTTCTGTATGAGTATTTCCTTTGCATTATGAGGGAAACTTGGCTAAACTGTTAAATACATGCCGTTCCATTTCCTCAGCAAGAAAGTGCAAAACAAGCCATACAGTGGTTGGGTACAGACTTATGGCAATCAATTACTTCAATATTTATATAAATTGTAAAACCTCATGCATATTATTACACACTTAATCAGAGTTGCTTGGCAACTTGTTCCCTCAACCTTTAATAAGTATGTCAGTCCTCATATTGGACACTGATACATCTCTAAATTTACTTCAGAGTGGAAAACTAAAATCAGATTCTGAAACACTGAGATTAACGTTATTGAAATTAAAAAAAAAGCAACGTTCTTCTATCACATGTTTAATTGCCCCCCTGTGAAAAGGCACTCCCACAGAAAGGAACAGCAAGCTACTAGATGGGTTTGTATTTTGAGGATATTTTGTGTAAGAGGAAAAAAAAAATCTAGCAGGTAATCAGTCATCATTTCTCTCCACAGCAACAACTCTGATAAACATTTATGTGAAAAATTTTTTTCCGTGCATTCTGTGAGTTTACACTTGTTCAAAGGTAAGCAAGAAAACTCCAGGAAAACAAAATCTATTGAAGATTTTGATGAACAGAACTTATTCTTGCCTTCAATCTTTAAGCCCCTGAATATTTGAAAGCAAGGAGAGCTCTTAGGGAAATATGCTATAAAGTTTTGGTATCTTTGTAGTTCTTGTTAGGCACTAGCATTTGATGGTATCAGAAAGAGGATATGGGCTATATAGACATTTTGTCTGTTCCAGTCTGACCAGTGTTGTCTTTTTGGGACATGTTACAGATGAAAGGTGTCCAGAACAAAAACAAAACACAAACCCCAGAATACAGATCACACTGCTTCCTATTCATATAAGTTCTCCATTGCTTGCATTATGAGAGCACACAAAACCTTTCCAGTAATTGGCCAAACTCTCACTGTACCTGGGGTAACAGCAGAATAATACTTGGCATCTCTAATAATTTTTGATCAAGCCTATCTGTATCTCTGCAATACTGTCTCTCTTTTGAGTGGCAAGACCATACATCTCTGCTTCTGCTGTGACTTATTTATGATTTGTCAACACCTTGTTAAGTACACTTCATCTCCTGCTACTTTTCTTTTATGCTCTTATGCCTCGGATGTTTTCGATTTTAAGCAGAAAAAAGCAGATGTTTTGGCACAATGTTAATTTACTCAGATTTCACATTCAGATGGAACCTGTATTGTAAAGATAAGTACAGTATTTCAAGCTAATATTTGCAAGCATTACCCCATTCCAGAGCTAATAACAAATTCCTTCCTCACTTGTATAAGAAAACATTAGTTGTTTATTTCTTTTGAGCAGTAATATAGAAGAGCTGAGCACAAAATTTCCTGATGTTCTCTTAAACTGTTTTTACTATTTGTTTATTTCAAGTCAATTCTGACAGAATGGTTCCTTCTTGCTGTTCACAGAATGGGTTAAATTTTCTGCTACTAGATTACAAATACACCCTGCGACCTTTGAATCTGTTTTAGAGCAGAAGCCCTCTGATTTGGAGCTGGTGTTCTGTGACAGTTTTAATACATTGTATTGCTGACTGTCCTTCTTCAAAGCCTACACTTCACTCCTCAAGAAAACTTAAATGATGTTCCTGTGTGGTAAAGCATATTTCAAACATAGAATCATAGAGTTTTCAGGGTTGGAAGGGACATTTAAGATCATCCAGTTCCACACCTCCCACTGGATCAGGCTTCTCAGAGCCCTGTCCAGCTTGGCCTTAAAAACTCCCAAGGATGGGGTTTCCACCACCTCTCTGTGCAAACTGTGCCAGTGTCTCACCACCCTCATGGTGAAGAACTTCTTCCTAAATTGCAATCTAAATCTCCCCTCCTCTAGTTTGAATCCATTCCCCCTGGTCCTATCACTACCTGACAGCCTAAAAAATCCCTCCCCAGCTTTCTTGTAGCCCCCTTACTTCCAACCCTTGCCATTGTCTTCTGTTACTTCAGGAATGGGGCTGGAGGCCTTGCCAGTGAGGACTGAGGTAAAGAAGTCATTGAGAACCTCAGCCTTCTCCATATCCCTTGTCACTAGTTCACCTATTTCCTTTCTGAGGGGGCCCAGATCTTCCCTAGTCTTCCTTTTCCTGTTAATACACCTACAGAAATATTTCCTATTCCCACGCTACCTTCTAGTTCATTCAGTTTGATCTAAAACAGCTACCTTGAGTAAGAACTAATATTGTTATTACCTTAAACCATGACTATTAAATTTCAATCACTAGGTTTTTGTGTAGTCTGATTACACACTTAGACTGCAATTAATTTATATGAAGGCAATTAATTTATATGAAGGTACTAAGAAATTCTATTTTAAGAACACTACCATATCAAAGATAACAAATACATGAAAGGTCGAACTGCAAAAGCATATTTCAGTACTGGTTGTTCTAGTATTATTAGTCCTTTCATTTTTTATTGATGCTATTTACTCAAGCAGTCATTCCCAATTTCCATTTTCTAAAAATCACTCACAAAACGCTGCTAATGCAAATTACAGTGCAAGCAAAGACTCTTCATCCATTTTAAGTGTAACTCATGATTAAACCAGAGGAATTGCATCCTCGGGCTTCTTCAGCTCTAAAAACTCCCTTTCAATTCCTTAAAATTAAGAAGCAGCTTCCCTTCCTTCAGATTGGATCACACTGTAACAAGACAGGAGGAAAGAGGTGGAGATTTAATGCCAATTCATGGAGGTCTGAAAGGAGGAACAGTTGTAGAAGCATTTATTGCCACTAAGGATTGAGGCACTGAAATGAGCAGGACTACCTGCCAGGTAAGTAACTGCTCAAAAAAACCTCAAGCGCAGAGTCAGCTCCATATTTAATAATTTTACTGCTTCTTTTACAACTAGGGGAGTAGAAAAGATTCTTTCATGTTCAGTTTAAATGAAGGACTGAACATACAAAAGGGTGTTAGAAACTAGCCAAGACCTCCACAAAAAACTGAACCAAACTAAAAAACTCCCAAAGCAACAAATAAAAACAACTCAATAAAACATGGCAAAAGGATTGTGTTGATTTGCATATGGGTTTCTTCTCATAAAACACAAGTTAATTAAACATGTTATTTTGTCTTGAAGCAACCAAACACATATCCACATCTCACCACTAATAACATTTACTACCTACATGTACTTTCTCTGTTGTTTTGGCATCTTGCAGTGAGAAGGAACATTGCATAAAAGACAGGTGAGCTATCACAGACACATCACTGTGCTGACTGGATAGTGCTCAGGCCAGAATTTTAAAAGACTGCTTGAGGGCTCTTCCACCAAGGGGAAGAAAGGTAGAAAACTACAAGGGAAACCAGGTAAGCAAAGAGTCTATGTATAGATTGGATTTCATAAAAAAGCAGAAAATGTTCTCAGAAAATCTTTAAGATTTCTGCTTCAGTCCTGTGTCTCACAGGCACATGATCCCACATTTTATATACAATAGCTAAGATACTAAACCTTTTTACACTGTCACTCTATTGTTCCAAGTCCAGAGGTTTAGGTCTAGCACTAAAGCAGATGTGGTACAGCAAGATCTTTCTAGTTTGCTAAATTAAGAAACATTTTTATTTGTTTACACATATGGTAATCCTTTATCTGCTACATACTAAATAAAACACATTAGTTATTTGCATTTTCCTGACTGATTTTCTGAAAAGGTTCATGAAATTTTAAGGAAAGTTGTGAAAGCAAAGACTATGTATTAAAATTCTATTTTAAAAATGACCTTAAAAGAGTATTATTAACATTTTAATGTGCTTAGGCTTGGAGAATGCCACAGCAGAGGTGTCCATTGTTATTATTTCTCTCTATGTACTCATTGCAGTAGATGATCACTTTATGTCCCAATTGTGACAATTTTATTTACAAAACTCCAGCTTCCTTCTTTCAGAAAAGAGCTAAAAATATTTTCTTCCACATTTACAGCAATTATCCCTCTTTCTTATTCAACACACACACAGTTCAATATCTGCTTGGACATTGGCACCAAACTGCCTTTCATGAAACACTTTGTAAAATATTAAGTTTTAAAAAACAATACTTATGAAATATTTTAAGAAACATGAATTCTCTCAGTGTTTCAGAGACAAGAAAGGATGAAACAGAAGGATGAAAATCAATTAAGGTTCCCATTTTGAGTTCCTAAGATTCCTCTCCCCTCCACTGCCTCTTCTGAATACTTACCAACTATTTATAGGGCTCACAGCACTGTTGCCACATTCAGCACTTCTGCAAATCAGCACACATGCAGGTCAGGCACCCAAAAGGTGAAGAACAGACCATGTCACTGCATGTGGTTTAGAAACACCTCCCACCTCCATCAGTTCTGAGGTACAGGCAAAGATTCCAAATAATTCAAGAAGAATTTAATGGATGCATAAGAGAAAAAAAACATCTCTTTTTCTCTGAGATAATCTACACTGCTAACAAAGTCCTCCAACCAGAACATACGAAACAGCCACACATATTTTAACAATAAATTAGTCTAGGGTCAGGCCTTTTGCAACAGCCTTCACTACCCTTTAGCAGATCCTTCTTGTGCTCTGACAGTAAAATCTTTGGGAAGAATTTGGCTTTGATTATGTACATCTCACTCCATCAGCATCCAGTTAAAGGGTCTGAGTTGCCTTTGCAAACAAACTCACAGCTACCATTTCCTACTTCACACACTTTAAACCTTCAAAACTGCATTCTTTTAACAGAGTTTATACATACTGTTTCCTAGATTTGGATTTTTTTTTCTTTTTTTCTTTTTTTTTTTTTTTTTCACATTGCTTGGTTTTGTTTGTTTTAAAATAAAGCAGTTTTCTTCACTGAAATGCTGGCTGCCACCCTTGTGGTTTCTGGATCAGCTGTCCTGGAGCAGCACAAGCCTAGCCTGTCCCTGTCCCTCTCTCTCAGCTCTGTCACTCTCTCCCACACTGTATCTTTTCACCTAGCCACAAGCTAAATATCCCTTTTCCCACCATCCCCACTATCCTTTCCTAGCTTCAGCACCCTCCTTGGCCCATGCCCCCACTCACTAGCTTGCTGTCTTCCCAGCCTCTAGCCGTATATTCTTACCTTTTCCTCTCTTAAATAAAAACAAATATCAGAGTTATTTTAGGAGACAGTAAAAGAACAACCTCTGTCAAAAAAAAGCAAATAAAACCCACACTTCAATTGACACTTGAATAGAAAGTTTTACTTGAAGCAGCTCCAATTTCACAGAATCTGTAATGGGATGTGTCATGCATGACACTTAAAGAGGTGATAACACAGTGACTACTGCACACTGCACTCATACTTTATACACAAAAAGAGGAAGGAAAAAAACAAAGCAAGCTATGAGTAAAAAACTGAATATTTTTCCTGAGCCTTGGTGGTTTACCTTAATTTTTTTTCAAGATGGCAGAAAAAGAGTAGAGTGTAGGATATAATTTGTCTCCTGTACATCTAGTTTTGTTTTGCTTTTTTTTTAAATTGCTATTTTAACGTAAATTAAGGCTAAGGATTTTTCTTTGTAGCTAATTTGTGATGTACATTACAATAATAAGAAGTGAGCTATTTGATGTAATGGCTGACAAAATTTAGTCCTGAATGTAATGCTTATTCTTTTTTGTATCTTTAAAATTAAAACCAATGTGTTATTTTTCAGAAAAGAATTACATTCGAGAAGCTCTGATTGAACAATTTTGTCATTTTGTTTTCAGAATTAAGGATTTAAGCAGATTATAAAGCAATGAAAAAAATAATAGATGCATCTACATAACTACACTACATTTGAATTCCCCTCTATAACACCTCTGTTTGTCAACCGCGGTATTACAACTGGCAAACAAGAAAACCAGCCTCATTTTTTGAACACAGGAATTTATGCCAGCTGGAGATAGTAGCAAAAATTGTAATTGCATGAAAAACCCAAACAAATCAATTCCACATCTGTTCTGCTCCTTCTTCACAGGGAGGCTTAAAAACTGCCATAACAACAAGTTAACCGAGGCTTTTCTTTGCAACCTTTTTAAGTCCATTCACCCTTCAGTAAGGGATGCAAACTTCTACTGCCAAGTTCTAGCTCTGATCTGCTCATCCCTCCATTTGCTAGATCCTGACCATTGCACTAGAAGGGAAATTATGTTTTAAGCTTGTAGGGTGGCGAGTCAAGGTCTTGTTCCTATATGGCACTAAGAAAACTATCATTCTGAAACTGGGGACACTGTAGAATTAGGATCTGCCTCTCCACCATGAATTCATTGCTTTGTCTGCTATTCACACTAGACACAAGTTCTCCCTCCTGCTCCATTGGGAGTAAGCAGGGAAGGAATAGAACTGGAGAAGGAGATGGTCCTCCAGAAAAAAACCCAACCAGTGCTGCTGTGGAAGCAACTGTCCTCAGACCCTGACTATGACCAGCTTGCTCTCCTGGCCACAGAGGGACAGAGTAGAAGCAGAAGGATTTGCACAAACTAGTACAGAATGGTCAAAAGAACTCAATGAAATAAAGATTATGTAGGTCTAACTGCACTAAGTCCATTAGTATCCTTGAAAGGCTAGAGGTGAAATTTTCAGGTCACAGATTTGCTCCCCTCCCAGACAGATAGCCAAGGCTTTTCAATTTAAAGAGCCAATTTGAAGGGAAGGATTAAAGAAAGGTTTTTTACAACAGAAGTTGAAGAACTAAAGGGGCAGGAATCAGATACGGAATAGCCTTAGTATAGGTGACTAGACCCCAGACTATTCCCAGACTAGTTTGGGAAAAAAAATACACCAGCATTTATGTTTTTTTAAAAAAACAAAACGTACGTAAATAAGCTTGATGTCATGTCAGTAGGGATCTCCTGTGTACTCATAGAGTTAAGATATCATTATGCCTATCATTTGTAGACAAAAATTAAATGCTTGGAAACCACATCAACCCATGCAAGACTAAGTTAGGGTCAATGAGAAATCTATCAAGACATTAGGCAGAAAAAAAAGGGTAAACACTAGAGAAGGCAATATTTTTAAAAAGGGCAGCATGGTGCCATTGCCTGAGGTAGGAGGAAAATACCTGCTGGTAGTCAGTGGTAACTGAGGGAGGTGCTTACTACTCTTCTATGAAATGCTTTCCATTTGGGTTGCCACTGGGTACCTTTGGAGTGTTGTTTAGGTAACTAAGTAGCACTGCTGTATTGAAAGACTCACTGAAAATAATGCTGTTCCACATGACATACAAATAGAAATGCGATTCTTTTCTTCAGAGTTAATTTCTGAACCATACTGCTCTGCACAGCTTTTATTATGCAAAAATGTGCATTAACAAAGAGCTCCAGCAACCCATTTTATGCAATAAACTCTTAGATCAAATGTTACAGAAGGCAAACACTGTATAAAATACTGTTCCAGAAGTGAGCTGAACTAAAAATTCTGATTTCTGGTAGCTACCTTCAAAATTCTTCTTACTGACAAGGCAACACAATGGAAATTAAAAAAAAAAAATGGAGAAGAATCATTCAAAGTGGAGAATTATAAATCGCTTCCCTGTCTATATTCAAGTCTCAGAAGGTAATGTAAATAGAAAATACACAATATTACAGAATTATAAAACACCACAAAACCAAAACCAAACAAAACCCTCAAACAGAACAATGAGTTAAATCTTCTGTGGGGCTATATAATCTTTAACTTTCAGCCAACTAGTTTAAAAAAGGTAAGTGTGCCCTTCCCCTTTTCAGTCAGTAGCTCATTTACTTCAGTGCTCTGCTTCCTGTGTCTCATACTTCATAGTCCAAAATGTAAGTTCAATGTATTTGGAAAGTTTTCCAAACTCATTAATTCCTTGGCACTAGTGACTTCAGGATAGTCACTGCCAGCACTGAATACATCCAGCAAAACTCTAGCTCCAGGAGGGAAAGGATCATTAGATGAGGGACACAGCAGTGGCTATTGGACTCTTTGGTCACAAGCAACTAAAAGAACCACAGTAGCCACTAATACTGACCATAGCCAACTCTTCAGTATGCTGAAGGTCTTTCCTGAACACCTACAGATCATTCAACACAATGTTTGAAAAATGAAAAAATACTGCTTGAAAGAATACTAAAACCAATAGAAAGTGAAAAGACTGACAGGAAGGCTGTGAATCCAGTTCTATCTGCAGAAGGTGGTGAATATTACCCAGGGTTGTTAGAATCACATTGGAACTTTTTCCCCTGACACAAGAAGCAGTTCTGAAGCAACTCAATTCACTTTTTGTAATGGACACGGTCTGGCTGTCCACAGCTTAAGGGATGATGACTGACAAGCCCTACAAGAACCTAGAAATGCAGAAGCCCTGCTGGATCCCCTTGCTTTTTTCAGATTTCTTCTCATTTCCATGAAGGAACCCAGGTTAGTATCTACCAGCCACACATGCTTTCAGGAGTCAACAGAATGGCTTTGATTTAAAGATCAATATACAGCAAGAGATTCTCAGGATTTTACACATTAAACTAGTTTTGTTGGCTGCTGTGCCTTACTTTGAAACTCCACAATTTTAACGAAAAGCACACTAAATTATTTACATTTTTCAAATTACAAACTTACTGTTTCTTATTCTTCTATTAGGGCTAATGAATGGCAGCTTTCTTGTTTAACATTTTGCTATGCTCAGTCACTTCAAATTTAGTAGTGTTTCTTACCTGGAATTATATTTCTGGATCCAGAGATGTCAGAATCTCAAGACCTAGTAACCAATTCTGCAGAACTGCAGTATTTATTATCCTGTGTGAAATTCTGCACTGAAACAATTACACTACTTCTGCTTTCACAGAAAGCTTTATTTCTGCCTTATATAACACTCCTCATATAGACACATCCACCAGATTTACAAGCTCTCCTACCCTCATGTCAGAGACAAGCTGGGACATGAGAAAGCAGAAAGCTCCAGCTCAAAGAACAATCTTTCAGCAAGACATGACATACAACAGACCCAGTCACAGGCAGGAGTATCACCAGGAGTGAATTCATGCCCCAAACAGCCTGTAACTGCTAAGTCATGGCAGCACCACACCATTTACTAGGGAGAGTATTTCAATTTGCAACAGATAAGAGACTTCTGCAGGAATCTTGCCAGTTTGCTTCAGCCCACTGCAAACTGGCACAGACAATGCAGTGACCACAGAAAGGGGAGCACTTATTTCAAGTATTAGCAGACTTTGCAGTAAGTGGATGCATTCATTATAATTATTAAAAGTCTGCACTTTGTTTCATTCTATACTACTTAAACCTTCTGTGGTTCTTGATACTCTCTTGACTTGATTCACCCAATTCATCAGAAAACAATACTCAGCAGTACTGACCAGAGGGAGCAATAACAACTATGAAGTGTGAAGCAACTCCCACCATCAAACCCCTCCCACCCCAAGCCTCAATTAGTATTAACAGTATGCCCAGAATCACTTCAGGAAATTAAAGGGGAAAGAAAAAAAAAGAGGCAGAAGAAATATGAATGTTCTAGTATCTTGGCTGGAAAAAAATTATTGTGTGCTGGATTATTTTTTTTACTTCCTAGTCATTCCTCCTGCATCTGTATCATAAGAAAGCTGTAATATTGGCTAAGTGCTGAGCATAAAATTTCCAAGGCTACATTAAAAAAGTTCCTGCCCCTTTCTCTGCTCCTGGAGTGACAAATATTCTCCAAGAAAAAAAAAAAAGGCAGTTGGTTTGCAGTCCCTGGATGCCAACAATTTATGTGTAAGTCCCACACTGCTAAAGGTACGATGGAAAAGAAGTAAATCTCTCACCTCTATTGTTTATTTTTGAAGACTGCATTTTGGATATCTGCCAGACAAAGCCTTCTCATCTGAGAAAAGCCCATTGCTACTGCCATGCAGAGTTTCCACTCCAAATTTACCCAGACATAAAAATGAGGCATTCCTGATGCCCAGAATCACTCTCCAGCATCTTGCTCCAATAAACTCAGTGCTGGAGCTTTTGCAGGCATTTCCCTTGCTATGCAGTCACATGAGCCTTCTGTATAGTTCCTATATGCAAGAACTCTTAAGTTTCATTTCACAGGGGTCAAATTAAAATACATATATTTGGTACACTTTTAGGGCACAAGCTTCGATCACAGAGAAGTCCAAGATGTTCAGGACTTTGGGGTAGATGTACACGCACTTTTATTTTTGAAGTGGAAACATGGAAAGGGCTTTCCTGCTGAAACTAGGGTAGTTTTACCACACTTTCATAGTACAGAAAATCCACATTTGCTGGGTGAAACAGAGTGAAATAAAAGCTTCTGCTTAGTTTATGCTTTTCCAGGGTCATTTGTTCTCTGGCTTAGCACCTTTCTGTGATCAGAGGGATTGAAAGAAACCCTACCCCATTCCCTGTGGTTCTTGAGAAACATTGTCCTCTTTTCTGTCTCAGCTGCCTGTTCACTCCATCTGATGCATAAAAAAGCTTTTTCCTGCTTGTCAGACCCAGCTGCTCCCAAAGACTGCTCAATCTTCTCTCCTAAGAGAGCCTTAGGAGACAGTCCTAAGGTTCTGTCTCCTTAGGACAGAACCAACCCAGAGTACAGAAGCCCAAATAAAGCTAAAAGACATCCATAGCCCTTTAACAGCAAGTAACATCACACACTCATAACACATAAAGCCAAGTTTCACTGGCCATTGAACAAACCTCTCAGAAACTCACGCTCAGTTTATTCTTCAGAACAAGAAACAGAAACTCAAACTTCCTCCCCCACTTCTTTTCTTTCAGCACAGACATCTCTAAAGATCTGCAAATTTTCTTTCATTCATGCTTTCTGCCTCAGATGTGTCTCTCTGCCTCCTCTACTCCAGTCAGCTTCCTTCAGCTGAGGCTGACCCCAGGATCAAAACCTGCCAGTTACAAAATCATTCTTCTCTTCTCCTGAACTTCTTTTTTCTTGCTCCCTTGGCTAAACCAGAAGAGTACTCTTCTTCTCTGTAGAATTATTCTTTTCTGCCAACCACAGAATTATAAGCATAATCATGACAGCATGGAGAGAAAAGGGGCAGAAACATGTGGCTAGACATTTAGGAATACAAGAGGATCATGGAAAGAATCCTCTTCAAGAGACAGGAAAATATTAAATCAGCTGTGCTATGTTATAAAACCTCAGTTGCAGGCAGATCTTTGAATTTGCATCCATTTTACTAGAATCTCCTATTTTGGGCCTTGGATAGATGAAGAGCTGAGGAAGTTTGCTCTCCATAGCTACCTGACTCTCCCTTCTCTGACTAAAATGCTCAGTGTCCCATTTCCACAGTACATCAAACATCCACTGATGCCAAAGGCATCAAGAGACAGCTAAACTGGAGTCAGAGGTGCCCTTATGGGATGTGTTTTTGTGCTAAAGAATGTCTCCATGGTGAGGTAAAAACTCAGTTCTCAAACACACACCATAGATTCTAAATTTCACACAACAACATGGAGGGAACCAGGTCTGTCCTGCAAGTTTGTTATGGTTCTCAGCTGATCAATTATATTCACTTTACTGACTATAGTTTAAATAAAGACCAGTTGGCACTCGTCTGCCAAATGTTCATGCAACACAGAAAAGGAGGCAGTCACAGAACACAACGAATTCATAAAATCAAAGTGAAGAAGTGATTTAAGAGAAGATTCTTGCAGTTTAAGGATGAGAGCAGGAACGCTCTTCTTTATTTTGCAGAGGTTTATTGCCTTTTTTTATTTCCTGCTCCTGCCACTGCAAAAGTAATTTTATCCACAGCAAGTAAAATAATTTTAAAATATTTTTTTAAAGAAGTTTGGGATTTTAATCCAGTAAGGATATGGTTTGACATGGAAGATAAGATGATTTAAGAGACTGAATGCCACAGTTCTCCTGTCCATCCACTTGCTGAGTTTCCATTCTCCTGGCATGCATGCTTGTCCCTCTCAGACTCGTGGTTCAAGGAGATAAGCCCAGCACTGTTCACTTCTGTTCTTGTTTTAGATTTTGGCTGGTTTAGCTTTCTCAATCATCTCACCAGCTAAGCTGTGGGACTCAAATAATAGTTGTAATGGCAACTGGACAGCTGCACATAAGAGTTATGGTGACTGAGAGTGCCTCTTCTGGCAGCAGCAAGCTTTTAGGTTTTAGGTCAACATCAGAACACGAAACCATCCACTCAAGTGAGGGACTTTATCAACAGATGACTTTCTCAGGACCTAACAAAAAAGAGGTCATGACTATCCTCATTGCACAGCTAATAAAATCTTCAAAACCAAAACAAAACAGCTGAAAATGAACAGTTACAGCTGGTGAATTACTGAGGGCAGAAAAGGACAATGACTGAATCACAGAATCACAGAATGGTTTGGGTTGGAAGGGACCTTAAAGATCCTCAAGATCCAATCCTCCTGCATGGGTCCCACCAGACCAGGTTGCACAAGGCCCCATCCAACACCTCCAAGGAAGGGGCATCAACAACCTCCCCAGGCAACCTATTCCAGTGTCTTACTACCCTCACAGTGAAGAATTTTTTCCTAGTATCTAACCTAAATCTACCCTCCTCAGAGTAAAAATTAAAGCCTTTTTCCCTCCATAGAGGAGAACCACCTAACTAGATTATCCTTGAGAGCTGTTTATCAGCCACACAGGCTCAGCAGAGGAGGGGGACTGTGCAGGCTGCCACCTTGGCATTCATATGAGATTCTGATCAATAAACTATTTTTCAGCCAATTTCAACAATGTAGCAAGTTCTGTTAATTTACAGTAAGTGTTAGAGGCACAACGAATATTCCAGCTCCTCATGCAGAAATATACAGAATTTGATTGGGGAGAAATAGGAAAAAATAGGAAAAAAGAGAGAGACTGCAGTATCAATCCCATTTTTAATAGCTGAATGAAAATTTTGCAGAAAATATTCCCAGCAGTAAAACATCAAAATTAACCCATAGCTTAATGATTAAAAGCTTAAAGAAGCACAGGTGATGGGTATGTGGTGTAACAAAACATCACAGAAAGATACTTTGTTTTTATGTCAGCCAAACTGAAAGGGCACCGAGCACCACACTGGCTGAATTCAGGGAAAATAACGTTGCTCAGCTTCCAGTGCCACCACGTTTTGCTTGCCTCCAGTACCCAACTCAAGATGTATGTACTAGGTTAGGCTACACCAGTATTGCTAAGATACACTGTAGTTTTCAAAGCAAGCAATTCCTCTTCACACTTGCAAGAATGATTGACACAGCTAAGTATTGCACTCTTATTTTCAAACAGAAATTAAATGAACTAAAATCATCCTTTTTCTCTTCTCAAAAACGCAAAGAGAAGTGTCAGGTTCTATATGCCACATGCATATAGAAGTGTTAGATAGTGGCAAGGTCCTGGTTTGAACAGGCACTTCACTTGAAAACACCAGACAGCTCAGCCTTTTTTATATGAGCCTTGCCAACTGTGGATCCAGTTATTATATAATTCCATTTGAACTCAGTAGCCCTTGAAAAGCTCTGCTTTAATGATATGTACAGCAGTGAGAAGGCTGGTTTAATAAAATTATGAGACCTTGCACGAGGAAAGGAGAACACCATTTCCCTACACACCTCTTTGGCATTATTGTGCCAACTAATAATCAAAAGCAAAACAGAAGCCAGATTTGCTAAAGTGGCACTGGTCTCATCCTGAAATAAGTATAGCAGCATCCACTAAGCTTCCTATAGTCCTTCTAACACCACTATCAATTCCCAACAAAATCCTTGATTAAAATAAAGCCTTTTGTGCTACCATAAGCACATATAAATCACTGGATTTTAGTAGGGTTCCCATAGTTCGACCTTTGCATGATATCTCCAGTTAAATAAATGTTCTCCAATCTTGTCTGCACTTCCAAGCCTGAACTCAAATTGCAGCAATTTGACATGCTGTGAATTGTGAATATTGACATATTCACAATTTTACCAGAACAAACTTTAACATGCTGGATTCCGCCTGCACTTGACCCCATTTTGTCACTGAACCAGACACTACTCTGTCCCTGCAAAAAAAAACCCCAACCAAACAAACCCGAAAAACAAAAAAACCCTGAAGTTGTTAAAATCGTGGGTTACATTTATATTTACAAATTTAGCAGTGGCTGAGCACATCTGAGTTTACCGGAATGTAATCATATACATTGTATGTGTTATAACAGCTCCTCTATTCTCAGATACACTTCCTAGAAATGGCTCAGAAGTTAGGATATACCAGGCACAGCTTTCAGAGACAACCCCTTGCCATCTTACAACAGAGGCTCCAAACACAGATGGGAATCATCCTGTGCCATTCAACTTTAAAGCCAAGGGGGAAATTCAATTTACACTTGTATAGATGCAATTTTAGCATCTCCTAGACTTATTTGACTTATCAAAGCAACCATGGCTTTTCAGGAGGCTGGAGAACTTTTCCTGAAGGCAACAATGAAGCTTAATCTGTTGCACTTTCCATATTCTATTCCAGTAAGTCATATAAAAATCAACCAGATAGTCTAACTTTTCAACCACTCCTGTGTCCTAAACCATAATTTCCATACATTTAATCTATAACGAAACTTCAGTATAATTTAATGCAGAATATATCCTGGCATTGAAGGATGCAGAGATAAACCAGACCCTTTAACTTGCCTTATTCCAAACTATCTCTAGTCCCAATCTGAAACTCAGTTGAACCACAACTCAGTTACTTACAGATAGAGCAGCAGAGACTGGAGGTCTACGAGATGTGTTGGCACTCAGACCTCATCCTCACCTTGCAGAATTTAGTTGTATACATAGCACTTTTCAACCTTCCCAGAACATCTCAACCTTCCCAGAACACTGATCATACCCACAGGCTGAACAGTAACTTGGCTACTGCAATGCAAGCAAAATTAACAGGAAGGGGCAGAATTTGACCAGGAGCATCTTTCAAACTATCCCAGTGGGACTTTGGCTTTTGCTACTCTTGCCATACACATCATTAATTCAAACTTAGGTTGGTAACAGCTACCCTTATATTATTCAGTCTTGCTTGTACTAATCCACAGCCCAGGCATATGTTCCTCATACAGCAGCCAGCAGAAAAATAGCATCTTTAGTTTATCTTGTCTCAAAATTGTTGTGAAACGTAACCCCAACCAAAAGCATGGTCCAGTGACATTAAAACGAAAACATTTAAGCTTTTTTGCCCATTTTGCTAATTAGTATGTCAGAGCTCATAAAGTCTCATCAGCTTTTCTACAGCATTGAATCATCTGAAAGAGCTGTCAGCACAGTCCTCAGCAGACAGTCAATACATAGTAAAAGTGTTCTAAGCAGTAAATCAGAACACAAAGAATTGCAGAAAAAATTAAAATAGCTGCAAAGATTTCAGTCCTCAATTCCAGTATTTGATATAATCAACCAAAGACATCATGGTTGTCTTTGAGGGACAGCAGTCTTGCCTTTCTGTATGAAGAGTAACCTCCTACCTGACTCTGAACTGCTTTTCTGGAAAGCTGAGAGTTCATGAGAAACTGAGCTAAGGTCGGCTGATTTTTTTCATCTTTATGAATTTTCAAGGGTCATCTCTGCTTTACAATAGAGGTACCATTTGTCTGCTTCTCAACCTCAGAGTTGGAACGTAATTTAGGCAATGTGGACAGATCACTGCTGAACACATAAGAAGCTTATAGATGATTCAGAGAGGATGCCTTGCACAGACACTTTGAACCCTGGGCTTTTCCAAAAAGGACTGAGTAGGCTGCATGAATACAGCACTCCAGTGCTTTACCAAGGGTATTGTGAAGCATTGCAGGAGTGTTTAGTCTGGCAGGATGAAAAAAAGGTCAGCAAAAAAAAAAAAAATCAGAATTCACAGATGCGTTTCTGTGAGGGTGAAATTCAGAAACAAGTCAGCCATTTTCCCCTAGAACATGCTTACAAGCTCACTCATAATCTATATAAAACAAAACAAAGAAAGCCCCAAAGTGCTGTTTGTGGGTACAATATATAAAAAGACAGAAAGATGGGGCTACAGCTGCAGATCCTTCTAACACCTTGGTCTTCTGCAGAACTGTGATAACACTTTCTGAAATGAATACATGCTACTAACTCCTGCTGCTGCTCTGTAAGATGTAATATGTGAAGGATACAGTAGCTATATCAAAAGCTGAGACTAAATGCTCCAAGAGCCACTGCCCTGGGGGGAACAGAAAGGATATTTCCCTAGAGAGAATTACAGCTGTGAATTTCAGAGAACAAGTCATGTTGAAGGAGAGAAGGTATAATTGCACTGATTGTTAGTAGCTGATAATTAATTCTGTAGAGAAATACATTTAATTTCCCAAAGTCTGGAAGAGGATGGAAACTTTTCAGTCTGTAATGAGGAAATTAATGGTGTTTTGCTCCCAGAACAAGAAGCTGCAATGCATCTCTTAGGATGTTCCTAACAAAGGTACCTATAGGAAGGCAGCACAATGAAGGATGTTAAAACAAATAATCTATGGTGTAACTGAATGCCAGTGAGATGTGTATATGATACATAATTCCAAAAAGCATACAATAAAAAAGGACCAGTGAAAAAGAATGCCATGTTCTTGAACAAATTTTTAAAATATATATTTGAATGAAAAAATGGGAAAATTGAAACTGCTGCCTGATTTCTCTTTATGAAGAATTATGAAATGAAACCTAGAGAAGGGAGAAACATTTATCAATAGAAATTTACTAGTATTTTAAGTGGACAGAACCAAGAAAAATCATTTACACACCAACATTTTCAGAAGTTAGCTAGCTCCTTTTATTCTGAAGAAATAAAAAAGAAACTAGTTGTAGGATCTTTGTATCTATTAATTACGTGATCAGAGGACCACTGGTTTTAGTCTAAGTAAAAAGATCTTGGGTACATGTAAAGGTCTATGAAGAATAAGTAAAGCAAACAACTGAAAAATTTTCAAAGACACAGTTTTCAAGAATCTGGAACAGTGTACAAAAGAAAGATGAAATGTTGCTAGAAGTGAGTTTATAAAGCTTAATGTAACCATTACAACAGACTGCCAAAGTTATGATCTCACCAGATTTTCTTCCAATATTCCTTGATAGTGGTGAATTCTACTGATCTTTCAAGGCCTGCATGATGTTGCAATGTTTGTAGCAATTTTTCTGCCTAGGAAAAACTCCAGGGCAGCACCCCCAGCTTCTTCAAGCTTTGAAGCTTTCACGTTCCCAAAACAAAGAATTGAAATAATTTTTCCTTCCCAGGAACAATAATATTACAAGACATACGAACAACCGTTTGATTCAGAAAGGGAATACAAGAAGTTCACAGACTTAGGAAAGGTGCCAGAAAATTTTGAAAATAATTTACCTACTAAGGTCAGGAAAAGGTTTTCAGTTAAGGAAAGAGAGAACTAAAGGAGGACAGCTGCACAGAGAAGGAATATGTCGAACAAGCAGGAATAGTAATCTTGTAACTGACTTTCTTTCAAGCTAATTCAGCTTTTTAGTTCTAGGAAAGGAATGGAAAAAGGCAATGTGCAATCAGGCTATGAAGGGGCAGAGAAACGTCAGGGTTTGTTAACATCAGAAGAGTGCTGCATACCTTGAGTTTTCTAGCAAGTTTAAGTCAGGCATATCAGTAGCTTCAGAAAAATTACAAACTTATGTGACGTTTCCTGGAAAATTCTTCTAATACTAGAACTGCCTATTATATAGGACCTGGACACGGTTTGTGGAACTTATTTAGTAAGTAGGTACAGTAATGATGGCACTATGGACAAAACTTTTTTCTTACTACAGCCTGAAAAGGTTAAGGAAAAAAAAATTACTTCTACTGCACAAACACATTGAAAGGAAAAGCTTCGACATTTTTTTCTTTGATCTGTAGAAATTTTTTCAGTGTTATCTTAAAGTTTCCAGCTAATGGAAATGGAATTCAGAGCAAGAAGGAGAAACAAGAAATACTTATATTTTTCAAAATATATATTGGTTAAGCATCCACATTCCACAAGACATGTTGCACTTGCCCATTTTTGAAAGGGTATCTTCTTCAGTTTATAACACCTGTACTGAAAAAAAAAAGTTAGAACTCTTCCTGCAAATGACTCAGCTGCCTGGCAATGAACAACCCCTAATTCATCACTGTACAACTTGGAGTGAGTGCACACAAAGCAAAGCCTTCATTTGCCACTCTTTTAGTCAGCACAGTTTCTGTAAGCTGACTCCATTTACTGCCCACATCAGTTGCTGACTTTCCTCCAAGACAGGAGAACAGCTTACCCGATTTGTGTCTGGCCAACAAACCAACTTTGCTTTCAGCTGCCACTGGAGGAATAAAAGAAAAGACACAAAGATCAGAAGCTTATATAAATTCACAGGCCTTTGAAAAACTGGCAAATTGTTTCAGATCCAGAGCATCCTAAATTAAATTATAACTGTTAAATTATAATTGTTTGTAAAAAAAACACAAAAAGGACTACCAGCAGTCCCAGTGGGTTACAGATCAGGACCTCAGCAATTGCACACTCAAACTGAGTTGTCAGAAGAGTAATTGCATTTGTAAATAACTCATCTTGCCATACAAATCATAGGGCAAAGGAGAGCTGTAACATTTTCAGATCAAAGACTTCGACTGGTAAAGAATCCAGATGTGGAAACCTTTCCATCTGCAAGACATCTCCCTGACTCAGGAGACTCTACAGACAATGAGGCCTCCCAAAACTCCATCTGTTGCAAGGGCTTATGATTCTTTCTATGTTATATTTCATCTGTGCATTGTATCTTTGTAGTATTTCACAACAATGTATAATGATAGATGTTTTAAGTTTGCAGACAGACTAGTGAAGAAGCAATTTGTGAATGTAACAAAAAATGTAATTTGTCTTTAGTAATTGTACTTCAGTTTATTATCATATATCTCAAGAAAATAATTAAAACACATCCTGAAGGGATGAACCAATCACCAGTTCTTAAAATTAATTCTATGCAAAGGAATACTGCTAATGTAATGTTATGGATGATAGAGCACGAACAGGAAATGAATGTTAGGGTTGAAATCTTATCCTTCAACTCTGCCTGCCCGAGCACTCCTTTATATTATGCCTTAGAAGATGATCTCTTTATATGATAAAATAAATTGTCAAGTCATACCAGAAATACTACAAATGGGAACTTACACAGCCTTTTTATGGTGGCCACCATATGCAATGATTCTGGAACATGCTCTTTTTTGCCCAGGAAAAAGCAGTGCAGTAGTTACTAACTTTAAGGAGCTACTGGGAAGTAGCTAACTAAAGTTACTAACTAAAAGTTACTAACTTTTTAGGAGCTACTACTGGTAAAATAACCACAGTAAATGTTTGTTTATATTGCCTCCTCTCTTCATTTGAAGGGAAGCTTTTCCCTAAAAAAACCCCATCACATTCAATACTGGGATTCACAACTGGAATAATAAATTCACAACTGACCATTTTATTTCTTACCCACCTTTTAAATTTGACTGTCATTTGATTATCAGTAAAACTGATAGTGTACAGTTTTGGTGTGGGATGTAATGTTATTAAAGTGAGACTAATACAGTAGGTAGCATTATGGAGAGATGCTGAAAACAAAACAGTAATGAGTGCAATCAAAATTCAAAGCAGTTGTGTAATGCTTGTCCTTTAACCTGTCTTCCAGGTTTTTCAGTCCCTGGAAATAAGAACTATTTATGTCCTTGATATGCAGTTTGCTCATACAACACAAAATGACTGAACAAAGTTTTGCTTTAAGGATAGCTCAAACTCCTTTTCTTCCTCCCTGCCCTCAAATTTAGCTCTAAGCAGAACAACCATGAAAAATTTTAGCCCCAAAGGTTAGTGTTTTGGCAAGTAATTATTGTGTGAAAACAAGAGATTATGGTTGCCTGAAACTAAGTTTTGTGTTATTAAAAGGGAAAAGGGATAAACACGTTTAACTTAATCATACTTTTCACATACACTTTACATCTTTCATTAGACTAAATAGGAGTGGCACAGACAAGTCCACTGGACAAGAATCCCTTTCCTCCTGTTGTTTCCTCTGTTAAAAAGGACAGAAAAGAAGGAAAAGGCTAACAGGAGATAAAACACTTTGTATGCCCAAGTTGAAAACTTTGGATCAGAAAATTTAATTTAGAAGGTATGTAAGGTATCCTGTTCCACAAAAGAGCACCTGAAAACAATACTCTGCATGACATGAAAAATTCATGCATTAATTTACGACAAAAACAGTATTTCTCTGGCTACCTTCCCTGTCTTTTGAAAAAAACAAGAGCTACATGGAATTTTCTTCTTTAAGATTCTACCAATATTTAACTATTTTTGTAGAAAGGCACCTGACAGATTTTAAACAGGGAAAAAATATTGTATATTCCTGAAATTCAAGTTAAAAAAAATATTATATTACAACATCAAAAAGTAATTACATTGCACCTAACAATTAAAATTTTCAGCTCAATAGGATCATGCTTGGGAACGTGCAGTGTAAGACTGGAATGTATCAGGAAATTATTTGTAAGAAAATTACAACTGTGACCAGATTTTGAGGATTAAGAATGCCATATATTCTTGAATTGGAATTGTTAATCATAAAATAAAAACATTTAAAAAATAAAACCATCTTATTTACAGAATGTAAACACAAATAAAAATCAGGGAAGGATCAATGCAAGGGAGTAAATATATTCACAAACAAAGAGAAACTTCTCCTTGTAAATCAAGCAAGTACTTCATATTTTGAAATGCTCCTGGAACTTCAGGAGATGTTCGTTCAAGAAGTTATATAGGTCTTTTAAACTAACTTCTGTAACTTAGGAATCAGATTTTCACCACTGAAGATAGGTATTCATTGGTAGAACTCAAAGTCTGCTGAATAAAAGTGACAGAAGTTCTACAGCTATTTGAGAAAAGCACAGACATCCAGGGGACTTAAAAAACTAGAGATGATGGAAGATGTAATACTACTAAACCAAACAAATCTTACCAGCTGACAACAAAAAAAAACCCTACTTTAAAAAAAACCAAACACACAAAAAAGCCTCGAACCCAACAACCCTAAGCAGCAACTACAATAAACAGTAAAAAATCCAGCTCTCTATGCCCAGTGCCATGAATAATCAGATGTATTGGGATCTCCTATGGTAACATTCTGGAGTGCTATTTTACTTTCAGAAAATAAGTAGCAATGTTCAGCAACAGTAAAAGCACCCAACAATGCCCTTACACATAATCTTTTCATTGCCATTTCTGTGCCATACTCAAGATAACCAAGGCAGCATTTTATTTGAATTGTGTAATTTTCAATGGTTTAGTACATAGTGAGCTTCCTGCATTACCTCAAAGTTTGCATCAAAATACAGTCCAGGCCCACCTAAAGGTCAGTAAACTACTTCCCATCTAGGATTTAGAGAGGCACAGATCAATGCTGCTTCCCAGTGTCATTTACCAATATCCTTTTTTTTTTTTTTCCCCCCCCAAACAAGGAGTTACTACTATTCTCAAGATAAAGGGTGAGAGCTACTTAAGATCTTCTAAACACATGAAAATTTATTTGTATTTCTGCTGGACAAACTGACATGCAGTTTGGAAGATAAGCTGCAGTACTGCACGCAGAAAAGCAACCAAGAATTAAAATTACAATTAATGAAATTAAAAATAAGAGACCGAAAAATCAAGTATTTCCTAGAAAACCATTTTCCTGATACCTTCCTTAGTCTACAGGAAGTGAAATATAAAATTTCTTATTATACATCCATTACCTAACAAGAGCTTAAAACAAACCACATATGCAAATAGTGCTTCCGCGCTTTATAGAATTAATCTCTTTCTACAGTAAAAACCCATGAAGATAAAGCAAAGCTACAGATTAGTCACTGTTTTTTTTCTGAAGGACTGCATCTTTAACCAGCCCTTTCATCATGATGAAGGCACTGCACCATCAATTAATTTTAGTCACTGATAGTGCTCATGACATAATTCTCCTGCCATTTTTATTTTCCTGGTGAAGCTTTTCCCCATCTAGGAGTGGCATAAATCACTCAGAGAAATGATGTTAAACATTGGCTCGCAACCACCACTTAGAAAATGCTGCTGGCCATTCCAGGTTTGCCCTGTGGTACAGCACTGCATACTAAGACCAGAGACATTATATTTCACACTACAGAAACAATAAAATATGCATAATAAGAAGGGGTAGATTATACTTAATAGTTAAAAAAGATAAACCTTTTCCAAAATGGCATCTAGCACATTGGTGATGTCCTGTTCAGCATACTCAAAACAGGAACAAATCACAACCAAGATTCTGGATTCTATTTCTCACTTGTACAAGGTTTTCCCTAATTAGATTTTTCAGAACAATTTTGTTAGAATGGATTTAATACTTCAATTCAATTGTATTCAGAGAAGGTCCCCAAGGGATATATCTGTGTCAGTGCATGGGAATGAAAATGCATAAGCTTGCATTCACTATCACTACTATTTGTTGAAGAACCAAAAGTACAGTTAATGCTGTTCACTGGACACATTTACCTTTAAATGGAAGGCTTCCTCTTGGCAGAAAATAAAATTGTTTTACAATTTCACAGCCAGTGTGATATAAATTTCTTCACTATCTCCTAGTGGCACAACAACTAACTCATTCTTGAAGGTTACACTGCTAATTGAGGTCATCATGGGTTCTTTTCCACTTTGGTTGTCTTCCCTAATACTTTCCCACATCTGTTCCAGCTACAACTGATCCAACTCCCCTGCTGCACAGCTCTCATGTGTCATTAACAATTCTTCAAAACTCCTAGGGTTAAACCACAAATTTCTAATCTAATCTGTCATTCACTGGTTGAAAACATTGCCAGAGATTTAAGACAAAGTGTTCTTACATGGTACTTCATTATCATACATGCTTTCTTATTCAGAGTAGCTATACAATAACTTAATTGCTATTTTTCCCCTCACTTTATTAATCTAAATGCATTAGCAGATCAAATAACTTCAAACTTATATTAAAGCAGTAAAAGTGTCACCATTTTCTCAGTTTTATCACCATTACAGCTCATACAACACTCCCAGTCTGCTCCACAGCAAACTTCCTTGAATTTTAGAAGATTTTTACAAAGCAGTAAAAAAAGTTGATATTCCCTCCTGCTCACTTCTGCCTTTATACCACAGCTCACCCTTGCCTCAGTTGCACGAATGCAAATTTGGTGTAAAATTGAGTAACAGAGCTGATCTCATTAAAAGCCTCTTTTCATCCAGAATAAACCTTATTTCAGTGTCATTTCAATAGGCAATGTCACACTTAATAAATGATTTTATTTCATTCCCTACTTACTGATCTTACAAATAGAAATTCGAAAGGCATTTAAACTTAGAAAACTACATTGTGTTAATTTCTAAAAATTTAATTCTGCAGAGTGGTCTCAGAAAATATGCATCTAATCTGACATTTCTAGAAAGTTACTCATTACATGAGCTAGAATAATTTTAAATCACTCTTGTCCCTTGACCCTAAAGACCATCACAGCCATAAGCAATATCGTTTCTCTTAACCTCATGACATTTCTGCTTTTGAAAAGTCTTTCTCTTGAAGAAATTAATAGTTAAATTACCTTTATAAGTCAGTAACATTGAAAACTCTTAAAACTCTGAGCCATCTTTTTCTCCATTTCCTCTTTCATTTTCTAATGAACTTAATTACTTAACTGGCTCCTAGAAGTACTTCTAAAGTTGGTTTCAACCCAAAGGAACCAAAAAAAAATGCACAAATTCACCCCATATATACAATATGAACAAAAAAAGATTTTAAAATATCGAACAACTTTTAGACCCATACCATAACTCTCATAAAATGTATTCTTTTGATTGTGTCTCAATCAAAGCATTGTTTAAATTGAAGAGTACTCTTCATTAGCTCTATCCGATCCTCATTGGGTTACATTTTGAGATATTTATTTCAATAACCAAAATTACACTCATAATAATAATAATAATAATCTGGCTCAGAGCAAACCACAAAGTAGCTGATAGCTAGTAGCACCTTGATGTGAAACACTGGTTTCTTTTTGTTTAGAAGTGTTTTAAAAGCATGAGCAGTAATTGAATACATCCTTTGGCTAGCAAAGAAATAGGCATTCAGTCAAATAGTGGTTTCCTTGCAGAATAGTCTATACTTTACATCTTGCATATTCACTTGCTAATTATTCCTAAATACATAAATAAATTGTTCAGCATCTTTAATGAATATGCCCCAAGGTTATGGGACTGAGTACGTCTAACGATGTTTTAACAAATAACATTTCACTCAAATTTAAAATAAAGAAAGTTTCCATTTCTTCAGGCTGTAAAGCTTATACCAACATCCTCAAATATAAATCCACACATTACTTTGCCCGAATTGATACACAGCAACATTGCTAAATACCCATGATTCAATTCCATGTTGCTTCAGGTTAAAACAAGCCATACTTCAATGTGCTTAAATACAATTCCCATGGCTACAGCTTTTATAGTACATTCATGCACAGCCTAAATTACTCCTGTGCACAAAGACTTATGGATAATAAGCATGTTGGAAATAAATTATAAAACAGCTTATTTTCTTTTCTGTGAGCACACTGATTTTCACCTTCCAATACAACTTTAAAAAAAAAAAAAAAAAGTGTGTTGCTATTCATACGCCTCAAAATTACCTTTTTAATACAGCTGAAAGAGAAAAAACCACTACTGAAAATGAATTCTGATTTATTATTAGATAGAAATTCTTCTCTAGACAAATGTGGTAATGTATGAGGAAATGTCTGCATGTAGAAGGTATTAAAGAGAAGGGAAAATTATCCTTCCAATTACTAGTAGAGAAATCGATCATTTCTTCTTCATTTTCTATCTGCCATTAAGTTTCAAAAAAAGTGCACCACTTACATGGGAAGGAACAACATGACATATTTCTAGCATTTCTGAATTTGTTTTGCTTATTTAATTTTGCTTATTTTTATCTATACTACAAGCACAAGCCCAAGCTTGGCATACACTATAAATTGAGTCAGTACAAGCACACCCTCTAAGTCAAACTTCAGTTGGCCCTACACAAATTCTTATTATCACAGTTTAAAGAGAACCTTTCATATTCAAATACCATCAATACCAGCATATTCAAATACCATCATCCATAACAAAAAAATTTACACAACTGAGTGGATGCACCAGGTGCCAGGATCAGTAGAAAGGGTGTCTGTGCTCTTCTGTCACTACCAGTTCACAATGCAAGTGGACAAGGCAAAGAAAAGATGTATCAGAAGACACAGGACATGAACTCTACCAGTGATCCAGAAAGTGCTGCTGTCATTATCTCCACAAGGGAGCAGGGAAGAACATTAGGACTTATGGATATGGAAGTTGTCTGTAAGCTATTATTGTGAATGAATCAAATTTTGAGAAACATTTGACCTGCTGCTAAAGCAGGTGCTAAAGCAGGGAACCAGTCACCCTGCCCCCATATGATTTGCACAAGCACATCTGTACAAGAGGCAATTCTGTTCTGCTCATTCCTACAAAAACAAAGAAATTATTATAATACCACTATACTTGCCTTCTGTATTTTTTTCAAATTTCTACAACAGTAATTCAGTATCTCAGATGTGCCACCGATTTTATTTTATTTTAATAGTAGAAAGCAAAGCCTAACTCATCTGCAAATAACTTGAGGTCTTCAAATACCCCAACTCCACACAATGCTATTTTTGGACTCGTGCTATCCATGAATTTAGCAGTTATGATGTGTGTCAGTTCACATGACTCATGGCACATGTCTGACAGCACAAACAACCAGGTGGCAGTGGTTCATGTCCTCTCTTCCTGTCCAGCTGCTTAATCAGCAGTAAAGAAATGCACCAGGAAACTACAGACTACACCATATCTGCCCCACTGGCAAGTAACTTAAGAGATTTTGCAGCATGAGCCTAATTCCTTCTGTTTCAAGACCTGCTCTGGAGAGGAACAATGATAAATGGATGCAAGATGTTAGGAGCAGTGAACACTTTTTCATCACCAATCATTATTTCCTGATATTATTCACTGAGGACATTAATTTAAAATGTAATTATTATTGTTTTGTATAGAGATATGACTGGAAAACAGATTAAGCACTCAAGGGTTTCTGAGCCTAAATGATATAAAACTGAAAAGATAAACATCAATGTTAAATGGGTTTCCACTGTGAAATTATGTAATTATAGACTAGCCTTTACTTAACAGATTTGCTTCTTCTTGTGTATCCATCAACCCTCATCAAAGCTAGAAGGACCCTAACTATACTATTTATTTAACTCTCTAATTTAATTTCCTGTTTACTCATATGGTTTACAATCCGCAGCAGTATCTGGATTCTAGGCTTTCTCATGTTAAAAAATTTCTGTTATCTGTCTTTGATGGTAATGCCATTATGTAATCCATACCTCTGCAATCATGCAATTCAACAATAGGTGCATTACACATATTTCAAGGTAAAGTAGAATGTTTCACAAGTGAACAGTAGTACAGATTTCACATTTGTACCCTGTATTACACCAACTCTGTTGTCTACTGAGCTTATTATGTTATTCTGATCTAGAGACACCCAGGTGATTTCTGGACCTTGTAAACTGAAAGGCTGGTTATGTCTTCCCAGACCTGATTCAGAGACAACTTGGTTTAAGAGAAAAGAAATTGCATTCGCTTTTTGTGAGGTCTCAGAGCTTTCCTCCTGGACTCAAATTCAGTCATCTTTCTCCTCATCATGTTAGACTTTTTTTTGAAGGAACTGGCAAAATTTTATATTGTTGCTTGTGAGCATTCTTTCTAGTGACTTCTGTGACAGCAGTAAGTAAACTTTTCTGAAAGAAATCTCAGTAAGGCTGAACAGTATTTCTTCTAGCAGACTACAAATAATATACATTTGGACTAGAGCCTATAAATTCATTCCTTTGTTGAAGAGTATTTTCATTCTTATAAAAAAAAATCTAATGCATTAGCCTTCATCAAAATGGTGGAAGAAAATTGCAAAAGGACAAATTTTTGGTCTGGTCATGTAGTAGCTTTAAAATTCTGCCTTAAGAACCCTCCTAGATGGATTCTTATCCATTCTTACGCATTAATTATTGACTCCTTACACTTCACTAAGAGTACACACATTATGTTAATATTAAAATATTGCACTAAGCCAAAAACAGAAATCAACAGCACAAAAGCTAAGACCAATCTAGAGCATTTTAGGAAAAAAAAAAAAAAAAAAATCACTGCCACCAAAAAGCTACCTTGAAACTATGAAGCTAATTAACTGCTTTCTATTACTGGTGTACATCCTTGGATACAACAGAACACTCATATTTATGACTAATGATAGGTCTCAAAATTATTCTACTAGTACATGAATTTGAAAAAAAAAACAAAACCAAACCCAAAACAGATAAAGAATGTGTGCCACTAAGAAGAATTAAAAGGAAAAAGTAAAGCTTGCTTGGTTTTTTTTTAAGCTTAATAACTTAGCAATTTTTTTCTTGAACACTCATTAAAACATTATTTGGTTTTCAGCTGAAATAACCCTTCAATCTTCCACCCACAAATGTTTTCCCAGTACTCAAAGAACCATTTACTTTCTTCTTCATGCACCCTGCAAGATTTTCTGCACAACACTGGTGGGTAGAAAACCATGACCTTGCCACTCTTCTAGTATTTTTAGAGATCTCCTGCAACACTTTGATTGCCTGTGTTTGACACTGTCCAAGAAACATACAATTTGTCTTAGGAAAGTTAGTCTTTGTCCAGTGTAGTTTTGCAGTCATTTATATTCTATAAGAAAATTACTTTTGTTATTGCTGTTTTGTTTTATTTTTTAGAAATAAAAAGCTTGTACAGCAATTCTTTTTTTCTCGTTTTTAAAAAAGCTTCCTCTTTACCTCAGCTAATAATTCAATACAATGGAGAGAATGGCCTCTAAAGAAAAAAAAAACAAACCTTTTTTCAACTTCAATAAAAATGGTGCTTGGAAATAGATACTACAGGAGGAAGACCATTGTTCCTATCACTGCAGCTCCTCTGCAGAACTTACTCCCTGATGCTTGTGCTTAATAAACAAAAGCCAGAAACAGAGATGGTGCAGATGGGCTGAGGCTAAAATCCTGACCCGTTTTTCAACCCACCCCTTCTTACCCAGGTCCATGCTTTTTGAGGCTTTCAGATTAATTGATTCAGAATTGGCTGATGTCAAAGATCCGAAGTTGATGTGCTGATCTGATAAATACAGTGCTGAATTTATGATGTGGCTACACAGGGGGGGAAAAAAAAAGACATAAAATATTTAGGTGTCATTTAAAAACACAAGTGAAATAATTAAAGCATGCACAATATACATTTATCCTCCAGTTGCTTGCAACCGTGCATTTTAAAATCAGTTACAGAACCTTAATTTTCTTTTGTGAGACTTAATACCCCCAGCCACCTGTTTTTCATCATGGATGCAAATGTAAGTGCTTAGTGATAACCACTTTTACACAATTCATATTTTATTTAGCAGAAGAGGAACATACTTATACCTGCTGAGGTGTTTTGTTTTGTTTTTTTTTCATTTGCTAGTTCTATTAAACCACTGCATTTCCAAGTAACATGCTACAGAAAGCTGGAAAAAAATACTGTCAATGCTCCTAGCTCAATTCCACTTTGTCCTCCAATATAGAGCTATTTTACAGCCTTGTCCCATTGCTGCAGAGGCTGGAACCTGGAGGTTTCATGGAGGATGCCATAACATTCTGAAAAATTCCAAGGTATCAAGGTGGGGTTTTTTTGTTTGTTTGCTTGCTTGCTTTTTCTGTGTTGTTTTTTTTTTGGGTTTTTTTGTTTTTTTTTTTTTTTGTTTTGTTTTTTTGTTTTTGTTTTTTTGTTTTTTTGTTTGTTTGTTTGTTTTTTTTTTTTGTTTTTTTTTGTTGCTTTTTTTTTCTTTGTTTGGTCTGGGTTGGTTTTTTTCTGTGTCTTTGTGCTTTTATTTGTTTTAAAATTAGTTTACTTCAGTTCAGTCAAATATCTAAACATTTCAAAATTCCACCTAAGTGAAATTCAAGGTAACTTTTACTTATGAGGAGTCAAAACACCTCACTGCAATGCATTTGAAGTTATCCACATCTCTTTTCAATTGGAAACTAGTTTTTGGAATACTCAAACAGAAACATAGCTTAAAAAAATATATTTATTTCCCAAATGTGCAATTAAAAGGCTTAGTTTTATAGAGTTAAAACTCTTTCCCCAGTTTTTTCTCAAATATAATTCCAGCGAAATTAGCAAAATTTGATTTAGCAATTCAGTGTCAAAAGAATTTAATGTAAAACCAATACAACACTGGAAATACAGTCAAGAGAGGAGAAAAGGCCTGTAAATTCATTATGATTTTAATACATCATTATAATTCAATAGCATGGTGTTGATCCTAGCTTGTTGAAAAATCAGGAACAGAGTCTAGCAAACAACTACAGTTGGGAATTTAATGCAGAGTTCCCTTAGTCTGTGTAGACTTTTGTTTGCTTACCATGCCATGCACATATGTCTGGGAGATCAAAAATTATTAATTACTCTGGTGAAATGACTTTATGTCAGTAAAAAGAAAATCACAGAATCACTGAGGATGGAAAGGACCTCAGATCAAGTCCAGTCTAGGACCTAACTAACACCACCACATCAGCTGGACCATGGCACTGCATGGCACCTCCAGCCTTCCCTTAAACACCTCCAGGGATGGTGACTCCACCACTTCCCTGGGCAGTCCATTCCAGTTCCTGTTCACCCTCTCCATGAGGAAGTGCTCTCTGATATCCAACCTAAACCTCCCCTGGCACAGCTTCAGGCCATGCTCACTCACCCTGTCACTTGCTGACTGGGAGAAGACCCAACACACACCTGACTACAGCTCCCACTCAGGTACTTAGGGTGATAAAATTTCCCCCAAAGTCTCCCCTTCTTCAGACTAAACAAGCCCAGCTTCCTCAGCCTCTTCTCATAAGATTTTCCCTCTACACCTTTCATCAGCCTTGTTGCATTCAAGGTATCCATAATAATATATATATACTCTTTGGTAATATGGGCTATCAATCATCTAAAGGGTAGTTTTTAATCAGTCATGCTCACAAAGACAGAAATAAGGCTAATGTTTTAGTTGAAATTTATATTTTCCTGCATCATTGCAGGAAATAGTTTCATGACTGTCAAAACTGTGAAATGACACAAAATGAGTAAACAGTGTTCAACACTGAATTTTGTCCTGATTTGGGCCAGGACAAAACTAATTTTCTGTCCTGTAATTTTGCATTGAGCTAAGTCTCTTCTAAGTAGCTGCAATTGCTGAAATTAACACCAAGTTCCTCGGTCAGAGTCAGCTTCTAGGGTTGGTAACACTTGATGTTTATAGTTAACTGCTAGGGGATGGTGTGGAGAACCAAGGACACTGCTCTGTTCTGAGAAACATCTTATGCTCCAGAAAGAGAAAGGGAGTCTCCAACCTTCCTTTAGGGAGGAAAAGACAAGACCAAAACTGACCAAATGGAGTATTCCATCCCATACATGTCGTACTCAGTATTAATTTGAGGGGTCATCAGGGTCAAGTCCCTTCCTTATTCTGGTCCTTCATCTATGGCTGGCATCGTGGGAGGATTCCATCCTTTCATCTGCCTGTGGTCCTGATCCCTGAGATCCTGACTCTGCGTGTTCCTGCCTCCAGATCCCAGCTGCTGCTGACTCCAGGAGTCCAGCCTGGGACTTTCCCAGGGCTGCCCTGCAGCCTCAGTTGCGATGTGAGTGTGACTGGAGGGAAGGGGGGAGGAATGTGGTATTGGTTTTGTGTATATTTGGTTCTGGGGTTTTTTTTCTTCAATATTTTTTCTTTTTTATAATTACTGTTTCATTAAAGCTGTGTAGTTTAGTTTCCAACCCATAAGTCTCTCTCCCTTATTCTCTCTCCTTTCTTTATCAGGGAGGGGATTAATCAAGAGCATTTGTCATTCAGTTAATTGCTGGCCCCGTATTAAACCGTGACAAATTTTCAGCATTAGAAGTATAAGTTGAAATGATGCTTTAAACTGAATCCTGTGCTACTTGGGACAAAATATATGCCACCATGAGCTTCAACACATTTACATTTTTTTCTGCACTTCCAAACTTCTGCATTGACTAAGGAAATTAAAACCTACAGCTGCCTCTAAGCACACGAGCCTTTACAATAGGTATTCTTAAAATGTCTGAAAAATCTTACCAATGCATTTACAACTGGTAAAGTATCTGTTAATTTTTTCCCCCTACACATTTCAATGTTCAGATTTCCTGAAGCTTCATTTTGAATCCTGAGGAATGCCTTTAGCTGACGTGCTGTATATGGAGATTCAGTTTCCTACAAACTGAATTCAGCAAAGACTTTTAAAATTTTAAGAGACTTCAGATACTGCATCTACACAAAGCATTCATTGGTATGGTTTTAAATACCCTTTTTTTTTCAAGTGGGATTATGTTTTGGTTTTTGGGGTTTTTTTTGGTATTGATTTTTTTTAATTTTAATGAACAGATGCAGGGTACTGTGTTCCATATATGACAACACAAATTAAAAATGCACTAAAAAGCTAAACCACCATTCCCAGCTTATATTAAAGGACCATTCAGGTGACTGTAAGAATGGTGGTACAAGTTTTTACCAAATAAAAAGTGAGTCTAAGATCAATTAGAACTACTGCCACAACCACTTATGAGAAATTAAGGCTGTAACTATTAAGAAGAGCCAAAGTCCAACCTATGATTATAATCCTCATTCAGCAAATCCTCACTGGGATGTCGTGGGAGAGGTGGAGGGGTTTCATTTTCACCATTGCCATGATCAGACACTGGAAATTCTGAAATAAAATTTTTAAAGAAGTTAAAATAAGCCTCAGAAACAAGTACATTACAACAGTTCATTGATTATTTACTGTACTGGAAGGCCTCAAGCAGTCCTGAAGTGAGTCACAGATTATTCAAATCCCTAAACAAACTAAACTAGAATAAAAATCACACCAAATAGAAAATATACACCTTGGGATTTCCTGAAGAGATGCTTGTCAGATTTCAAGATGTATAATTAAAGATAAATATAGGGAAAACATGCTTATAGTGAAGTTGAACACATGGCACAAATTGCTTTAGTCCATTTGAGTGGTTTTTCACTTCTACAAAGTCACATTCTCACTTATTCATAGTTTCATTCCCTTTGATTTGGAGCATTTACCATCTTTCAAGTACAGAAGAGAACCACATTCTCAGCAAAGAGTTCAGAAGAAACTTCTGGTATATTATGACAAGAAAAGAAAGAGGCTTTTCTGAATTACGGTCTTCATTTCCTATGATTATGGTGATTCCATTTTTAACCTTTACAGAAGGCATTCAGCTCACACCAGAAAATTACTTAGGGCCAAAGGAAAAAAAAAAATTAACTACTCAATCAAACCACACAAAGTATTCTAAGCAGTAATACTCATATACCTGTAGTATTCAGTGTGACTGCTTTAGGCCAGTTCATTAATGTGCTGCAAATCTACCACTCAATCAAAAGGTCTAATCTTATACAGTGTCCCTATATTTTTCAATGTAGGATATCTTCACCCCTCCAAAACTTAACAGGAAACATGGACATGGAATAATTCTTGAGTTTCAATGGCAGATAAGAAATTACACAATATTGCCACACCACACCTCCATGTGACCTGTTGCGTTGTACTGAAAGGCACTAGATATTTGCACAATCTTGAGTGAAAGTATTAGCCTAACTTGTGAGAAAAAGTGTTTACAGGTAGAGGATCAAGCCAGACAGCCATAGAACACATTTATTAGATCAGAATATTAAGACAGTTCCCTAAAAGCAAGCAAACAAACAAAAAACCACAACAAAGCTCGACTACTAGCTCAAGAATCCTGTAAAACTCCTATTGACTAGATAGCCTCATAGAGATCAGAAAGATAAGACATAGTTAAAACTCTCAGGAAAAGTGAGACTGTCATAAGAAGAAAATGAAGGTGAGCAGACGAGAACAAGACCTTAAAAATATGGATTGCCAGTCTGAGACAAAAGATATGTATGCTACCTAACATATATGCACAAGGGCTTTTTGCATTATGATCCCATTCTCTCAGGTTGCAATTTAAGGACAGAAGAGATGATGAGTAAATGGGAAGTTCTCACAGTAAAAAGAATTCAGAACACCAGAAGTCGTACTGCTTTAAGTAATTAAATTTTTTGTAATTAAATTATTTGAATGATAAATCAAAAGATAAAAAATTAAAAAAAAAATCACATCACACCCTACACCCAGTCTTACCCCATTTACACAGCCTCTGATAGCCATAGCTAGAGAGATTGTGCATATCATGAAGTTATATTAACTTTGATTCCCAGTAATTGATACATCAGTTCATGAAGACTGTTTGAGGACTGGTTACCACTGCATTTTTCTTGCAGTAATCAAATGATACACTCAGCAAAATATAAGATGTCCCGAGCAAATAAGGACATGATCACAAGGGACTACAGCTCCTAGCAAAATGAGAGCAGGTGCAAAAGAGTGAGAGCATTTAATCACAGAGACAGTCACTGGCTCCACATGCAAGACCTCAGGAAATTATCTTAACAGATCTAGAGTGATTAGAGAAACAGCTAGGGAACTAAGCAAAATACACTGAATTTTCAGATACTAAACAGTTTAGGAGTATATGCAATTGACTCTGCCTGTGAAATACATGTAATGTTTACAAGCAAAATTTAAACATTAATTTAACATGTTACATCTGTGAATTGCTAAGGGTGATTTAGAAATTAAAACCACATTCTCATTTTAAGGAAAGGTACAGCACTGAAGCAGATGGAATGTAGAAAATGTACAGTGGGTTTATACCATGACAACTCTAGATGTTGGCAACACCAGGGGAACTCAGTGTGCTGACTCTAAGAGAAATTGCATGGAGGGTGGAGAGGAGTGAAGATACCACATCCATGCTCTGTGGCAACAATGGAGTTCAGAGGTACTATGGAACCAACCAGATTGACTTTTGATACCCTGAGCCAATGACCTGCCAACTTTTGACAAAATGCTGTCCTTTAGGTGAACTTTGCTCATTATAATCTCATTATAGGACCAAACACACCTCCATCCCCAAAAGTAACCCATGTCCAAGGTGTGATAACCCTTCACTGAGCTTGCACTCTGAATTTTCTCTGGGCTGTACCTTTAAATGTGAAGCAAGAGAACTTTGCACCGATCATGATAAAGGTGTGTCTGACTAGAGTCACTCAAGATCCACCTGTGATGTAAAAAAGCATAGAAGTATCTAGAAAGGGAAAGGATGATGGGACGACTGCAGGGACAACTCCATTCTCCTCACCTCTTGGCCCTGTTGATGGGCTGAGCCTCTCTTCCCCCTGCATCAGGACACCTTTGGAAGATTCAAACACTGGACTGTACCAAGTGTCTCTCCAGGAACAGTGTAAATGTCTACAGAGTTACTTTCTTTACATGTGTTGTAGCCAGGCTGTTTTACTTATAACCCAGGCATTTGCACTTGCTCTGCAGACAGTGAATTTCTGATGGGAAGCCCAAAGAGCATGTACAGGGCTGCTTCAATAAAGTGCCCTATTCATTAACCTGGCTGTGAGAAATTCCACTGAACAAGGAGCAAATTCTTTAATTGTGGCCATGATAGTTCACAAGCATGACTGCACAGCTAGTGCAGCATTAACAGTGCATCAGGACTTATCACTGTCCAGTGTATGTACTGTCTGTGACCAGACTGTTAATGCAAACTTGGCTGCCACTCAGAACCTAAGTCCAGCCACCACCAGCTCCTCTAACATCTGAGGGTCAGCTGGAAGATAAAAAAGTGAGTTTATTTTCTGCCAAATTACTAAATCCTTTTAACACAAAAACTTAATTTTCTATCTTGAAATTATCACGTGCATTATCTATCTTGAAACAGATGCTTGTACAACCATGAAGCTCAGCAGCCTGTGGTAGTAGAGAGAGTTTACATGTATTCTACTGTTTAACCAGAGAGATGACAGCATGTCCCCATTAAAGGTATTAAATGTAGGGTTACAAGAAATACAGAAGAACCTCTAATGAAACACATTCCAGTAATCTTTCAAAATCAGAAACATAAAGCTGCTGGCACCAAAATGTCATTTCTTGAAGAGGTTGTTCTAAAAAACACTGAATCTGTGCAACAGCTGGGTAAGAAGAAGCGAGGACTTGAAAGCAGCAAGTATTGCTCATGCAAAAAGAGAACAAATGCTGGCATTTCAATACTGGATCAGTGTCCCCTCCCCCTTTATTTAAATATCAACAGGAAAGACAAAGTTTATAGCTTTGGCTATAATCACCTTTTCCCAGACATTAGTTTTTCTTACTCATACATATTTAAAAAGACTCTTTAAAAAGACAGCAATATTAGCAGGGCAAGCTTCAGTGTCTTTTTGCTGAGCTTTTATATTAATTTTATCCGCAGGAACAGTGAATGATACTGAAAATCACTTACTGGAAAACACTAATTGAGAAACTGACATTTTGTGAAAAAACAGCTCCTGTCATTAAATTCTTACCTTATGACCTATATTATGCTAAAAATCTCTTCCATCTTTTATTATTCTTTGCACAACGTACCATCCAAACTTGTACATCCAAGATCTGGATAGTATGCCTTAGAAATGTACAAGGAACTGTTCTCATGGAATGGTTTGGGTTGGAAGGCACCTTAAAGATCATTTAATTCCAACTCTCCTGACATGGGCAGGGACACCTTCCACTAGACCAGGTTGCTCAAAGCCCCATCCAGCCTGGCCTCGAACATTTCCAAGGAGGGGGCAGCCACAACCTCCCTGGGGAACATGTTCCAGTGCCTCATCACCCTCACAGAAAACAATATCTTATTAATACCTAATCTAAATCTATTGTCTTTCACAGTCATTGTAGCAGCCTACCAAATTACATTTAGCAGGCCACCCAGATTCCTCAGTTGTCTAGGGAAGTGGGAAAAATAATGCATAATTCAGCTGCATCAAAGAATTTTCTTTTCTACTGGAAGGCATGTAAGTATGTATTTGGCTTGAAGGATAGGAGAACACTTAAAAGAATAAGGGGTCAAGACCATCTCAAATACTTGAATATTTCAATTAATTAGTATCTTGCCAAGTCCCACACAAGTTGGACAGATAGTAAAGTATGTCATCATAAATAAAAGATGACAGGAAAATAAGTGGTCTGAAAGCTCTTACACGCTTGCATATACTCATAGGTTTTCATTGTAGAATGTACATGGCTACCTCAATCTTTAAAGAAGTCCATTAATTTAATTCCAACTTTTAAATTAAAGGAATTTTTCCACCTTTGGACAGATTTTACCTTCAGTCTGAAGTAATCAAGTGTACTTTATGAATAACATGCTTTTGTCTACATTTATTGACTTTCTAACAAATTCTGACATGATCTAAGAATTCAATGCAAAAATGATTGTACTCATTAAAGATACATACAAAATAAACATTTTGACAACATATATTCTGCACTCTTAATTTGCTTTTTATCCAACCTTACATGTTAGGGCAGCGAGCTAGAAACTATTACTTAAACTGGAATTTATGCCAGGAATCTAATTCACAACTTCTGAGTCAGCTCTCCCACCTCTGCTGAGTCTTCAAGCCTCAGAGTAACATAGTGTGCACTTACCCTAATTAACTGCTTTTCTAGTGGCTGTGGTTTTCAAAAAAAAAAAAAAAAAAAATCCAAATCCAAACCCACTTTGCACTTTCTTTTAGCACAGAGAGGATGTCTAGAGATTACCTTTTGTTCTTTCCTGAGGACTGCGTGTTACAAACTGCTGAAGAATGCTTCCATTGTGTCGGGAATCAGCTGCCAAGGTATGACTCCCATCAAAGCCTGATTTTTGAAAGACTCCCTGGTCTGAGTGTTCCTAAGGAAAAAAACAGAGCCACACATTGCAGCAAAGAAATGAAATGTTCAATAATGCAGAAGATCAGCCAGCAGTACATACAGTGCACAGACACAGTGATGTGTTCGCTGTACATTGATTCCTTTCAAATGAGAAACTTCAAAGTTATCTTTGACTGGTTTGCTTACCATGAAATAGGGCAGTATCTAAGCAATCACAGCCATTAAGAATGATGCACAAAAAATGAAAACTGTTTTTTTTTTTGGTGACCCACAACTGGCTTCATGCAAATTCTCCATCTGGGAGGGCAGCTTGTGACATTGTCAACACAAGAACATGGGCAATGCCAACGGTATTTTTTTGCCAGCCAGCTGGTTCCCTTCTTTTACAGACTGAGTACATATGTTCTGATGATGACACACTAGTGCAGTTTTGCAAGTAAGAAGTTACACCAAACTCTCAAATGCAGGTCTTCTGGCTAAACTCCTGTCACATATCTAGTCAGCTTTTCTTTGGAGAGATATTTCCCACCCTATACATACAGTATTGCCTGATTTATACTCCTTAGCAGTTGCTCAATAGAAAAAAGGGTAAAAAATAAAAATAATAAATCACAGTTTCTAAAATCAGGACAGACTCGGAAAGACAATTCTGTACTCATTACAAAAAAAACCCACAGGAATATTATGGTTAGTTTCAAAACAACCTTTATGGTTTCTGTGATTTTATACCTGCTTTTTCAAGGCAGCTCCAACTGCCTTCAATTTTTAAAGTGCACATTCATTATGCCAGCAAATGTTACGCTAAATGAGATTTAAATAAATAATTCCTTAAATGTCATAGTCACATCTACAGGAGAAATGCATTTATGGAAACAGTATAATTTCTTTGTAAAATGATGCAAGAGGTTTAATGCACTGGCAAGTGATTGTCTGCAAACCAATGTGTAAGAAAAGACAATGCGTTACCTCATCTTGCAACCTGCCTTTCCAGATTAATTAAATAAAGATAACACAATCAAATAATAAATGATAAAATAGTAATAAAATAACAATAGATTAATAACAATAACGTTTTTAAAACGGAAAAAATGCACCTGAGAACACAAATCAATGCCAGGATGCTCCTGGCTATATATATATATATAGCCATATATATGGCTATAAATGTAGTCTCAGTGGACCGGGTAGCACATGCAACATTCTTTCCAGCATGAGCCATTTAAAGATGCTCTTTTGAACCTCTGTACAGACACACAGACACCACATGGCCACTGACAAATCTTCTCCTTCTCATTAATGAAAACCCTTCAGTTTACATAGAATTCCTTACATCACGATTTCCTCATTTACTACTTTCTCAAGGATTCTGCAAGCTAAATTAAGCCTTGCAGCATCCAAATTACTACTGCACTGGAGACTTGCAGGCAGTGGGATAGGGAGCCTTGAACAATAACAATAAATCTGCTTTTTCAGATCTTCGATAAATGACACAATGACATCAATATCTCAACAACTGCTCAGTAACAGCCCTAATTAGAGTATTCTGCTTATAAAACAAATCTGTCATGGAAGACCTCCATTAGTGTCCTGACCAGTAAAAACAATAATGCATTTCTAAACATATTCTCCTTCTACCAAGCTGAGTTGCAGTACTCAGGAAGCTGTTTTGGGAAAATGAAAGAACAGACAACAACCCATTTTTCCTGTGGTCTCCAGACTCAAATGGAATTACAATTGAACCTAAAGACAACCCTATAAAAATTAATTCCTGTCTAAAATGAATTTGATTCAATCAAGACCTCATTATGCATTCTTCACAGGGCATGAGTCAAGATTATTTACCTCTTTCATACATCTGGTTAATGTATAAAACTATACTTAACTATAAAAGCAGCCTCATGCTTTTCTCAGATCAATCATGCTTGATTGGAAGTTTTTTAAAAAAATAACTTGGCTTTTGTTAGCTGAAGAAATCCAGCAGAATAAGAAATAAGCTTTTTTTAAAGGTGAGTTATCTTTCTTAAATCACAAGAGTGCACAATAAATACATCATATACTTTGTAATTCTTCCTTACAGAATAATGCTTTGTCACATACAAAACAAACAAAAAAATGTTTTCCTCTAACATATTCCAGAATTGCTAATATTTCTCTGGCAAGATTGAAATCAGTGCGGTTTTTGCAAAATTTTCTTTCAAAAAAGCATCATGTTTGGAAAGTAATACACTTCTAAATTTATTTCTCAGTCAATTAATGATGCTAGTAAGTAAAACTGAAAATTATCAGGAAAATATAAAGAGTTAATTATACTAAAAGAAACTTGCATTGTCTTGCTCTGACATTTTATGCAAATACACCCAAAACCATGATTCTTCTAAATATTTTAAAATGTTCCAGCAATACTCATTAAGAAGCTTGAAATAGTATCTTGGAATTTTATAATGGCATTTATTACAGCCTTTTATACCACAAATCCACTAGTAAGGAACTGTACAGATGTTGAAAAACTATTAAAATATTTACTCAAAGGTCAAAAGTGGGGTGTGTAACAAGGGCTGGCAGTATACATACACGCATACTATCTATAGATATAGACCAAGATGAGGAAACAGGGTGCATGTGTGCATGCATACATCAAAGAGAGGGAACAAAAGAGATCAATAAAACCAACCCTTTTAAAAATAAGAGATGATTGACAAACATCAGTTTATATAAGATCCAGAAAAAACAGCCACTAAAATGGCTTTCTCCTCTTATTTGTTACCTTAGTTAAGCAAGTTTTATCTTAATGAACTCAGAAACCCATCCTGAAGGAGTAGCCTTCAACTGATCAGGGAAAGTAAAATAGAAATTCCTTGAAGATCAAAAAGAGAAAAAAAACAGAAGAAAAACTTCTTGTGTGGGAGAATATAAAAGGATCAAAAGACCATTGAAAGAAAAAAAGGAAGAAAAAAAAAAAAAAAAGTGAATTAAAATACTAATGAAATTGAACAAGAGATAAAGAAGTAAAATCCAAGTCAAGTCATATTAAGACATTAAGGTGCCTGATCATGACAACAAATGAAATCAAAAGAATTCAAATGGTCTCTATCTCAGCTGTATCAACACATTAATCCTACATTAACCCTCTTGGGGACCACAATTACTTTTGCTCGAATACTTGTCTGTATCAACCAAAAAAACTGTGTGAATCCTGACTCCAGACAGTCAAGAATTAATTCTGCCAGGAGGTCTCTCTTTGACCGAGACTTCTTTCACCACCTCTTACATGTAAAAACATTGGGATCAGAAAGACATTTTTAAAAATAAATGCATTTACTACATCACCTCTGATGGCACTTCCAGCCTACGGAGAACTACCAGCTGGATCCTCCCCCGGATGTTCCCCTTCATGGACATGGAGCGTCTCAGGGTTTCCATGGCCTCGTGATTGGACTTGCCCAAAAGTGACTCCCCATTTACTGCAACAAGCTGATCATTTACTCGCAAACGACCATCCTACAAGCAAAAAACACACCAAACAAACAAAAAATTAAAAACATAAAGAATTATCAAGCAGGGGTGTTACATACAGGAAAGCAAGGTGCACAGAATGAGGCATTGCTTCCTAAAATTTAAGAAACAAGAGACTGCATAGCACCAGGTCTTCAAAACAAAAAAACTTGGTGTCCATGAATTGCCCATTTTTTTCCTTCATTTACTGCATTTCAGGAAGACTTCATAGGACAATTACAAACACAGAAGTGCATGAACAGGCAGGCTGGTTCTTTTTTCATGGACAATTAATTTTCTATCATTTCTGAAAAGGAAACAGGAAAAGGAGGTTTTGGTTGGTTAAAAGGACCCACACCACAGCTGTTAGTAGCTGAAGTGTGACCAGGAAGGAGCATTGGTTTAAAAGGCTTGAAAACCATTTTAAAAATGGCTTAAAACTTTGAAGAGGGCAGATTAAGGTTAAACATTAGGAAAAAATCCTTTCCAGTGAGGGCAGTGAGAAACTGGAACAGGTTGATCAGAGGTGTGGGTGCCCTTTATCTATAAGTGTTCAAGGCCAGGTTGGACGAGGCCTTGAGGAACCAGAACTAGTGGGAGGTGTCCCTGCCTGTGCAGGGGGGTTGAAACTGGATGACCTTTAAGGTCCCTTCCAACCCAAACCATTCTATAAGCCTATGATTCTATGATACTGCAAGATATTTTCCATGCATTATATTATGTGATATCAGGGTCTGTAAGAAACACCTACAAAAAAATTGTCTTACAGTCTCACTATTGTCTTTTTACCTTGTCACAATTACCATGCCACCTGATGGGGTAGTGTTCTGTTCTCAATTCAGAATGGTAAGATGTAATCATCCCTATTTTAATTAATGTAGTCCATGTCTTTTAATGACCAAACCTGCTGCCAATAACAAAAATATGGTTGGGCCACACCAAGTAGCCTATGCTATTGAAAAAGTCCCTCAGTTTCACTGTGAAGGTTAAGTGACATCTGTGGAAGTAATAAGGCTGTGGACACAGCTATTTGTTATTTAGGAGTATTATTGCTGTTATTATTATCTGTGATTTATTTCTTTTCATAAAAGCATGTGCCCTGGACTTTTGTCTCTTTAACTAGAAAATAAGGTTTATTTAATTAAGACACAAGAGCTCCATTTAAAGCCTGTCAAGTTCGCAATTATTAAGTTGGCAACAGCCCTCAAAAGAAGGAAGAGAGAACAAGAAACTGAAGACTTCCAACATAGAAGGGCAGTAAAGAATAGCAGGGAAAGAATTTGTTTAGAAGTATATTGTATGGTTAAAATGGATCCGATTCATTCATGAGATCTTTACATACTCTTTGTAAAGCATTGTCAGAACAGTTTACATATTTTATGTATCTGAATAATCCAATCTAAATTTGCTTTTCAATTTTTATGTTTTCTATTTTGCTGCCAGGTATAAGTCATTTGTGCTGAAATGAGGTACAGTAGCTATGAAAAATACAGTTTTCTTATTTTTGTAGGAACTGGGTATCATCATTACCACAGCAGAGTATGAATAGCTACAGAGCTGAAAACTGCAGAATTTACCAGAATACAAAATAAACTGGGACAAGAAGATGGAAAGACAGAATTAGGAAGTGAGTCACTCAGGGAAGGAAAATGAAGAGATATTAAACTTTTCTGGGAAGGGAATAGCAATACTATTTGTAAAACATACCAAACTCTCTCCCATTTTTCTACTGAATTTTTCATGCCAACGTAAATTTACATACAACAAAGTCAATAGGCTGATCTCACCCTTTCTCTACATACAAAATGATGCCATCACACATGGCAAAGTTTAGGAGAGAAGAGTTATCACTATTGAACAGGGAGTTTTATTATTTGCACATGTTGCAATTCCCTTGTGTTCTATCAAAATTTGCTGAATGAAGCCATTCACAGCAAGAGGAGTTTAAGGAGAAATATATTTTTTTTTTTAGTTTCTGTGAGCCTTTGAAAATTTGACAGGTCTTCATGTCCTCCTATGGTCCTACATGTTCTCAGATTACTTCTTTGTGGCTAAACACCCATGTAGAAGTATCTGTTAAACATTCTTACTAAAGCACACATAAATACAATGTCAAATGCATCTTAATGTGACTACATCTGTTGACTATGCAACTGTTCTGAACACAATGCATATTTTTAAATTAATCACTGCAGCTTCAGAATGCTCTGAATTGCTGGATTATTAACTTGCATTGTAATACTTTTGTATGAGGCTCTGTATTTCGTTATATTTTAATAATATCAGTTCTTAACTGAAGCATCTCCCCTTTTCCCACTCTGTTCCATGCTCTGCTTGAGTTCAATACTTCAGCTATGATAGAAGAGAAAAGGTGTGCATGCTTTATAAATTCTGATAAACCACACTTGTTAAGCCACCTGTACAAGGTAGGTTGGAAGACAGCTGAACTCTCTTCTCACATATGCTCAGGTAGAAGTTATTTCACGGAAAAACCTTTTGCTGTTTTAAAGATTGAAAAAAACGTATCTCAATGTCCAGTTTCCAAACACAGATTTTCATATCACTGGTGTTATGGCCTGGTTTAGAAGACTGAACTGCAAGACAATCTTCTTGGCATAAAATAAGCTAAATGTTGTTTTAATGTGTTTTTTCTTTTATGTCTGAAAGGCGGGTTTTTTTGCAGCTTCTGAGTAGAAAAATAACATTTGGCATTTCAGCAAAACAGTTTTCAAATGGGTATCTGAAATTCTAAGTGAGCTATTCTCATAAAGGGTAAAGCTACCATCCATTTGCTTACTAAAAACTGTTGGTTTTATTTAATGAAAACTTACAGCAAGGGGTAGAACCTACAACCATATGGCTATCACAGTCAGGGAGTCACAAGAATCTCATGCTTTTTACAGTAGAGCATGGAGATAAAATGCCATGTTCTTCAAAGACTTATGTTTTTAATCAAAGCATATCTAGTTATTTTCCTTATCACATTAATGACATTTCACTCAAAAGAAATTCCTTGATGGCACTGATTGGTGTAATCCAATTTCCCCATCCACTTAACACAACAAGCAATGTTTACTTCAGCAGCACTCAGAAGCCTAAAGGAGGTTCAAGATACACCATGTTTTGATTTGAACAAATTCACAAGTAGAAAATATTCCATTAATTCTGCATTTCAGCTGCAACAGACAGCAAGTACCTGATCACCAGGAATGTACCACAAGTGTCTCTAGGGAAACAAGGCTGAAATCCCTAAAATTATGCAGAAAGCTGATGAATTTAAACTCAGTCAAATGCTGGTTTTCTTCATAGGAAAGGCTCTGCAGAACTAAAAAATACCAAGTACTCCAGTAGCCTCTTTATATTAGGGATGATAAAAAACAGACACTTCAAAAACTACAGAAGGAGGTTAAGAAGGGACACAGTGGCTCAACAAGCAAAAGTAAATGTTTTTATTCCTGTGGGAGACAGTGTTACAATACCAAGTAAGAACACCAAGGCATTTTTTACTTTGGTTTTGTAGCAAGAGTGGTAACAGCACTGGGCCTTACTGTAACATGTACGATGCAAGATACATCAATATGTTCTAAAATCTTTAGCTACGATTAAAAAAAAAAAACATTAAATATAGAATTAAAGACTTTCCCTTGGGTCCTTTTACAACTCCCTTTCTGTGCTTTGTAATACCACAAACACATCAGAGGCAGGTAAGTGTTGGCCTCTCTTCAGCCCTTTGGTTTGGGCCAATACCAGCTAACTGTAACCAACCAAAATTGTCTGCATCTCATACCTAATTCTTAATTCTACAAAATACACTGCTGAAAGAAGTTTATCAAAACCTTTGTACAGCATTAGAAGGACTGGGCATTTACTACATGTTCAATGTAGTACCTCTCCTATAAAGACAAGCAGTGACTGTATTGACATTATGAGCACAGTATCACAAAACTGGAAGAAATTTTAATTGCAGAAGTGAGACATAATGAGAGAATTCTCATGTCAGTGAGCATTATGATTCCCTCCTGTGATAGTCTGCCATGAAAATTTTGTACACTGAAAAGCACATGTCTAAATCCATAATATTCTGTTTCAGAGAGCATGAGAATGGATCACATGGGAAAATTCTCTGGAAAGTACCTGCTGGGAAGAAAGGCTTTTAAGGACAAGGACATCTTTAAATATTTATGCACAAGTATGTGCACACTTTTAAACTTGATACAAGAAATTGTATTAATTGTTAATACCCACTGATTATGTTTTGTTCTATATCAAGGTCATGAGACAGGAGAAAGGCAGCTGTTCTCCATGCATATGGCAACAGTAAACTCTGGTTCTTAAGGCATTGCCACATTCCGTGGGCACTTGTAAAAACACATGGAAAAGATTCTCTGAACACTTCTGGTTGAAGCTAGAGCCTCATCTGCTATCTTATTTGTTCCTAAGCCTATACTCATATTTTTACTACACAGTTGTAACAGGTGAGAGGCTTATAAAAAGGCAGAATAAAGAACAGGTCACAGGACTACAGGTTATCACAAGACAAAATAATCTTCCAGCCAAGCTGAGCAACCATGCCAGTTTACCATTTACTAATGTGTGAGCACAGAAGTCCTACTTTATTAGTTTGCAGATGCCTCAAGCCAAAATTAACTGCTCTGGAGTAACTATGGGAAAATAAAAGAGTGCTAAACTTACAGACCTACAAAGAGCTGTCTTACGTGAATATGATGTGACAAGTCAGGTAGGCAGCCCACTAATGCTGCCTCAATATGGCTCCATAAGCTTTTTGCTTTTCCAAAAAACAAGTTTATTTGTTGCAATACACACTGTCACTGCTACTGGTGTGGACAATTACTCAGGGAACACAAGGAGGGCACCCTCATTTCCACAGTAGAACAAGGCATGCTCTGTGGCACACATACACATGAGTTTATTGAGCCCTTATTTATTCTATCAAGCCTTAACTCATTTCTGATCTGCACTATATAGATGAGCTTACTCCCTTGTCATTCAACCCTGAGTTAACCATAGACCTTGTTCTGCAAGGCATGTACCAGACTCAGTTATACCTGAGAAGGTCTGACCTTTGAAATAACTATGGGACTAGGACATACAAATAATAGAAGCAGAGAAGTATTAAACATTCACATGAAAGCTAAATCCTTCCTTGATTACCACTATTTACCAGCTGTTGTAAATATATGATCATGAAAGTTTTAATGCTGTGAATTGTCTTACTCAGCAGTCTGTAGAAGAATTTACACACAGAGAATTAAAAGGTATTTTTACAGAAGATAGAAGTGTGAGGAATTGCTGAGATAGCACAAAAGAAAAAAATATATTATGAATCCACAACAGTTAAACATACCAGCCCTGAAATATTAAGACTTTTGTTTCTAATTTCAATTAAGTTACTTTTTTTCAAGTTTTATTTGGAAAAAAACCCATGCAGTCAATAGATTTCTTAAAGATTACAAAATAATTCAAATACTTTTTAATCATAAGAATGTGCAACACTCCTTGTATAATCCCTAGAGGGAATAGAACAATTTATAAAACTGTCATTTACCAATTTAATGTTACCAGTTCAATACAATTCAGGAACAATTTGTAGCTTCCACCCAATAGATGCCAGGCTCAGTCAAGTTACATTTTTACTACAATGGTAAAAACTATTTGCATAAAACCAAAAGAAAATTACGAATTATCATGTACAGCACAAATTAAATACATAATCCTTAACTTCAAAGATTTATTGATTTCTAATTTTTGTAAATAAGTTTATCCTTTGGTTTTTATGGGTCTGCCTGTATGACTTAAGGAGAACCAAAAGCTGTGGAGATAATTGATAAATGTACATACCTAACTTCTCTGTCACTGAGCCTAGCAGCACACAACCTTTCCCATGCACTCCTGTGGGCTGTGGGGAAGCTCAGACGCAGCCTTTCCTTGTACCCACACATTCTTACTGTTCTTGCCCCTTCCCCTTTTTCTGTAGCATCCAAATGCACCTCAAGGTTACCACCAATTCTCTTTCCCAGTGGCAAACAACCTCACGCAACACCAGAATCTTGGGACAAAACATTAGCAGGCTTGCAGTTCACCTGAAGGAATGAGTGACAAAAAGGTATTCGTTCCTAGAAAGCTCAGCAAGCAAGATTCAGTGCTCAGTGAAGAAATGTCTGAATTCTAAAGCAGTCATCAACTGATGTGTTCCTTCCATACCTTAAAAGCAGCACCTCCATGAATAATGGATTTGATGAAAATCCCAAGATCAGCTCCAGTCTCACGAGATTTGTTGCCTTTTAAGCTCACACCAAGTCCAGCAGAGCCAGAATCATTCAGAGGAATCTCAAAGGTCAGCTGCTCTGTGGTTTCTGGAGAAAGAATACTGCAGTTTGGCTCTCCCTTCTGTTGAGAAACAAGGATGAAAATATGGGTGAAAAAGGGGCAGAGACAATGCATAAAACACTTGTACCCATAGGTTCATATGACAAGAAATAGTTCTCCAGAAAGTAGCTTGAAGAAGCAGCCTTATACCAAACAATGCATTTAGATGGCATTTTGGTCACATGATCTGGCTTAAAATGTTATTTTTAATAATACCTACGAATATGCATAAATATAGGGTAAAATATCTTAGTTCCACATGATATGACTGATGCTGCAGCAGAATACAGAAAGGATGTTTAGTTTAAACACAGCTGCATAACAAAAGCCATAAAACTCTCAACATCTTTACATGCAGCTCACAAACTGCAAAGATAGTTGTACTGTTAAATCCTATTCCACTCTGAAATCTCACTTTAATCCTTAAAAACAATCCTTTCCTTACACCTGCATACTGATGGAAGTTGTAACAAAAGCAAAGGTGAGAAATGAAAACACAGTAATTCAACATGCACTAACTCCTTTTGTAGAGATTCCATAGAGATTTTGTTTTGTTTTTACTTCTTGTATAGACGTTGATTGTAAGATTTTTCTTACATTAGATTGCTGTAGACAAGACTACAAAGTCAAGTATCTGTAGCTAGGGAAGATCAGAAAGAACTTCCTTTTATTTTAGACTGTATCTGCAGTTTTCTAGGGTTGTATGGGTTTTTTTGTTTGCTTGCTTTTTGTTTTTTTTCTGGGGAGGAGGAGTTTGCTTGTTTGTTTTTGGTATTCGTTTTATTTTCTCTTAAGTGGGCTAGAATCATGAAATTGAACAAAAATAAATTTTTGACTGAAATACTTACACTGGTGCTGTACTGAAATAAAATCAGGACAGGGAGACCTGCTGTGGAGTAGAATGTTCAAGGAAGGATTAGTGGAAAAAATTTAAGCATTACAGCTGATTTTATTCCACTCTTCCATATAACTCCAAGACAATTAATGAGCTTATGCTCCTTGTCAGTTGGACATTTTTTATTCTTTGTAACAGTAATGTGAAAAAATTAACAGGGAAAAAAAACTATGAAAAAGAAGTACACAGACAAGTACCAGTTGAAAAAGATGACTGGGGGTTGCTTTCAATGGTGTCAAAGTCTGTTTGACAGCATTTGTGTTAAATTATAACTTTATGTTTTATTATCAAGTAGAGGTCACATGCAAGGACGAGTGCAGTAGCTGAGCCAATCCTCCTTTTCAGGTGAAATAATGAAGGATTGTTTCCAGGGCTAAGCTGCAGTACATACAGTACCAGTGCAGTATTGTCAGCAGTACAGATGTTTTCTCAGTAGCAAGAACAGTCCCAGATACTCATCTATTATGTTGTTTGATCAATAGTAAATATTATTGCAGAACTAAGAGCAGAAATTAATATCCTGAAGCAACAACAGAAAATTTGAAACAGTAACCACTAAGTACACTTTATTTTATAAGCCCTTTCACTGATGAGAAGCAGTTACTGGCTACAGAGGAAGTGTGAGAGCCAGAGAGCTAGGAGCATAAACCTAAATCCCAATATCCTCTATGCTCAAATATTTCCTGGAATGTAGCTACATTCTATTAAATGAACACAAAATTTTCCTAACTGTGAAATATAAAACTGACATAGTACCAACAGTGACAACTGTATCGATGCCAGCACTCATCTCCATTGCCTCTGTTCTTTTGTCTTTGTTCACCAGAAGCAGATGATTCTCAGTTACAAATCTGTCACTTTTATTTCTTAGCTGTAGATATAGGGACATCCAAAATATAATCTGCCAAAACCTACAAACTCATACTTACCACTGTGAACGATACATTGCAAACACTCCTGGCTCTGACCTCCTCCAAAAGAATCAGAAGAATTCTGGGCCCAATCTTTTGTTTTTCAAAAATACCCATTCTCATTGGCCAGTTCAGAACTCTTAGATCAGAAGGCTACTCAAATGGCACATCCTGTTCAGATCTGGACAGAGCAAATTTTTCTTAATGTCTGAGACATGTCATGCCTCCTGCAGCCCTTCAGGAAAGTCTGTTTTGCTTGCCTAGGCAAGCAGTTCATGTGTGCTGCTGCTATTCTTCCACTTTAATCCAGGACACCTGCACAAGAGCCTTACCCCTTCCATATGTCAGTACTGTGGTTTTGTCTCTGCAAGCACCATAAGGAAAACAGTGAGAGGGATTTTTATCATCAAACATAAAAGTGCCCATGGTCTACTTTCACCAGAGCAGTCACAAATTGTTGCAGAATGTTACCTCAACATGAACTTGGACTTCATATAAGACAGAATTTGGTCACATTCAGATCAATTTTTAATGGGGATGGCTGAAGGTAAGCCCTGGCACAAAGGTTATTATTAAGAAAAAACACATTTCAGGGTAAAGGTGATACGGTACTTTTGTCAAGAAATAAAGAGGTATTTTCTGTTAGTTTCTTTTTCAGGATCATTTTACCTGTTTCACTTAAAGTACAATAAACTTCAGACTAAGGACTTCATGCACTTGTTAACACAGACTTGTAAAAAACCAAACACATCAGTATCTAAACATGTCCCTCAAGCCAATATATAAAATAAACTAGGCAGGTGAGTCTGCTCAAATTTGAGTCAAGTGGTCTCATTAATTCCATTCTCACTGTGTATTATGACACAGATGCCAGGGCCAA